>NC_091282.1:1194251155-1194587821 GCF_032444005.1 Ranitomeya imitator
ACACTGAATAATCCCCCTTCACACTGAATAATCCCCCATGCACTCTGAATAATCCCCTTCACACTGTATAAACCCCCTCCACACTGAATAATCCCCCTCCACACTGAATAATCCCTTTCCACACTGAATAATCCCGCTCAACACTGAATAATCCCACCCTCCAAACTGAATAATCCTCCCATCCACACTGCATAATTCCCCTCCACACTGAATAATCCCCATCCACACTGAATAATCCCCCTCCACACTGAATAATCCCCCTCCACACTGAATAATCCCTTTCCACCCTGAATAATCCCACCCTCCAAACTGAATAATCCTCCCATCCACACTGCATAATTCCCCTCCACACTGAATAATCCACATCCACATTGAATAATTCCCCATCCACACTGCATAATTCCCCTTCACACTGAATAATCCCCATCCACACTGAATAATCCCACCCTCCAAACTGAATAATCCCCCCATCCACACTGAATAATCCCCCTTCACACTGTATAATCCCCTTCACACTGAATAATCCCCCATGCACACAGAATAATCCCCCTTCACACTGTATAATCCCCCTTCACACTGAATAATCCCCCATGCACACTGAATAATCCTACCCTCTGAATAATCCTACCCTCCAAACTGAATAATCCCCCATCCACACTGAATAATCCCCCTTCACACTGTATAATCCCCCTCCACACTGAATAATCCCCCTCCACACTGAATAATCCCCCCTCCACACTGAACAATCCCCCTTCACACTGTATAATCCCCTTTCACACTGAATAACCCCCCCATCCACACTGAATAATCCCCATCCACACTGAATAATCCCTCTCCACACTGAATAATCCTGCTCCACACTGAATAATCCCACCCTCCAAACTGAATAATCCTCCCATCCACACCGAATAATCCCCCTTCACACTGTGTAATCCCCCTTCACACTGAATAACCCCCCATCCACACTGAATAATCCCCCTCCACACTGAATAATCCCCCCTCCATACTGAATAATCCCACCCTCCAAACTCAATAATCCCCCATCCACACTGAATAATTCCCCTTCATACTGAATAATCCCCCCTCCACACTGAATAATCACCCCTCCACACTGAATAATCCCCCCATTCACACTGAATAATCCCCCCTCCACACTGAATAATCCCCCATGAACACTGAATAATCCCCCGATCCACACTGAATAATCCCCCCTTCACACTGAATAATCACCCCTCCACACTAAATAATCCCTCCATCCACACTGAGTAATCCCCTTCACACTGGATAATCTCCCCCTCCACACTGAATAATCCCCCTTCATACTGAATAATCCCCCCATCCACACTGAATAATCCCCCCATCCACACTGAATAATCCCCCCATCCACACTGAATAATCCCCCCATCCACACTGAATAATCCCCCTTCATACTGAATAATCCCCCCATCCACACTGAATAATCCCCCCATCCACACTGAATAATCCCACTTCATACTGAATAATCCCCCCATCCATACTGAATAATCCCCCCATCCACACTGAATAATCCCCCCATCCATGCAGAATGCTGCTGCTGGGGTAGAAACTTTAGACTGCCGCATTAGGCGGCCCAACTGCGCCCCCCTGCTGGCGGAGCCCGGGGCGCAAGCTCCGGCTGCCATCCCCGTAGATACACCTCTGGCAGGAATAGTAGTCGCAGCCGACCGGCTTCCTGCAGCGTCCGGGTGGTCACATATGCCCACTACTTAAGAGTAATGAATATTCACTTCTCTCCACTCTCATGGATGGCTGTGGCTGACACTATGAATGCTACTAAATAACAATGAATACTCACTGCCCTCCACACATACAATCCTGGCGTGGAGAGCATTGAGTATTCTGGCAGCTATTATCTGCTTGTAAGAAGCACATGATGTCGCTGCCATGTGCTGCTTGCAAGCATAAATCAGCTGCTTGCCCAGAACAAGACGCTGTGAGGGAGCGCATAAACTGTAAGTAGGATAGTTCATTTTTTTTAATGTTTTTTGGTGGGTGCCATGCATACAAGGATAGGGATGGGGAACCATGCAGACTCGGATAGGGATGATGAGCCATGTAGACCAGGATAGGGATGATAAGCCATGCAGACTAGGATAGGGATGAGGAGCTATGCTTACAAGGATAGGGATGAGGAGCCATGCATGCAAGGATAGGGCTGAGGAGCCATGCAGACCAGGATAGGGATGTGGAGCCATGCAGACCACGATAGGGATGAGGAGCCATGCATACAAGGATGGGGATGATGAGCCATGCATACAAGGATAGGGATGAGGAGCCATGCAGACCAGGATAGAGATGATGAGCCACGCGGAGCAGGATAGGGATGAGGAGTCATGCATACCAGGATAGAGATGAGGAGGCATGCAGACCAGGATGGGGATGAGGGGGCCATGCATACTAGGATGGGGATGAAGAGCTATGCATACAAGGATAGGGATGAGGAGCCATGCATACAAGGATAGGGATAAGGAACCATGCATACAAGGATGGGGATGTGGAGCCATGCACACCAGAATACGGATGAAGAGCCATGCATATAAGGAAAGTGATGAAGAGCAATGCATACAAGGATAGGAGTGAGGAGCCATGCATATAAGGATAGGGATGAGGAGCTATGCACACCAGGATAGGGATGAGGAGCCACGCAGACCAGGATAGGGATGTGGTGCCATGCAGATGAGCATATTAATGAGGAGCCATGCCTACAAGGATAAGGATGAGGAGCTATGCATACAAGGGTAAGGATGAGGAGCCATGCATACCAGGATAGGGATGAGGAGCCATGCATACAAGGATAAGGATGAGGAGCCATGCATACAAGGATAGGGGTGAGAAGCCATGCACACCAGGATAGGGATGAGGAGCCATGCATACCAGGATAGGGATGAGGAGCCATGCATACAAGGATAAGGATGAGGAGCCATGCATACAAGGATAGGGGTGAGAAGCCATGCACACCAGGATAGGGATGAGGAGCCATGCATACAAGGATAAGGATGAGGAGCCACAAACTTAAAGGGAACCTGTCATCTGAATTTGGCGGGACAGGTTTGCGGTCATATGGGCGGGGTTTTCGGGTGTTTGATTTACCCTTTCCTTACCCGCTGGCTGCATGCTGGCCGCAATAATGGGTTGAAGTTCATGCTGTGTCCTCTGAAGTACACTCCTGCGCAAGGGTGGTCTCTGAGTATTTGCTAGTGCTCGGAGATTTAGTTTTCATTGCCACAGCTGCATGATTTGCGACTGTGGTAAATCATGTAGCTGCGTCAACAAAAACAAAATCTCCAAGCACTAGCAAATACTCAGAGATCACCCGAACGTGCTCGGGAAAACCCGAGCAACGAGTACACTCGCTCATCATCACTAATAATAATCTTTATTTTTATATAGCGCTAACGTATCTCCCAGCGCTTTACAGTTTGCACACATTATCATCACTGTCCCAATTGGGGCTCACAATCTAAATTCTCTATCGGTATGTCTTTGGAATGTAGGAGGAAACCGGAGAACCTGGAGGAAACCCACGCAAATACGGGGAGAACATACAAATTCCTTGCAGATGTTGTCCTTGACCGGATTTGAACCCCGGACTCCAGCGCTGCAAGGCTGCAGTGCTAACCACTGAGCCAGAATATTTGCATTGTAAAGGAAATTATATACCTTTTTCTAAATATTTTAAAAAATATAAATCAGAAAATTGTGACATGCATTTGTATCCAGCTCCCCTGAGTTAATGCTTTGTAGGACCACCTCTAACAGGTTTTCTTCTAGGATTGCCTGTATTTAGTTGCATCCATCTTCCCATCAACTCTGACCAGCTTCTCTGTCATTGCAAAAAGAAAAGCCTCCCCACAGTATGATGCAGCAACAGCCGTGTTTGATCGTGTTTTCAGGGTGATGTGCAGTTTTAGTTTTCCTCCACACATAGTGCAGCGCCCCAGAGTCTTGGTCGTTGCAGTAATGTCATTCTTCCACCAGGGGGAGTGATGTTACGTCTGAAGGCAATAAAGGAGATCACATTACCAGGTATCACAACACACTTCACACTCCACACCACCAGGGGGAGCCATGCTTCTATCTACTTCTATCTCTTTTCTATCTACTCCTCACAACTAGGTAAAACTGGGAGTCTGGACAGAAAGTTATTCAGAAGCTGACTGGGCTTCACCCAGGCAGATGCAGACTGAAGCTGAAGCTGGCTGGAGTGAGAGGGAGCCAGATGCAGACTGAGGTCTGCGGAGGATGAGGGTCCACGGAGCTGCACCTGCCCCACGTGCGGCAGCATGCAAAGAAAGAGACATCAGAAGGGAGTTGTCTTGTAGTGAGTAAGAAACAAAGTCAGAGCAAAGGAGAAGAATATCAGAGGGAGACCAGCCAGGAGCAGCCTGCTTCCTTCTGAAACGCAGAAGCCGATAGCCAGAACACTGAGGGAGTAAGGATCTCTATGCTTTACCTTATAGCCAGGAGTCCTAGTCACCACACACAATGCAGATAGATCCCATAAAAATTTACCTTTATTATTACATATTAAAAACAATAGATCGAAACAGGTACAAAAAAGCACAGGTATGGACAATACAACACTAAGTGGCAGTACATAAAAAGGGTCCAAGGTACCACCCACCGCCGAAGCATACCATACTCAAAGTGTATTGGATATCAATCCATAAATATGGGCAAAGAATATACAAAGCACTGGTACTATGACCCGATATCCAGAGGACAAAGAAGTATCACAGAATAGTATGACGCACATTACCTGGTATACTCAGAAATGGGGGACCCAGAGCCCACCCCAACGCGCGTTTCGGAGCCACAGATCAGCTCCTTCCTCAGGGGCGTTGGGGGACAAATGCAATCAGCCAACCTTATATACACCCAATGAGTAAGGCCCAGAGGTAATTACCTCCATAAAGATGCGGCACCTGCAGATGCCGCCGACCGCGGCGCCTCCCCCACCCGACGGAGCTGGAAACACGCGTCACCACACGTGATGCAGCCCCATACCTGTGCTTTTTTGTACCTGTTTCGATCTATTGTTTTTAATATGTTATAATAAAGGTAAATTTTTATGGGATCTATCTGCATTGTGTGTGGTGACTAGGATAACTGTTATGTTTGCAGCTGTCCCTTTATGGTCCTTGGCATACATACATGGGGTAATTGATTTTTGGGTTTCTATTTTTGTTCCCATATATTAGATTATAATTGTTCCCTGTATGTAAAATGCAAGTTGCAACTTTATTGTCTACTGTTATTGCTGTGTTATGCACAGGTCTTTTGGTTGTTGACATTATGGACTACCGAGCACGTGAACAAGCTTGGCTGAAACAAACGGAACAGGTCCTTGGTACTGGTGTGGGTGATACACAAAAGGAGGTAGATCACAGTTGGGATGAGAAATTACTGCAGATGAAAACGTCCTTGCTTAAAAGAACAAGGTTATGGTGGAACAGACAGTTCCAAGAAAAATACAGTATGAATAATATGATCCCAAGAGGACTTAGGGTACGAGTCATTCCCACCTTCCTGGTAGAGGATGAGCAGTTCGTTTCCAAATGGGAGGAAGCATGTGATATATGTTCTAAAGTATTCCTTCAATTATTGATTAATCAGAATACTGTTAATATCACTGAGTTGGATAAATTTATAGATGGTGCTCAGGCGGAAATACGGAAGGGGTGCCCAGCTGATCGCATCGAACAATTTGAAGCAGAGTTGAATAAAACCATGGATTTGGTTGTTAAAAAGATCCAGGAGAATCAAACATCTAAATATAGTCGAGATTTACATAGTAACATAGTAACATAGTTAGTAAGGCCGAAAAAAGACATTTGTCCATCCAGTTCAGCCTATATTCCATCATAATAAATCCCCAGATCTACGTCCTTCTACAGAACCTAATTGTATGATACAATATTGTTCTGCTCCAGGAAGACATCCAGGCCTCTCTTGAACCCCTCGACTGAGTTCAAGAGACTCAGAGAACCCCTCGATTTTCAAGAGAACCCCTCGATTTGAAAGATTACCAGATGAAAAAGGTGTATCTTTGGAGAAGCAAGACTGGTCCAGAAATACGTAGAACATCCTCTAGTATATCTATTCCATCTATAAGTGGACAATCGGATACATCTGTATCTTCTGCCTTAACATATGGTATGGGTGAAACCCAGAGATTGCATATCACCCATACAAGAGACGTCCCTTGTACTCATCTGGTGCGGATGTCAGGGACAACAAGGTGATTAATTTGAGCAATTATGTATTATCTGAGGTGGATCTGTCTGTCCGGGTAGGGGCCTGTCCTTCTCTCCCACACCGGGGTTCGACACTTTTTCTGTGGTTAAAGATCTACATATTTTTGCAAGATCGTTGCTGTTCAAAAGATATTTTTATAATGACGAATTACAACGTCTTTTCCCTACAGAGGAGGAACAAGAAGCCATAAGAATCTTGGAAGAACTGGCACTTGAGCACGATAACAAAGGAGGTAAGGTTCCTCCATGTATCCGCCCTCGGTCCACTAAGTTCCCCCCGTTTACATCTTGTCCCAGTATTGATTTATTCGTACGGGTGGTGACTGAGGAACTTTTGAAGATTCCTAGATATGGTGGAGGGGATAATTTGACTAAGGAGGAAAGAATCCAGTTTAAGTATCTCCAAAATCTTCCGGATGTGGTGCTGAAGCCAGCGGATAAGGGTGGCAATGTCGTTGTGTGGCCTAAAGTGATGTACGAGAGGGAGGCGTTTCGCCAGCTTAATAACGCTGTATGTTATAAAAAACTCACATACAATCCCCTCTCGGCATTTAGTGCGAAATTAGAGGTAATCCTTAAAAAAGCAGTGGACAACGACATTGTCACCAAGGACCTGGCTTCGGCGCTACTAGTTAAGGATCCCACTATCCCCACACTGTATCTTCTTCCTAAGGTCCTTAAGGATATTAAGTCACCACCCGGCCGACCCATTGTATCTGGGAGGGGGAACTTTTTGGAACAAGTGAATAGGTGGATCGATTACCATCTACAGCCTTTGGTGCTTAATCTTCCTTCCTTGCTGAGGGATACTGGGGATCTGTTGCGCAGGGTCGACGGCCTGTGCTTAGGGGGTGATACTCTTCTGGCTTCAGTTGATGTTGAGTCCCTATATACGAATATTCGCCATTGTGATGGGCTTACCTGCCGTTAGATTTTTTCTTAGTACATCTATGCTTTCTACAGCCCTGAGGGACCTCATCCTGGAGTTATTGGAGTTCACCCTTACACATAATTTTTTTGTGTTTAAGGGATCCTTCTACCTACAGCTCCAGGGCACAGCGATGGGTGCGGCCTTTGCGCCGGCCTATGCTGGGTTGTTCCTGGGGCTGTGGGAGAGGGATCTCTTCCTGTCGGACAAACAGGGGTCAGTGGATCGCGTCCTTTTATGGACGCGATACATTGACAATATCTTCTTTGTCTGGCAGGGCACCGCCGTCGACCTTGCGCAATTTATCTCCTCTTTGAACAGCAACGATCTTAACATACGTCTCACCCCGGTGTGGGACTCTGAGAGAATTGATTTTCTCGATGTTACTATCCGTAAGGATGGACGGGGCCTTCTCCAGATGGATATTTTTCGTAAACAAACAGCCACCAACATCTTCTTGCATGCGTCTTCCTGTCATCCGCACCACATGATCCAAGCGATTCCAGTGGGCCAGTTCCTCCGGCTCCGTCGGCTCTGCTCTACTGATGCGGATTTCGAGTTACGAGCGGAGGAACTGAG
The DNA here is from genome assembly GCF_032444005.1 of Ranitomeya imitator. Classification (NCBI taxonomy): domain Eukaryota; kingdom Metazoa; phylum Chordata; class Amphibia; order Anura; family Dendrobatidae; genus Ranitomeya; species Ranitomeya imitator. Next base: position 1,194,258,959 of record NC_091282.1, read on the forward strand.
ACAACGCTTCATGTCTAGGGGTTATAGTGGTCGGAGCGTGAAGAGGGCATACCACCGTGCCAAATACTCCAACCGTAATGGGTTACTATATAATAAAGCCACAAAAAAATCTGGTGGTAATAATATAGTTAGATTTATCACATCTTATAACCCTCAGCATGAGAAGCTATGCCTGGCCCTCAAAAATGCTTGGCCTATTTTGAAGGTCGATCCGATTATTAAAAACTTCCTCCCTGAGAATCCTCCAATTACGTTCAGACGTGCTAAAAATCTGCGAGACCAATTGACGCGTAGTCACTATGTTGGGCAACATACATCAACTTTTTTGGATGATATGCGGCAGGGTGGTTGTGCTCCATGTGGGAGGTGTGTCGCCTGTCCTAACATTGACAAATGTACAACATTTGCTACCTCTGATGGTATGAAGCAATTCACCATCAGACAACGCGTTTCATGTATATCCCGTTATGTCATATATTATGCTACGTGCCCATGTGGCCTGATTTATGTGGGTTTGACCACACGGCAGTTGAAGGTTCGGGTACGTGAGCACGTGTTGGGTATACAGGTGGCAGCCTCCTGCGTGGACATGACCACCCTTAAGACCTTGCCGCGTCATTTTAGAGAATTCCATCATAGTGACAGTACACTATTGCGCGTCCGTGGTATTGACCTCTTGCATATTAATATCAGAGGTGGTAATCTCGCTAAACGTCTGGCGCAGTTGGAAACGAGGTGGATATGGACATTACGGACAATCCACCCTAATGGATTGAATGAGAATATCTCATTTGCTCCTTTTCTGTGATCTTCCCTTCCCATTTATGGGTATTCTGTTTCTATCATAAGTGTCATGTACATTGTTTTTTAATTTGTTTTTAACTTGTGTATTTGTTGTTATTTAGGGTGCTTTATATCGGTGCTATTGCTATGGATAGGCGAAGAAGATATATCTGAATAACACTATGCCAGCGGGATGTATGTCAGCTCAGCCGTCGCCCTGCTGTACATATATGTATATGTGTTTATATATGTATTATTTTTCTGCGTCTTGTTCGGTGCTATATATGTATTTTTGCATATGTTTTTTTCTTTTGTGGGGTTTTTTTGTAGTGGGATTTATGTTGGTATTATTTGTAATTTTGTGTATCATTGTTATTGTGCATGATTTGTTTGTTTTTGTGATTTTGTTATATTTGTTATTTTATGTCTTGTCCATGTATTATCGTGTATGGGCAATGACGATTCTACATCCATAGTTTTTGAGGCGTTGTTTAGTAATTTGTTTTATTATGTGGGTTTTTCCCCTATATACATGCCTCTTTTTCTTGGTTTTGTTTCCCCTGTTTGCTTTTCTACCCTGCTATGTCCGCGCAGGCGCTGTTCCTGTAGTTGGTTGCCAGCAGCGACTCCGTCGCCATGGATACCGGATCACGTGGGCCCGCGTGTTTCTGGTTCCGGTTGGCGGCGTGAGCGCTGTGGTTGGCAATAGCCGCCGATGTCGGCGTCCTCGCCGCCGCATGGGGCTGCATCACGTGTGGTGACGCGTGTTTCCGGCTCCGGCGGGTGGGGGAGGCGCCGCGGTCGGCGGCATCTGCAGGTGCCGCATCTTTATGGAGGTAATTACCTCTGGGCCTGACTCATTGGGCGTATATAAGGTTGGCTGATTGCATTTGTCCCCCACGCCCCCTGAGGAAGGAGCTGGTCTGTGGCTCCGAAACGCGCATTGGGGTGGGCTCTGGGTCCCCCATTGCTGAGTATACCAGGTAATGTGCGTCATACTATTCTGTGATACTTCTTTGTCTTCTGGATATCGGGTCATAGTACCAGTGCTTTGTATATTCTTTGCCCATATTTATGGATTGATATCCAATACACTTTGAGTATGGTATGCTTCGGCGGTGGGTGGTACCTTGGGCCCTTTTTATGTACTGCCACTTAGTGTTGTATTGTCCATACCTGTGCTTTTTTGTACCTGTTTCGATCTATTGTTTTTAATATGTAATAATAAAGGTAAATTTTTATGGGATCTATCTGCATTGTGTGTGGTGACTAGGATAACTGTTATGTTTGCAGCTGTCCCTTTATGGTCCTTGGCATACATACATGGGGTAATTGATTTTTGGGTTTCTATTTTTGTTCCCATATATTAGATTATAATTGTTCCCTGTATGTAAAATGCAAGTTGCAACTTTATTGTCTACTTATAGCCAGGAGGCACGGTGGCAACTTGTGGGGGCTGGGGCGTCGTAGGGTCCCTGTAAAAAGCCTCAGGCCATCGGTCATACGGGTTTGTCCTATCCTATCCATCAGGGGGACAGAGAGAAAGAGACATTACGTCTACAATAGTTGTGAGTAGGGTTGAGCGACCTTGACCTTTTTAGAGTCGAGCCGTGTTTCGCGAAACCCGACTATCTTAGAAGTCGAGTCGAGTGGAATCGGCCGATTATCGCGAAAAGTCGGGTATCGCCCGAAACACGAAACCCAATGCAAGTCAATGGGGGAGCATAGTCGGCAGTGAGTGGAGGCCAGGAAAACACCTACACTACCCATTTTAATGGCAAAAACATCCATTCTTGTTACAGAAGCTTGTCAATCGTAATTTACCTTATAATAATTGGAAGGCATTTGAAATTGGGGGTCATATGGCTAAAGTTGTGGGGGGTAGGGCTGGTTCAAGTAATTAGTGGGCCCAGGAAATCTGGAACACGTCACGGCAGTGGAGCAGGGAGAGGTAAGTATTTCAACTTTGCAAGTGCTGAGATCCTGAGCAAGCAGGGGGGGCCCACTCGTTGGCATTGGCACTGGCACAGGGCCCCTCAAAGTACAGCTGTGTGTTTGCATGGCGGGGGCGCCTCCCACCGGCAGCAACACTTTTGCGTACTATGAGAGGCCCTGTGCCAGTGACGTCGCCAACTAGTATTCCTCCCCTACCTGATGAAGGAACCTGCACTTTCATCTGCACCTTCCTCTTTGTCCCCGTGTAAGGTGGTATGGTATGCGGGAAGAGGAACCTGACTTTCAGCAGGGTCACAATCTTGCTGTGTAGCGTGCACGGGGAATTTTGCGTTATGGGTCAATATACCAGCAGACGCATCTATCACTGGCTGGGCAATGGGCAGGATGAGGAGGAAACACAGATATAGGCCCAAAGAATAAAGTGGGCTAAATGCAGTTCAAAATTGGTAACACAGGACTAACCAGGGGGCATTGCAGTGGAGGACAACTGGAATGAGAGGCTGACACAGAGAGTAGGCCCAAATCAGTAAGTAGTCGAAATGCAGTTCAAAATTGGCAACCGTAGTAAACAGGCGGCACAGCTTTGTTCAGTGGAGGAGAACAGCAAGGAGTGGCAGACACCGATAGTAGGCCCCAACCCAACTAGTAGGCCAAATGCAGTCTAACATTAACAACTACTTAACGAGAGCCTGAAAATGGAATTTCAGGACAGGAAACCAGGAGAACAGCAAGGAGCGGCAGACACTGTTAGTAGGCCCCAAACCAACTAGTACGCCAAATGCAGTTGTTCCATTTAACCACTATTTAACAAGAGCCTGAAGATAGAAGCTCAGGAAAGGCAACCTGGAGAACACCTTGGAGTGGAACACACCGTCTCTACACCCCATACACAATTTGTAGGCCTAATGCAGTGTAGTTTCCAACAACTACTAAACGAGAGCCAGAAGATCGAAGCAATGGAGAGGAAACATGGGGAACACCTTGGAGTGGAACACACCATCTCTCTACACCCCATACCCATTTTGTAGGCCTAATGCAGTGTAGTTTCCAACAACTACTAAACGAGAGCCTGAAGATAGAAGCTCAGGAAAGGCAACATGGAGAACACCTTGGAGTGGAACACACCATCTCTCTACACCCCATACCCAATTTGTAGGCCTAATGCAGCGTAGTTTCCAACAACTACTAAACGAGAGCATGAAGATCGAAGCAATGGCGAGGAAACCTGGGGAACACCTTGGAGTGGAACACACCATCTCTCTACACCCCATACCCAATTTTTAGGCCTAATGCAGCGTAGTTTCCAACAACTACTAAACGAGAGCATGAAGATCGAAGCAATGCAGAGGAAACCTGGGGAACACCTTGGAGTGCTACACACCATCTCTCTACACCCCATACCCAATTTGTAGGCCTAATGCAGTGTAGTTTCCAACAACTACTAAACGAGAGCCTGAAGATAGAAGCTCAGGAAAGGCAACCTGGAGAACACCTTGGAGTGGAACACACCATCTCTCTACACCCCATACCCAATTTGTAGGCCTAATGCAGCGTAGTTTCCAACAACTACTAAACGAGAGCATGAAGATCGAAGCAATGGAGAGGAAACCTGGGGAACACCTTGGAGTGCAACACACCATCTCTCTACACCCCATACCCAATTTGTAGGCCTAATGCAGTGTAGTTTTCTACAACTACTAAACGAGAGTCGGAAGACCGAAGCAATGTGGACGAAACCTGGGGAACACCTTGGAGTGTAACACACCATCTCTCTACACCCCATACCCAATTTGTAGGCCTAATGCAGTGTAGTTTCCAACAACTACTAAACGAGAGCCTGAAGATCGAAGCAATGGAGAGGAAATCTGGGGAACACCTTGGAGTGCAACACACCATCTCTCTACACCCCATACCCAATTTGTAGGCCTAATGCAGCGTAGTTTCCAACAACTACTAAACGAAAGCATGAAGATCGAAGCAATGGCGAGGAAACCTGGGGAACACCTTGGAGTGGAACACACCATCTCTCTACACCCCATACCCAATTTGTAGGCCTAATGCAGTGTAGTTTTCTACAACTACTAAACGAGAGTCGGAAGACCGAAGCAATGTGGACGAAACCTGGGGAACACCTTGGAGTGTAACACACCATCTCTCTACACCCCATACCCAATTTGTAGGCCTAATGCAGTGTAGTTTCCAACAACTACTAAACGAGAGCATTAAGATCGAAGCAATGTCGAGGAAACCTGGGGAACACCTTGGAGTGTAACACACCATCTCTCTACACCCCATACCCAATTTGTAGGCCTAATGCAGTGTAGTTTTCTACAACTACTAAACGAGAGCCTGAAGATAGAAGCTCAGTAAAGGCAACCTGGAGAACACCTTGGAGTGGAACACACCATCTCTCTACACCCCATACCCAATTTGTAGGCCTAATGCAGCGTAGTTTCCAACAACTAGTAAACGAGAGCCTGAAGATAGAAGCTCAGGAAAGGCAACCTGGAGAACACCTTGGAGTGGAACACACCGTCTCTACACCCCATACCCAATTTGTAGGCTGTTGTGAATTCTGTGGCAGAGCTCCCTCCTGTGATCACAAGTGGTACTTCGGCTGATTCTCTCTGTGAGCTTCTGTTGGTGGAGGGAAGTGGTACTGCGGCTTCTGAGTTTCCTCCCTCAGGTGATCTGGTGAGGTCGTTAGGTGCTTCTCTACTTAACTCCACCTAATGCTTTGATCCTGGCTTCCTGTCAATGTTCCAGTGTTGGACTTGCTTTTCCCTGGATCATTCCTGTGGCCTGCTGCTCTGCATAGCTAAGTTCTTCTTTGCTATTTGTTTGCTATTTTTTCTGTCCAGCTTGTCTAATTTGTTGCTGGAAGCTCTGGGACGCAAAGGGTGTACCTCCGTGCCGTTAGTTCGGTGCGGAGGGTCTTTTTGCCCCCTTTGCGTGGTTTTCTTTAGGGTTTTGTGTAGACCGCATAGTTACCTTTCTATCCTCGCTCTGTTAAGAAAGTCGGGCCTCACTTTGCTGAATCTATTTCATCTCTACGTTTGTCTTTTCATCTTAACTCACAGTCATTATATGTGGGGGGCTGCCTTTTCCTTTGGGGTATTTCTCTGAGGCAAGGTAGGCTTATTTTCTATCTTCAGGCTAGTTAGTTTCTCAGGCTGTGCCGAGTTGCATAGGCAGAGTTAGGCGCAATCCACGGCTGCCTCTAGTGTTGTTTGGAGAGGATTAGGGATTGCGGTCTGCAGAGTTCCCACGTCTCAGAGCTCGTTCTATGATTTTGGGTTATTGTCATATCACTGTATGTGCTCTGACCGCTATGTCCATTGTGGTACTGAATTGCCTTTCATAACAGTACAGGAAGCCCAAAGTACTAATGATTCTCAATAGAGGGAAAAAAGAAGTTCTGAAACCATTTTTTTTCTTTGCACTGTGTTTTGCCTTTTTTTTCCCCTAGACATTTGGGTGGTTCAGTACACAGGTGTAGCGATGGACATTAGAAGTCTGTCTTCATTTGTGGATCAGCTCTCGGCAAGAGTACAAAAGATTCAAGACACTATTGATCAGAAATCTATGTTAGAACCAAGAATTCCTATTCCTGATTTGTTTTTTGGAGATAGAACTAAGTTTCTGAGTTTCAAAAATAATTGTAAATTATTTCTGGCCTTGAAACCTCGCTCCTCTGGTGATCCAGTTCAACAGGTTTTGATTGTTATTTCTTTTTTGCGCGGCGACCCTCAGGACTGGGCATTTTCTCTTGCGCCAGGAGATCCTGCATTGAGTAATATCGATGCGTTTTTCCTGGCGCTCGGATTGCTGTACGATGAACCTAATTCAGTGGATCAGGCAGAGAAAAATTTGCTGGCTCTTTGTCAGGGTCAGGATGAGATAGAGGTATATTGTCAGAAATTTAGAAAGTGGTCCGTGCTCACTCAATGGAATGAATCTGCGCTGGCAGCTATGTTCAGAAAGGGTCTCTCTGAAGCCCTTAAGGATGTCATGGTGGGATTTCCTATGCCTGCTGGTTTGAATGAGTCTATGTCTTTGGCCATTCAGATCGGTCGACGCTTGCGTGAGCGTAAATCTGTGCACCATTTGGCGGTATTACCTGAGCTTAAACCTGAGCCTATGCAGTGCGATAGAACTTTGACCAGAGTTGAACGGCAAGAACACAGACGTCTGAATGGGCTGTGTTTCTACTGTGGTGATTCCACTCATGCTATCTCTGATTGTCCTAAGCGCACTAAGCGGTTCGCTAGGTCTGCCACCATTGCTACGGTACAGTCAAAATTTCTTCTGTCCATTACCTTGATCTGCTCTTTGTCATCGTATTCTGTCATGGCATTTGTGGATTCAGGCGCTGCCCTGAATTTGATGGACTTGGAGTATGCTAAGCGTTGTGGGTTTCTCTTAGAGCCCTTGCAGTGTCCTATTCCATTGAGAGGAATTGATGCCACGCCTTTGGCCAAGAATAAGCCTCAATACTGGACCCAGCTGACCATGTGCATGGCTCCTGCACATCAGGAGGTTATTCGCTTTCTGGTGTTGCATAATCTGCATGATGTGGTCGTGTTGGGGTTGCCATGGCTACAAGCCCATAATCCAGTATTAGATTGGAAATCCATGTCGGTGTCCAGCTGGGGTTGTCAGGGGGTACATGGTGATGTTCCATTTCTGTCAATTTCGTCATCCACCCCTTCTGAGGTTCCAGAGTTCTTGTCTGATTACCGGGATGTATTTGATGAGCCCAAGTCCGATGCCCTACCTCCGCATAGGGATTGTGATTGTGCTATCAATTTGATTCCTGGTAGTAAATTCCCAAAAGGTCGACTGTTTAATTTATCCGTGCCTGAGCACGCCGCTATGCGCAGTTATGTGAAGGAATCCCTGGAGAAGGGGCATATTCGCCCGTCATCGTCACCATTAGGAGCAGGGTTCTTTTTTGTAGCCAAGAAGGATGGTTCGCTGAGACCTTGTATAGATTCTCGCCTTCTTAATAAGATCACTGTTAAATTTCAGTACCCCTTGCCATTGTTATCTGATTTGTTTGCTCGTATTAAGGGGGCTAGTTGGTTCACCAAGATAGATCTTCATGGTGCGTATAATTTGGTGCGAATCAGGCGAGGAGATGAATGGAAAACTGCATTTAATACGCCCGAGGGTCATTTTGAGTATCTAGTGATGCCATTCGGACTTGCCAATGCTCCATCAGTGTTTCAGTCCTTTATGCATGACATCTTCCGAGAGTACCTGGATAAATTCCTGATTGTGTACTTGGATGACGTTTTGGTCTTCTCGGATGATTGGGAGTCTCACGTGAAGCAGGTCAGAACGGTTTTTCAGGTACTGCGTGCTAATTCTTTGTTTGTGAAGGGATCAAAGTGTCTCTTTGGTGTGCAGAAGGTTTCATTTTTGGGGTTCATCTTTTCCCCTTCTACTATCGAGATGGATCCTGTTAAGGTCCAAGCCATCCATGATTGGACTCAGCCGACATCTCTGGAAAGTCTGCAAAAAATCCTGGGCTTTGCTAATTTTTATCGTCGTTTCATCTGCAATTTTTCTAGTATTGCCAAACCATTGACCGATTTGACCAAGAAGGGTGCTGATTTGGTCAATTGGTCTTCTGCTGCTGTGGAAGCTTTTCAAAAGTTGAAGCGTCGTTTTTCTTCTGCCCCTGTGTTGTGTCAACCAGATGTTTCTCTTCCGTTCCAGGTCGAGGTTGATGCTTCTGAGATTGGAGCAGGGGCTGTTTTCTCGCAGAGAGGTTGTGATTGTTCAGTGATGAAACCGTGCGCTTTTTTTTCCAGGAAGTTTTCGCCTGCTGAGTGAAATTATGATGTGGGTAACCGAGAGTTACTGGCCATGAAGTGGGCATTCGAGGAGTGGCGTCATTGGCTTGAAGGAGCTAAGCATCGCGTGGTGGTATTGACTGATCATAAGAACTTGACTTATCTTGAGTCTGCTAAGCGGTTGAATCCTAGACAGGCTCGTTGGTCGCTGTTTTTTGCCCGTTTTGACTTTGTGATTTCGTACCTTCCGGGCTCTAAAAATGTGAAGGCGGATGCTCTGTCTAGGAGTTTTGTGCCCGACTCTCCGGGTTTGTCTGAGCCGGCGGGTATCCTCAAGGAAGGAGTAATTGTGTCTGCCATCTCCCCTGATTTGCGGCGGGTGCTGCAAAAATTTCAGGCTAATAAACCTGATCGTTGCCCAGCGGAGAAACTGTTTGTCCCTGATAGGTGGACGAATAAAGTTATCTCTGAGGTTCATTGTTCGGTGTTGGCCGGTCATCCTGGCATCTTTGGTACCAGAGAGTTAGTGGCTAGATCCTTTTGGTGGCCATCTCTGTCGCGGGATGTGCGTTCTTTTGTACAGTCCTGTGGGATTTGTGCTCGGGCTAAGCCCTGCTGTTCTCGTGCCAGTGGGTTGCTTTTGCCCTTGCCGGTCCCGAAGAGGCCTTGGACACATATCTCTATGGATTTTATTTCAGATCTTCCCGTCTCTCAAAAGATGTCAGTCATTTGGGTGGTCTGTGATCGCTTCTCTAAGATGGTCCATTTGGTACCCTTGTCTAAATTGCCTTCCTCCTCTGATTTGGTGCCATTGTTCTTCCAGCATGTGGTTCGTTTACATGGCATTCCAGAGAATATCGTTTCTGACAGAGGTTCCCAGTTTGTTTCGAGGTTTTGGCGAGCCTTTTGTGGTAGGATGGGCATTGACTTGTCTTTTTCCTCGGCTTTCCATCCTCAGACTAATGGCCAGACCGAACGAACCAATCAGACCTTGGAAACATATCTGAGATGCTTTGTTTCTGCTGATCAGGATGACTGGGTGTCCTTTTTGCCTTTGGCTGAGTTCGCCCTTAATAATCGGGCCAGCTCGGCTACCTTGGTTTCGCCATTTTTCTGCAACTCTGGATTCCATCCTCGTTTCTCTTCAGGGCAGGTTGAGTCTTCGGACTGTCCTGGTGTGGATACTGTGGTGGACAGGTTGCAGCAGATTTGGACTCATGTAGTGGACAATTTGACCTTGTCCCAGGAGAAGGCTCAACGTTTCGCTAATCGCAGACGCTGTGTGGGTCCCCGACTTCGTGTTGGGGATTTGGTTTGGTTATCTTCTCGTCATATTCCTATGAAGGTTTCCTCTCCTAAGTTTAAACCTCGTTTCATTGGTCCGTATAGGATTTCTGAGGTTCTTAATCCTGTGTCTTTTCGTCTGACCCTTCCTGATTCTTTTTCCATACATAACGTATTCCATAGGTCATTGTTGCGAAGATACGTGGCACCTATGGTTCCATCTGTTGATCCTCCTGCCCCGATTTTGGTGGAGGGGGAGTTGGAGTATATTGTGGAGAAGATTTTGGATTCTCGTGTTTCAAGACGGAAGCTCCAGTATCTGGTTAAGTGGAAGGGTTATGCTCAGGAAGATAATTCCTGGGTCTTTGCCTCTGATGTCCATGCTCCCGATCTTGTTCGTGCCTTTCATTTGGCTCATCCTGGTCGTCCTGGGGGCTCTGGTGAGGTTTCGGTGACCCCTCCTCAAGGGGGGGGTACTGTTGTGAATTCTGTGGCAGAGCTCCCTCCTGTGGTCACAAGTGGTACTTCGGCTGATTCTCTCTGTGAGCTTCCGTTGGTGGAGGAAAGTGGTACTGCGGCTTCTGAGTTTCCTTCCTCAGGTGATGTGGTGAAGTCATTAGGTGCTGCTCTATTTAACTCCACCTAGTGCTTTGATCCTGGCCTCCAGTCAATGTTCTAGTATTGGACCTGTTTCCTCCTGGATCGTTCCTGTGGCCTGCTGCTCTGCATAGCTAAGTTCCGCTTTGCTATTTTGTTTGCTGTTTTTTTTCTGTCCAGCTTGTATATTTGGTTTTTCCTGCTTGCTGGAAGCTCTGGGACGCAGAGGGTGTACCTCCGTGCCGTTAGTTCGGTACGGAGGGTCTTTTTGCCCCCTTTGCGTGGTTTTTGTAGGGTTTTGTGTTGACCGCAAAGTTCCCTTTCCTATCCTCGCTCTGTTCAGAAAGTCGGGCCTCACTTTGCTAAATCTATTTCATCTCTACGTTTGTCTTTTCATCTTAACTCACAGTCATTATATGTGGGGGCTGACTTTTCCTTTGGGGTATTTCTCTGAGGCAAGGTAGGCTTATTTTCTATCTTCAGGCTAGCTAGTTTCTCAGGCTGTGCCGAGTTGCATAGGGAGCGTTAGGCGCAATCCACGGCTGCCTCTAGTGTGTGTTGGAGAGGATTAGTGTTTGCGGTCAGCAGAGTTCCCACGTCGCAGAGCTCGTTCTATGTTTTTGGGTTATTGTCAGGTCACTGTATGTGCTCTGACCTCTATGTCCATTGTGGTACTGAATTACCTTTTCATAACACCCTCCACACTGAACAATCCCCATCCACACTGAATAATCCCCAATCCACACTGAATAATCCCACCCTCCACACTGAACAATCCCCATCCACACTGAATAACCCCCCATCCACACTGAATAATCCCCCTCCACACTGAATAATCCCCCCTCCATACTGAATAATCCCATCCACACTGAATAATCCCCCATCCACATTGAATAATCCCCAATCCACACTGAATAATCCCACCCTCCTCACTGAACAATCCCCATCCACACTGAATAACCCCCATCCACACTGAATAATCCCCCTCCAAACTGAATAATCCCCCCTCCATACTGAATAATCCCATGCACACTGAATAATCCCCCATCCACACTGAATAATCCCCTCCACACCTAATAATCCCACCATCCAAACTGAATAATCCCCCCATCCACACTGAATAATCCCCCTTCACACTGTATAATCCCCTTCACACTGAATAATCCCCCATGCACACAGAATAATCCCCCTCCACAGTGAATAATCTCCATCCACACTGAATAATACCCCATCCACACTGCATAATTCCCCTCCACACTGAATAATCCCCATCCACATTGAATAATCCCCCTCCACACTGAATAATCCTCCTACACACTGAATAATCCTCCTCCACACTGAGTAATCCCCCCTCACACTGAATAATCCCCATTCACACTGTATAATCCCCCATCCACACTGAATAATCCCCCTCCACACTGAATAATCCCACCCTCCAAACTGAATAATCCTCCCATCCACACTGAATTATCCCCCTTCACACTGTGATTCCCCCTTCACACTGAATAACCCCCCATCCACACTGAATAATCCCCCTCCACACTGAATAATCCCCCCTCCATACTGAATAATCCCACCCTCCAAATTGAATAATCCCCCATCCACACTGAGTAATCTCCCATCCACACTGAATAATTCCCCATCATACTGAATAATCCCCCCTCCACACTGAAAAATCACCCCTCCACACTGAAGAATCCCCCATCAACACTGAATAATCCCCCCATCCACACTGAATAATCCCCCCTCCACACTGAATAATCACCCCTCCACACTAAATAATCCCTCCATCCACACTTAGTAATCCCCTTCACACTGGATAATCTCCCCCTCCACACTGAATAATCCCCCTTCATACTGAATAATCCCCCCATCCACACTGAATAATCCCCCCATCCACACTGAATAATCCCCCTTCACACTGAATAATCCCCCATGCACACAGAATAATCCCCCTCCACAGTGAATAATCCCCATCCACACTGAATAATCCCCCATCCACACTGCATAATTCCCCTTCACACTGAATAATCCCCCATGCACACTGAATAATCCCCCTCCACACTGAATAATCCCCCTCCACACTGAATAATCCCCCCTCCACATTGAATAATCCCCCTTCACACTGTATAATCCCCCTTCACACTGAATAATCACCCATCCACACTGAATAATCCCCCCATGCACACTGAATAATCCCCCTTCACACTGAATAATCCCCCATGCACACAGAATAATCCCCCTCCACAGTGAATAATCCCCATCCACACTGAATAATCCCCCATCCACACTGAATAATCCCCCTTCACACTGAATAATCCCCCAAGCACACTGAATAATTCCCCTCCACACTGAATAATCCCCCTTCACACTGTATAATCCCCCTTGACACTGAATAATCCCCCATCCACACTGAATAATCCCCCTTCACACTGAATAATCCCCCTCCACACTGAATAATCCCTTTCCACACTGAATAATCCCGCTCCACACTGAATAATCCCACCCTCCAAACTGAATAATCCTCCCATCCACACTGCATAATTCCCCTCCACACTGAATAATCCCCATCCACATTGAATAATTCCTCATCCACACTGCATAATTCCCCTTCACACTGAATAATCCCCATCAACACTGAATAATCCCACCCTCCACACTGAATAATCCCCCTTCACACTGAATAATCCCCCATGCACACTGAATAATCCCCTTCACACTGTATAATCCCCCTTCACACTGAATTATCCCCCATCCACACTGAATAATCCCCCTCCACACTGAATAATCCCTTCCACACTGAATAATCCCGCTCCACACTGAATAATCCCCCTTCACACTGAATAATCCCCCATGCACTCTGAATAATCCCCTTCACACTGTATAAACCCCCTCCACACTGAATAATCCCCCTCCACACTGAATAATCCCTTTCCACACTGAATAATCCCGCTCAACACTGAATAATCCCACCCTCCAAACTGAATAATCCTCCCATCCACACTGCATAATTCCCCTCCACACTGAATAATCCCCATCCACACTGAATAATCCCCCTCCACACTGAATAATCCCCCTCCACACTGAATAATCCCTTTCCACCCTGAATAATCCCACCCTCCAAACTGAATAATCCTCCCATCCACACTGCATAATTCCCCTCCACACTGAATAATCCACATCCACATTGAATAATTCCCCATCCACACTGCATAATTCCCCTTCACACTGAATAATCCCCATCCACACTGAATAATCCCACCCTCCAAACTGAATAATCCCCCCATCCACACTGAATAATCCCCCTTCACACTGTATAATCCCCTTCACACTGAATAATCCCCCATGCACACAGAATAATCCCCCTTCACACTGTATAATCCCCCTTCACACTGAATAATCCCCCATGCACACTGAATAATCCTACCCTCTGAATAATCCTACCCTCCAAACTGAATAATCCCCCATCCACACTGAATAATCCCCCTTCACACTGTATAATCCCCCTCCACACTGAATAATCCCCCTCCACACTGAATAATCCCCCCTCCACACTGAACAATCCCCCTTCACACTGTATAATCCCCTTTCACACTGAATAACCCCCCCATCCACACTGAATAATCCCCATCCACACTGAATAATCCCTCTCCACACTGAATAATCCTGCTCCACACTGAATAATCCCACCCTCCAAACTGAATAATCCCCCCATCCACACTGAATAATCCCCCTCCACACTGAATAATCCCCCCTCCATACTGAATAATCCCACCCTCCAAACTCAATAATCCCCCATCCACACTGAATAATTCCCCTTCATACTGAATAATCCCCCCTCCACACTGAATAATCACCCCTCCACACTGAATAATCCCCCCATTCACACTGAATAATCCCCCCTCCACACTGAATAATCCCCCATGAACACTGAATAATCCCCCGATCCACACTGAATAATCCCCCCTTCACACTGAATAATCACCCCTCCACACTAAATAATCCCTCCATCCACACTGAGTAATCCCCTTCACACTGGATAATCTCCCCCTCCACACTGAATAATCCCCCTTCATACTGAATAATCCCCCCATCCACACTGAATAATCCCCCCATCCACACTGAATAATCCCCCCATCCACACTGAATAATCCCCCCATCCACACTGAATAATCCCCCTTCATACTGAATAATCCCCCCATCCACACTGAATAATCCCCCCATCCACACTGAATAATCCCACTTCATACTGAATAATCCCCCCATCCATACTGAATAATCCCCCCATCCACACTGAATAATCCCCCCATCCATGCAGAATGCTGCTGCTGGGGTAGAAACTTTAGACTGCCGCATTAGGCGGCCCAACTGCGTACCCCCGGCTGGCGGAGCCCGGGGCGCAAGCTCCGGCTGCCATCCCCGTAGATACACCTCTGGCAGGAATAGTAGTCGCAGCCGACCGGCTTCCTGCAGCGTCCGGGTGGTCACATATGCCCACTACTTAAGAGTAATGAATATTCACTTCTCTCCACTCTCATGGATGGCTGTGGCTGACACTATGAATGCTACTAAATAACAATGAATACTCACTGCCCTCCACACATACAATCCTGGCGTGGAGAGCATTGAGTATTCTGGCAGCTATTATCTGCTTGTAAGAAGCACATGATGTCGCTGCCATGTGCTGCTTGCAAGCATAAATCAGCTGCTTGCCCAGAACAAGACGCTGTGAGGGAGCGCATAAACTGTAAGTAGGATAGTTCATTTTTTTTAATGTTTTTTGGTGGGTGCCATGCATACAAGGATAGGGATGGGGAACCATGCAGACTCGGATAGGGATGATGAGCCATGTAGACCAGGATAGGGATGATAAGCCATGCAGACTAGGATAGGGATGAGGAGCTATGCTTACAAGGATAGGGATGAGGAGCCATGCATGCAAGGATAGGGCTGAGGAGCCATGCAGACCAGGATAGGGATGTGGAGCCATGCAGACCACGATAGTGATGAGGAGCCATGCATACAAGGATGGGGATGATGAGCCATGCATACAAGGATAGGGATGAGGAGCCATGCAGACCAGGATAGGGATGTGGAGCCATGCAGACCACGATAGGGATGAGGAGCCATGCATACAAGGATGGGGATGATGAGCCATGCATACAAGGATAGGGATGAGGAGCCATGCAGACCAGGATAGAGATGATGAGCCACGCGGAGCAGGATAGGGATGAGGAGTCATGCATACCAGGATAGAGATGAGGAGGCATGCAGACCAGGATGGGGATGAGGGGGCCATGCATACTAAGATGGGGATGAAGAGCTATGCATACAAGGATAGGGATGAGGAGCCATGCATACAAGGATAGGGATAAGGAACCATGCATACAAGGATGGGGATGTGGAGCCATGCACACCAGAATACGGATGAAGAGCCATGCATATAAGGAAAGTTATGAAGAGCAATGCATACAAGGATAGGAGTGAGGAGCCATGCATAAAAGGATAGGGATGAGGAGCTATGCACACCAGGATAGGGATGAGGAGCCACGCAGACCAGGATAGGGATGTGGTGCCATGCAGATGAGCATATTAATGAGGAGCCATGCCTACAAGGATAAGGATGAGGAGCTATGCATACAAGGGTAAGGATGAGGAGCCATGCATACCAGGATAGGGATGAGGAGCCATGCATACAAGGATAAGGATGAGGAGCCATGCATACAAGGATAGGGGTGAGAAGCCATGCACACCAGGATAGGGATGAGGAGCCATGCATACAAGGATAAGGATGAGGAGCCACAAACTTAAAGGGAACCTGTCATCTGAATTTGGCGGGACAGGTTTGCGGTCATATGGGCGGGGTTTTCGGGTGTTTGATTTACCCTTTCCTTACCCGCTGGCTGCATGCTGGCCGCAATAATGGGTTGAAGTTCATGCTGTGTCCTCTGAAGTACACGCCTGCGCAAGGGTGGTCTCTGAGTATTTGCTAGTGCTCGGAGATTTAGTTTTCATTGCCACAGCTGCATGATTTGCGACTGTGGTAAATCATGTAGCTGCGTCAACAAAAACAAAATCTCCAAGCACTAGCAAATACTCAGAGATCACCCGAACGTGCTCGGGAAAACCCGAGCAACGAGTACACTCGCTCATCATCACTAATAATAATCTTTATTTTTATATAGCGCTAACGTATCTCCCAGCGCTTTACAGTTTGCACACATTATCATCACTGTCCCAATTGGGGCTCACAATCTAAATTCTCTATCGGTATGTCTTTGGAATGTAGGAGGAAACCGGAGAACCTGGAGGAAACCCACGCAAATACGGGGAGAACATACAAATTCCTTGCAGATGTTGTCCTTGACCGGATTTGAACCCCGGACTCCAGCGCTGCAAGGCTGCAGTGCTAACCACTGAGCCAGAATATTTGCATTGTAAAGGAAATTATATACCTTTTTCTAAATATTTTAAAAAATATAAATCAGAAAATTGTGACATGCATTTGTATCCAGCTCCCCTGAGTTAATGCTTTGTAGGACCACCTCTAACAGGTTTTCTTCTAGGATTGCCTGTATTTAGTTGCATCCATCTTCCCATCAACTCTGACCAGCTTCTCTGTCATTGCAAAAAGAAAAGCCTCCCCACAGTATGATGCAGCAACAGCCGTGTTTGATCGTGTTTTCAGGGTGATGTGCAGTTTTAGTTTTCCTCCACACATAGTGCAGCGCCCCAGAGTCTTGGTCGTTGCAGTAATGTCATTCTTCCACCAGGGGGAGTGATGTTACGTCTGAAGGCAATAAAGGAGATCACATTACCAGGTATCACAACACACTTCACACTCCACACCACCAGGGGGAGCCATGCTTCTATCTACTTCTATCTCTTTTCTATCTACTCCTCACAACTAGGTAAAACTGGGAGTCTGGACAGAAAGTTATTCAGAAGCTGACTGGGCTTCACCCAGGCAGATGCAGACTGAAGCTGAAGCTGGCTGGAGTGAGAGGGAGCCAGATGCAGACTGAGGTCTGCGGAGGATGAGGGTCCACGGAGCTGCACCTGCCCCACGTGCGGCAGCATGCAAAGAAAGAGACATCAGAAGGGAGTTGTCTTGTAGTGAGTAAGAAACAAAGTCAGAGCAAAGGAGAAGAATATCAGAGGGAGACCAGCCAGGAGCAGCCTGCTTCCTTCTGAAACGCAGAAGCCGATAGCCAGAACACTGAGGGAGTAAGGATCTCTATGCTTTACCTTATAGCCAGGAGTCCTAGTCACCACACACAATGCAGATAGATCCCATAAAAATTTACCTTTATTATTACATATTAAAAACAATAGATCGAAACAGGTACAAAAAAGCACAGGTATGGACAATACAACACTAAGTGGCAGTACATAAAAAGGGTCCAAGGTACCACCCACCGCCGAAGCATACCATACTCAAAGTGTATTGGATATCAATCCATAAATATGGGCAAAGAATATACAAAGCACTGGTACTATGACCCGATATCCAGAGGACAAAGAAGTATCACAGAATAGTATGACGCACATTACCTGGTATACTCAGAAATGGGGGACCCAGAGCCCACCCCAACGCGCGTTTCGGAGCCACAGATCAGCTCCTTCCTCAGGGGCGTTGGGGGACAAATGCAATCAGCCAACCTTATATACGCCCAATGAGTAAGGCCCAGAGGTAATTACCTCCATAAAGATGCGGCACCTGCAGATGCCGCCGACCGCAATGCCTCCCCCACCCGACGGAGCCGGAAACACGCGTCACCACACGTGATGCAGCCCCATACCTGTGCTTTTTTGTACCTGTTTCGATCTATTGTTTTTAATATGTTATAATAAAGGTAAATTTTTATGGGATCTATCTGCATTGTGTGTGGTGACTAGGATAACTGTTATGTTTGCAGCTGTCCCTTTATGGTCCTTGGCATACATACATGGGGTAATTGATTTTTGGGTTTCTATTTTTGTTCCCATATATTAGATTATAATTGTTCCCTGTATGTAAAATGCAAGTTGCAACTTTATTGTCTACTGTTATTGCTGTGTTATGCACAGGTCTTTTGGTTGTTGACATTATGGACTACCGAGCACGTGAACAAGCTTGGCTGAAACAAACGGAACAGGTCCTTGGTACTGGTGTGGGTGATACACAAAAGGAGGTAGCTCACAGTTGGGATGAGAAATTACTGCAGATGAAAACGTCCTTGCTTAAAAGAACAAGGTTATGGTGGAACAGACAGTTCCAAGAAAAATACAGTATGAATAATATGATCCCAAGAGGACTTAGGGTACGAGTCATTCCCACCTTCCTGGTAGAGGATGAGCAGTTCGTTTCCAAATGGGAGGAAGCATGTGATATATGTTCTAAAGTATTCCTTCAATTATTGATTAATCAGAATACTGTTAATATCACTGAGTTGGATAAATTTATAGATGGTGCTCAGGCGGAAATACGGAAGGGGTGCCCAGCTGATCGCATCGAACAATTTGAAGCAGAGTTGAATAAAACCATGGATTTGGTTGTTAAAAAGATCCAGGAGAATCAAACATCTAAATATAGTCGAGATTTACATAGTAACATAGTAACATAGTTAGTAAGGCCGAAAAAAGACATTTGTCCATCCAGTTCAGCCTATATTCCATCATAATAAATCCCCAGATCTACATCCTTCTACAGAACCTAATTGTATGATACAATATTGTTCTGCTCCAGGAAGACATCCAGGCCTCTCTTGAACCCCTCGACTGAGTTCAAGAGACTCAGAGAACCCCTCGATTTTCAAGAGAACCCCTCGATTTGAAAGATTACCAGATGAAAAAGGTGTATCTTTGGAGAAGCAAGACTGGTCCAGAAATACGTAGAACATCCTCTAGTATATCTATTCCATCTATAAGTGGACAATCGGATACATCTGTATCTTCTGCCTTAACATATGGTATGGGTGAAACCCAGAGATTGCATATCACCCATACAAGAGACGTCCCTTGTACTCATCTGGTGCGGATGTCAGGGACAACAAGGTGATTAATTTGAGCAATTATGTATTATCTGAGGTGGATCTGTCTGTCCGGGTAGGGGCCTGTCCTTCTCTCCCACACCGGGGTTCGACACTTTTTCTGTGGTTAAAGATCTACATATTTTTGCAAGATCGTTGCTGTTCAAAAGATATTTTTATAATGACGAATTACAATGTCTTTTCCCTACAGAGGAGGAACAAGAAGCCATAAGAATCTTGGAAGAACTGGCACTTGAGCACGATAACAAAGGAGGTAAGGTTCCTCCATGTATCCGCCCTCGGTCCACTAAGTTCCCCCCGTTTACATCTTGTCCCAGTATTGATTTATTCGTACGGGTGGTGACTGAGGAACTTTTGAAGATTCCTAGATATGGTGGAGGGGATAATTTGACTAAGGAGGAAAGAATCCAGTTTAAGTATCTCCAAAATCTTCCGGATGTGGTGCTGAAGCCAGCGGATAAGGGTGGCAATGTCGTTGTGTGGCCTAAAGTGATGTACGAGAGGGAGGCGTTTCGCCAGCTTAATAACGCTGTATGTTATAAAAAACTCACATACAATCCCCTCTCGGCATTTAGTGCGAAATTAGAGGTAATCCTTAAAAAAGCAGTGGACAACGACATTGTCACCAAGGACCTGGCTTCGGCGCTACTAGTTAAGGATCCCACTATCCCCACACTGTATCTTCTTCCTAAGGTCCTTAAGGATATTAAGTCACCACCCGGCCGACCCATTGTATCTGGGAGGGGGAACTTTTTGGAACAAGTGAATAGGTGGATCGATTACCATCTACAGCCTTTGGTGCTTAATCTTCCTTCCTTGCTGAGGGATACTGGGGATCTGTTGCGCAGGGTCGACGGCCTGTGCTTAGGGGGTGATACTCTTCTGGCTTCAGTTGATGTTGAGTCCCTATATACGAATATTCGCCATTGTGATGGGCTTACCTGCCGTTAGATTTTTTCTTAGTACATCTATGCTTTCTACAGCCCTGAGGGACCTCATCCTGGAGTTATTGGAGTTCACCCTTACACATAATTTTTTTGTGTTTAAGGGATCCTTCTACCTACAGCTCCAGGGCACAGCGATGGGTGCGGCCTTTGCGCCGGCCTATGCTGGGTTGTTCCTGGGGCTGTGGGAGAGGGATCTCTTCCTGTCGGACAAACAGGGGTCAGTGGATCGCGTCCTTTTATGGACGCGATACATTGACAATATCTTCTTTGTCTGGCAGGGCACCGCCGTCGACCTTGCGCAATTTATCTCCTCTTTGAACAGCAACGATCTTAACATACGTCTCACCCCGGTGTGGGACTCTGAGAGAATTGATTTTCTCGACGTTACTATCCGTAAGGATGGACGGGGCCTTCTCCAGATGGATATTTTTTTTCGTAAACAAACAGCCACCAACACCTTCTTGCATGCGTCTTCCTGTCATCCGCACCACATGATCCAAGCGATTCCAGTGGGCCAGTTCCTCCGGCTCCGTCGGCTCTGCTCTACTGATGCGGATTTCGAGTTATGAGCGGAGGAACTGAGACAACGCTTCATGTCTAGGGGTTATAGTGGTCGGAGCGTGAAGAGGGCATACCACCGTGCCAAATACTCCAACCGTAATGGGTTACTATATAATAAAGCCGCAAAAAAATCTGGTGGTAATAATATAGTTAGATTTATCACATCTTATAACCCTCAGCATGAGAAGCTACGCCTGGCCCTCAAAAATGCTTGGCCTATTTTGAAGGTCGATCCGATTATTAAAAACTTCCTCCCTGAGAATCCTCCAATTACGTTCAGACGTGCTAAAAATCTGCGAGACCAATTGACGCGTAGTCACTATGTTGGGCAACATACATCAACTTTTTTGGATGATATGCGGCAGGGTGGTTGTGCTCCATGTGGGAGGTGTGTCGCCTGTCCTAACATTGACAAATGTACAACATTTGCTACCTCTGATGGTATGAAGCAATTCACCATCAGACAACGCGTTTCATGTATATCCCGTTATGTCATATATTATGCTACGTGCCCATGTGGCCTGATTTATGTGGGTTTGACCACACGGCAGTTGAAGGTTCGGGTACGTGAGCACGTGTTGGGTATACAGGTGGCAGCCTCCTGCGTGGACACGACCACCCTTAAGACCTTGCCGCGTCATTTTAGAGAATTCCATCATAGTGACAGTACACTATTGCGCGTCCGTGGTATTGACCTCTTGCATATTAATATCAGAGGTGGTAATCTCGCTAAACGTCTGGCGCAGTTGGAAACGAGGTGGATATGGACATTACGGACAATCCACCCTAATGGATTGAATGAGAATATCTCATTTGCTCCTTTTCTGTGATCTTCCCTTCCCATTTATGGGTATTCTGTTTCTATCATAAGTGTCATGTACATTGTTTTTTAATTTGTTTTTAACTTGTGTATTTGTTGTTATTTAGGGTGCTTTATATCGGTGCTATTGCTATGGATAGGCGAAGAAGATATATCTGAATAACACTATGCCAGCGGGATGTGTGTCA
This sequence comes from Ranitomeya imitator, assembly GCF_032444005.1. NCBI lineage: Eukaryota > Metazoa > Chordata > Amphibia > Anura > Dendrobatidae > Ranitomeya > Ranitomeya imitator. The sequence continues at coordinate 1,194,280,928 of NC_091282.1, forward strand.
GCTCAGCCGTCGCCCTGCTGTACATATATGTATATGTGTTTATATATGTATTATTTTTCTGCGTCTTGTTCGGTGCTATATATGTATTTTTGCATATGTTTTTTTCTTTTGTGGGGTTTTTTTGTAGTGGGATTTATGTTGGTATTATTTGTAATTTTGTGTATCATTGTTATTGTGCGTGATTTGTTTGTTTTTGTGATTTTGTTATATTTGTTATTTTATGTCTTGTCCATGTATTATCGTGTATGGGCAATGACGATTCTACATCCATAGTTTTTGAGGCGTTGTTTAGTAATTTGTTTTATTATGTGGGTTTTTCCCCTATATACATGCCTCTTTTTCTTGGTTTTGTTTCCCCTGTTTGCTTTTCTACCCTGCTATGTCCGCGCAGGCGCTGTTCCTGTAGTTGGTTGCCAGCAGCGTCTCCGTCGCCATGGATACCGGATCACGTGGGCCCGCGTGTTTCCGGTTCCGGTTGGCGGCGTGAGCGCTGTGGTTGGCAATAGCCGCCGATGTCGGCGTCCTCGCCGCCGCATGGGGCTGCATCACGTGTGGTGACGCGTGTTTCCGGCTCCGGCGGGTGGGGGAGGCGCCGCGGTCGGCGGCATCTGCAGGTGCCGCATCTTTATGGAGGTAATTACCTCTGGGCCTGACTCATTGGGCGTATATAAGGTTGGCTGATTGCATTTGTCCCCCACGCCCCCTGAGGAAGGAGCTGGTCTGTGGCTCCGAAACGCGCATTGGGGTGGGCTCTGGGTCCCCCATTGCTGAGTATACCAGGTAATGTGCGTCATACTATTCTGTGATACTTCTTTGTCTTCTGGATATCGGGTCATAGTACCAGTGCTTTGTATATTCTTTGCCCATATTTATGGATTGATATCCAATACACTTTGAGTATGGTATGCTTCGGCGGTGGGTGGTACCTTGGGCCCTTTTTATGTACTGCCACTTAGTGTTGTATTGTCCATACCTGTGCTTTTTTGTACCTGTTTCGATCTATTGTTTTTAATATGTAATAATAAAGGTAAATTTTTATGGGATCTATCTGCATTGTGTGTGGTGACTAGGATAACTGTTATGTTTGCAGCTGTCCCTTTATGGTCCTTGGCATACATACATGGGGTAATTGATTTTTGGGTTTCTATTTTTGTTCCCATATATTAGATTATAATTGTTCCCTGTATGTAAAATGCAAGTTGCAACTTTATTGTCTACTTATAGCCAGGAGGCACGGTGGCAACTTGTGGGGGCTGGGGCGTCGTAGGGTCCCTGTAAAAAGCCTCAGGCCATCGGTCATACGGGTTTGTCCTATCCTATCCATCAGGGGGACAGAGAGAAAGAGACATTACGTCTACAATAGTTGTGAGTAGGGTTGAGCGACCTTGACCTTTTTAGAGTCGAGCCGTGTTTCGCGAAACCCGACTATCTTAGAAGTCGAGTCGAGTGGAATCGGCCGATTATCGCGAAAAGTCGGGTATCGCCCGAAACACGAAACCCAATGCAAGTCAATGGGGGAGCATAGTCGGCAGTGAGTGGAGGCCAGGAAAACACCTACACTACCCATTTTAATGGCAAAAACATCCATTCTTGTTACAGAAGCTTGTCAATCGTAATTTACCTTATAATAATTGGAAGGCATTTGAAATTGGGGGTCATATGGCTAAAGTTGTGGGGGGTAGGGCTGGTTCAAGTAATTAGTGGGCCCAGGAAATCTGGAACACGTCACGGCAGTGGAGCAGGGAGAGGTAAGTATTTCAACTTTGCAAGTGCTGAGATCCTGAGCAAGCAGGGGGGGCCCACTCGTTGGCATTGGCACTGGCACAGGGCCCCTCAAAGTACAGCTGTGTGTTTGCATGGCGGGGGCGCCTCCCACCGGCAGCAACACTTTTGCGTACTATGAGAGGCCCTGTGCCAGTGACGTCGCCAACTAGTATTCCTCCCCTCACCTGATGAAGGAACCTGCACTTTCATCTGCACCTTCCTCTTTGTCCCCGTGTAAGGTGGTATGGTATGCGGGAAGAGGAACCTGACTTTCAGCAGGGTCACAATCTTGCTGTGTAGCGTGCACGGAGAATTTTGCGTTATGGGTCAATATACCAGCAGACTCATCTATCACTGGCTGGGCAATGGGCAGGATGAGGAGGAAACACAGATATAGGCCCAAAGAATAAAGTGGGCTAAATGCAGTTCAAAATTGGTAACACAGGACTAACCAGGGGGCATTGCAGTGGAGGACAACTGGAATGAGAGGCTGACACAGAGAGTAGGCCCAAATCAGTAAGTAGTCGAAATGCAGTTCAAAATTGGCAACCGTAGTAAACAGGCGGCACAGCTTTGTTCAGTGGAGGAGAACAGCAAAGAGTGGCAGACACCGATAGTAGGCCCCAACCCAACTAGTAGGCCAAATGCAGTCTAACATTAACAACTACTTAACGAGAGCCTGAAAATGGAATTTCAGGACAGGAAACCAGGAGAACAGCAAGGAGCGGCAGACACTGTTAGTAGGCCCCAAACCAACTAGTACGCCAAATGCAGTTGTTCCATTTAACCACTATTTAACAAGAGCCTGAAGATAGAAGCTCAGGAAAGGCAACCTGGAGAACACCTTGGAGTGGAACACACCGTCTCTACACCCCATACACAATTTGTAGGCCTAATGCAGTGTAGTTTCCAACAACTACTAAACGAGAGCCAGAAGATCGAAGCAATGGAGAGGAAACATGGGGAACACCTTGGTGTGGAACACACCATCTCTCTACACCCCATACCCATTTTGTAGGCCTAATGCAGTGTAGTTTCCAACAACTACTAAACGAGAGCCTGAAGATAGAAGCTCAGGAAAGGCAACATGGAGAACACCTTGGAGTGGAACACACCATCTCTCTACACCCCATACCCAATTTGTAGGCCTAATGCAGTTTAGTTTCCAACAACTACTAAACGAGAGCATGAAGATCGAAGCAATGCAGAGGAAACCTGGGGAACACCTTGGAGTGCAACACACCATCTCTCTACACCCCATACCCAATTTGTAGGCCTAATGCAGTGTAGTTTCCAACAACTACTAAACGAGAGCCTGAAGATAGAAGCTCAGGAAAGGCAACCTGGAGAACACCTTGGAGTGGAACACACCATCTCTCTACACCCCATACCCAATTTGTAGGCCTAATGCAGTGTAGTTTCCAACAACTACTAAACGAGAGCATTAAGATCGAAGCAATGTCGAGGAAACCTGGGGAACACCTTGGAGTGTAACACACCATCTCTCTACACCCCATACCCAATTTGTAGGCCTAATGCAGTGTAGTTTTCTACAACTACTAAACGAGAGCCTGAAGATAGAAGCTCAGTAAAGGCAACCTGGAGAACACCTTGGAGTGGAACACACCATCTCTCTACACCCCATACCCAATTTGTAGGCCTAATGCAGCGTAGTTTCCAACAACTACTAAACGAGAGCCTGAAGATAGAAGCTCAGGAAAGGCAACCTGGAGAACACCTTGGAGTGGAACACACCATCTCTCTACACCCCATACCCACTTTGTAGGCCTAATGCAGCGTAGTTTCCAACAACTAGTAAACGAGAGCCTGAAGATAGAAGCTCAGGAAAGGCAACCTGGAGAACACCTTGGAGTGGAACACACCGTCTCTACACCCCATACCCAATTTGTAGGCTGTTGTGAATTCTGTGGCAGAGCTCCCTCCTGTGATCACAAGTGGTACTTCGGCTGATTCTCTCTGTGAGCTTCTGTTGGTGGAGGGAAGTGGTACTGCGGCTTCTGAGTTTCCTCCCTCAGGTGATCTGGTGAGGTCGTTAGGTGCTTCTCTACTTAACTCCACCTAATGCTTTGATCCTGCTTTCCTGTCAATGTTCCAGTGTTGGACTTGCTTTTCCCTGGATCATTCCTGTGGCCTGCTGCTCTGCATAGCTAAGTTCTTCTTTGCTATTTGTTTGCTATTTTTTCTGTCCAGCTTGTCTAATTTGTTGCTGGAAGCTCTGGGACGCAAAGGGTGTACCTCTGTGCCGTTAGTTCGGTGCGGAGGGTCTTTTTGCCCCCTTTGCGTGGTTTTCTTTAGGGCTTTGTGTAGACCACAAAGTTACCTTTCTATCCTCGCTCTGTTAAGAAAGTCGGGCCTCACTTTGCTGAATCTATTTCATCTCTACGTTTGTCTTTTCATCTTAACTCACAGTCATTATATGTGGGGGGCTGCCTTTTCCTTTGGGGTATTTCTCTGAGGCAAGGTAGGCTTATTTTCTATCTTCAGGCTAGTTAGTTTCTCAGGCTGTGCCGAGTTGCATAGGCAGAGTTAGGCGCAATCCACGGCTGCCTCTAGTGTTGTTTGGAGAGGATTAGGGATTGCGGTCTGCAGAGTTCCCACGTCTCAGAGCTCATTCTATGATTTTGGGTTATTGTCATATCACTGTATGTGCTCTGACCACTATGTCCATTGTGGTACTGAATTGCCTTTCATAACAGTAGGCCTAATGCAGCGTAGTTTCCAACAACTACTAAACGAGAGCCTGAAGATAGAAGCTCAGGAAAGGCAACCTGGAGAACACCTTGGAGTGGAACACACCATCTCTCTACACCCCATACCCAATTTGTAGGCCTAATGCAGCGTAGTTTCCAACAACTACTAAACGAGAGCCTGAAGATAGAAGCTCAGGAAAGGCAACCTGGAGAACACCTTGGAGTGGAACACACCATCTCTCTACACCCCATACCCAATTTGTAGGCCTAATGCAGTGTAGTTTCCAACAACTACTAAACGAGAGCATTAAGATCGAAGCAATGGCGAGGAAACCTGGGGAACACCTTGGAGTGGAACACACCATCTCTCTACACCCCATACCCATTTTGTAGGCCTAATGCAGTGTAGTTTCCAACAACTACTAAACGAGAGCCTGAAGATAGAAGCTCAGGAAAGGCAACCTGGAGAACACCTTGGAGTGGAACACACCATCTCTCTACACCCCATACCCAATTTGTAGGCCTAATGCAGCGTAGTTTCCAACAACTACTAAACGAGAGCCTGAAGATAGAAGCTCAGGAAAGGCAACCTGGAGAACACCTTGGAGTGGAACACACCATCTCTCTACACCCCATACCCAATTTGTAGGCCTAATGCAGTGTAGTTTCCAACAACTACTAAACGAGAGCCTGAAGATAGAAGCTCAGGAAAGGCAACCTGGAGAACACCTTGGAGTGGAACACACCATCTCTCTACATCCCATACCCAATTTGTAGGCCTAATGCAGCGTAGTTTCCAACAACTACTAAACGAGAGCATGAAGATCGAAGCAATGGAGAGGAAGCCTGGGGAACACCTTGGAGTGTAACACACCATCTCTCTACACCCCATACCCAATTTGTAGGCCTAATGCAGCGTAGTTTCCAACAACTACTAAACGAGAGCATGAAGATCGAAGCAATGGAGAGGAAACCTGGGGAACACCTTGGAGTGCAACACACCATCTCTCTACACCCCATACCCAATTTGTAGGCCTAATGCAGTGTAGTTTCCAACAACTACTAAACGAGAGCCTGAAGATAGAAGCTCAGGAAAGGCAACCTGGAGAACACCTTGGAGTGGAACACACCATCTCTCTACACCCCATACCCAATTTGTAGGCCTAATGCAGCGTAGTTTCCAACAACTACTAAACGAGAGCATGAAGATCGAAGCAATGGAGAGGAAACCTGGGGAACACCTTGGAGTGCAACACACCATCTCTCTACACCCCATACCCAATTTGTAGGCCTAATGCAGTGTAGTTTCCAACAACTACTAAACGAGAGCCTGAAGATAGAAGCTCAGGAAAGGCAACCTGGAGAACACCTTGGAGTGGAACACACCATCTCTCTACACCCCATACCCAATTTGTAGGCCTAATGCAGTGTAGTTTCCAACAACTACTAAACGAGAGCATGAAGATCGAAGCAATGGAGAGGAAACCTGGGGAACACCTTGGAGTGCAACACACCATCTCTCTACACCCCATACCCAATTTGTAGGCCTAATGCAGTGTAGTTTTCTACAACTACTAAACGAGAGTCGGAAGACCGAAGCAATGTGGACGAAACCTGGGGAACACCTTGGAGTGTAACACACCATCTCTCTACACCCCATACCCAATTTGTAGGCCTAATGCAGTGTAGTTTCCAACAACTACTAAACGAGAGCCTGAAGACCGAAGCAATGGAGAGGAAACCTGGGGAACACCTTGGAGTGCAACACACCATCTCTCTACACCCCATACCCAATTTGTAGGCCTAATGCAGCGTAGTTTCCAACAACTACTAAACGAGAGCATGAAGATCGAAGCAATGGCGAGGAAACCTGGGGAACACCTTGGAGTGGAACACACCATCTCTCTACACTCCATACCCAATTTGTAGGCCTAATGCAGTGTAGTTTTCTACAACTACTAAACGAGAGTCGGAAGACCGAAGCAATGTGGACGAAACCTGGGGAACACCTTGGAGTGGAACACACCGTCTCTACACCCCATACCCAATTTGTAGGCCTAATGCAGTGTAGTTTCCAACAACTACTAAACGAGAGCATTAAGATCGAAGCAATGGCGAGGAAACCTGGGGAACACCTTGGAGTGGAACACACCATCTCTCTACACCCCATACCCAATTTGTAGGCCTAATGCAGTGTAGTTTTCTACAACTACTAAACGAGAGTCGGAAGACCGAAGCAATGTGGACGAAACCTTGGGCACACCTTGGGGCGGCAGACACCGTTAGTAGGCCCTACCAAAGTTGTACCCCCAATGCAGTTTTAAAATTCCTAGAGGCTGAAAACAAGACTATTGACGCTCAGCTTTTTTCAAAGGAACACAGCTGAATTGAGTGGCGCAGACAGACACAGGTAGTAGGCCTTAAACCAAAAATGTGGCTCACTGCAGCTTAAAAAAGTTACAGGGGTACACAGGCAGCATTGCTCTGGGCAGTGGAGGACAATTTCAATAGTGGACCGCAGACAGACTTTGTACGCCTACTATTAAAAAAATGATGCTCTATGCAATTAAAAATTGGTTCCAGGGGTCCACGGGCAGCAGTGGTGTGGTCAGTGGACGAGTATTGGAAGGAGGGACCGCAGACAGGCGTAGTAGGCCTAACGTAACAAAATTAGGCTGTAGGCACTTTAAAAATGGTTCCAGGGGTGCACGGGCAGCAGTGGTGTGGTCAGCGGAGGAAAATTTGAATTAGGGACTGCAGACAGACTTTGTAGGCTGTCCCCTGTGGACCATGCATCCAACACATTAACCCAGTGCGCCGTAATGGACACGTAATTTTTTGTGGACATGCCTACTGGTCCATGCGTCTCTTGTCAGGTGCACCTTTCTACTGTTTGATTGCCTGGGTGCTATGACAATGCAGACTTTTTCATGCCGGTGGAGGGCTGGGATGGCTTTTCTCGCAAAAGAAATGTCGACTGGGTAGCTTGAACCGTGGTACAGCGTAGGTCATCTGGGCTTTCTAAATATAAAACAAAGAAAAAAAGGAGGCTCCATGCACTTTCAGCTGGGTTCCAGGGGTACACGTCCAGCATTGGTCTGGTCAGTGGAGAAGTATTGGAAGGATGGACCGCAGACAGGCTTCGAAGGCCTAACATAAAAAAATTGGGCTGTAGGCACTTTATAATTGGTTCCAGGGGTACACGGGCAGCAGTGGTCTGGTCAGTGGAGGCCTAGTGGAAGGAGTGACCGCAGACAGGCATCGAAGGCCTAACATAATAACAGATGGCTGTAGGCAATTTAAAATTGGTTCCAGGGGAACATGGGCAGCAGTGGCCTGGTCAGTGTAGTAGCAGTAGAAAGAACGGACCGCAGACAGGCTTCGAAGGCCTAACATAAAAAAATTGGGCTGGCTGTAGGCAATTTAAAATTGGTTCCAGGGGAACACGGGCAGCAGTGGCCTGGTCAGTGTAGTAGTAGTAGAAAGAACGGACCACAGACAGGCTTCGAAGGCCTAACATTAAAAAATTGGGCTGCAGGCACTTTATAATTGGTTCCAGGGGTACACGGGCAGCAGTGGTCTGGTCAGTGGAGGCCTAGTGGAAGGAGTGACCGCAGACAGGCTTCGAAGGCCTAACATAAAAAAATTGGGCTGGCTGTAGGCAATTTTAAATTGGTTCCAGGGGAACACGGGCAGCAGTGGCCTGGTCAGTGGAGGCCTAGTGGAAGGAGTGACCGCAGACAGGCATCGAAGGCCTAACATAATAACAGATGGCTGTAGGCAATTTAAAATTGGTTCCAGGGGAACACGGGCAGCAGTGGCCTGGTCAGTGTAGTAGTAGAAAGAAAGGACCGCAGACAGGCTTAGAAGGCCTAACATAAAAAAATTGGGCTGGCTGTAGGCAATTTAAAATTGGTTCCAGGGGAACACGGGCAGCAGTGGTCTGGTCAGTGGAGGCCTAGTGGAAGGAGTGACCGCAGATAGGCATCGAAGGCCTAACATAATAACAGATGGCTGTAGGCAATTTAAAATTGGTTCCAGTTGAACACGGCCAGCAGTGGCCTGGTCAGCGGAGGATGATTGTAATGAGTGTCTGCCAGTTAGTAGTCCAAAACAATACATAAATGTGAATGTCTCACATTAAAATCCAGCGAAAACACTAAAGGGTGCAATCTTTAGGTACAGGGGTGGGATCCTCTGCGTTGTTTCTGACCTACTAATTTGGCGCAAACTTTTTACTTGGGTAAATAGAGGACACTGCCCCTGACTATGTTAAGTACCATTATACATGTCAACACAATGGTATTGTCAGTGGCAGGAATGGAAGGATGTCAGCGCATAGTCGAAACATTGGTGGAAGTGTGAGAGATAATTGTGGCAGTGGCAGAGCAATGTTTGACCTGGGGCTGGGTGAACTCTCTTGTGGACGGCGGTACAGGCCCAGGGACCCTCATGTTACAACAGTGTGTCTGACGTTGGGTGCGCACCACCACCGCCAGAGACAGTTTATTGTACTATGAGGGACCCAGTGGCAGTGCCGTCGACCAAAAGCGGGCACACCCACCTCTTCAGACAAACAGCACTCTCACGGGTGCTTGCGCCAAGTCGCGATACCACGGCCCCGTGTGGGGAGTTTGGCCATTTAGGGAGGTGTAAACATGTCGTATGCTGGACAATCAGCTGCAGCAAATTAGACATTCGAAAAGTACTTCACAGTAGTCCACAGGCAAGAGCTTTTCGTAGGAAAGCTAGGTGTCTGCCGGGCAAGGTGGGGCAAGAGAATTCGAAATCCAGTTGTGGTTCATTTTAATGAATGTTAGATCATCAACATTTTGGGTAGCCAGACGAGTCCTTTTTTCGGTTAATATTGAACCTGCAGCACTGAACACTCTTTCTGATAGGACACTAGCTGCCGGGCAAGCAATCTCCTGCAATGCATATTCTGCCAATTCTGGCCAGGTGTCTAATTTTGATGCCCAGTAATCAAATGGGAATGACGGTTGAGGGAGAACATCGATAAGGGATGAAAAATAGTTAGTAACCATACTGGACAAATGTTGTCTCCTGTCACTTTCAATTGATGCAGCAGTACCTGTCCTGTCTGCGGTCATAGCAAAATCACTCCACAACCTGGTCAGAAAACCCCTCTGGCCAACACCACTTCTGATTTCTGCACCTCTAACACCTCTGGTCTGCTGCCCCCTGGAGCTTGTGTGAGAACGATCACGGGCGCTGTGTGCTGGGAATGCCTGAAGCAAACGGTCAACAAGAGTTGATTGTTTGGTTGCTAATATTAGTTCCAAGTTCTCATGTGGCATAATATTTTGCAATTTGCCTTTATAGCGAGGATCAAGGAGGCAGGCCAACCAGTAATCATCATCGTTCATCATTTTAGTAATGCGTGTGTCCTTTTTGAGGATACGTAAGGCATAATCCGCCATGTGGGCCAAAGTTCCAGTTGTCAAATCTGCGGTTGTGATTGGTTGAGGGGCAGTTTCAGGCAAATCTACGTCACTTGTGTCCCTCAAAAAACCAGAACCCGGTCTTGCCACGCAACCAATTTCCAGTGCCCCCGGGAAAGCTTCCTCATTAAAAATATACTCATCCCCATCATCCTCCTCGTCCTCAACCTCCTCTTCGCCCGCTACCTCGTCCTGTACACTGCTCTGACCAGACAATGGCTGACTGTCATCAAGGCTTTCCTCTTCCTCTGGTGCAGACGCCTGATCCTTTATGTGCGTCAAACTTTGCATCAGCAGACACATTAGGGGGATGCTCATGCTTATTATGGCGTTGTCTGCACTAACCAGCCGTGTGCATTCCTCAAAACACTGAAGGACTTGACACATGTCTTGTATCTTCGACCACTGCACACCTGACAACTCCATGTCTGCCATCCTACTGCCTGCCCGTGTATGTGTATCCTCCCACAAAAACATAACAGCCCGCCTCTGTTGGCACAGTCTCTGAAGCATGTGCAATGTTGAGTTCCACCTTGTTGAAACGTCTATGATTAGGCGATGCTGGGGAAGGTTCAAAGACCGCTGATAGGTCTGCATACGGCTGGAGTGTACAGGCGAACGTCGGATATGTGAGCAAAGTCCACGCACTTTGAGGAGCAGGTCGGAGAACCCACGATAAGTTTTCAATAAGCACTGCACCACCAGGTTTAAGGTGTGAGCCAGGCAAGGAATGTGTTTCAGTTGGGAAAGGGAGATGGCAGCCATGAAATTCCTTCCGTTATCACTCACTACCTTGCCTGCCTCAAGATCTGCTGTGCCCAGCCACGACAGCGTTTCTTGTTGCAAGAACTCGGACAGAACTTCTGCGGTGTGTCTGTTGTCGCCCAAACACTTCATAGCCAATACAGCCTGCTGATGCTTGCCAGTAGCTGGCCCATAATGGGACAACTGGTGTGCAACAGTGTCAGCTGCCGATGGAGTGGTTGGCCGACTGCGGTCTGTGGAAGAGCTGTCGCTTCTGCAGGAGGACGAGGAGGAGGAGGAGGGGGTGCGAACGCCTACAGCCAACTGTTTACTAGACCGTGGGCTAGGCACAACTGTCCAGAAATTGATGTCCCCTGTGGACCCTGCATCCACCACATTCACCCAGTGTGCCGTGATGGACACGTAACGTCCCTGGCCATGCCTACTGGTCCATGCATCTGTAGTCAGGTGCACCTTTGTACTCACAGATTGTCTGAGTGCATGGACGATGCGCTGTTTAACATGCTGGTGCAGGGCTGGGATGGCTTTTCTGGAAAAAAAGTGTCGACTGGGTAGCTCGTAGCGTGGTTCAGCGTACTCCATCAGGGCTTTGAAAGCTTCACTTTCAACTAACCGGTAGGGCATCATCTCTAACGAGATTAGTCTAGCTATGTGGGCGTTAAAACCCTGTGTACGCGGATGCGAGGATAAGTACTTCCTTTTTCTAACCAGAGTCTCATGTAGGGTGAGCTGGACTGGAGAGCTGGAGATCGTGGACCTTGCGGGTGTGCCGGTGGAAATGGCAGACTGAGAGACGGTTGGAGACGGTATTGTTTCCGCCGGTGCCCTAGATGCAATATTTCCTCCTACAAAACTGGTAATTCCCTGACCCTGACTGCTTTTGGCTGGCAAAGAAACCTGCACAGATACTGCCGGTGGTGTGGAAAATGGTGGCCTTACAGTGACGGAAGGGATGTTGCGTTGCTGACTAGCTTCATTGGCCGAGGGTGCTACAACATTAAGGGACGTTTGGTACTTAGTCCAGGCTTGAAAATGCATTGTGGTTAAATGTCTATGCATGCAACTTGTATTGAGACTTTTCAGATTCTGACCTCTGCTTAAGCTAGTTGAACATTTTTGACAGATGACTTTGCGCTGATCAATTGGATGTTGTTTAAAAAAATGCCAGACTGCACTCTTCCTAGCATCGGATCCCTTTTCAGGGATTGCAGACTGAGCTTTAACCGGATGGCCACGCTGTCCTCCAACAGGTTTTGGCTTTGACACGCGTTTTGGGCCAGATACGGGCCCGGCAGATGGAACCTGTTGCGATGTCGATACTTGCTGCGGCCCCTCCTCCACCTCCGCTTCTGAACTACTGCCGCCTGCACCAATGGCTGCCAATCGGGGTCAACAACTGGGTCATCTATTACCTCCTCTTCTAGCTCGTGTGCAACTTCGTCTGTGTCACCGTGTCGGTCGGTGGTATAGCGTTCGTGACGGGGCAACATAGTCTCATCAGGGTCTGATTGTGGATCAGTACCCTGAGAGGGCAATGTTGTGGTCTGAGTCAAAGGACCAGCATAGTAGTCTGGCTGTGGCTGTGCATCAGTGCACTCCATGTCAGAATCTACTTGTAATGGGCATGGCCTGTTAAGTGTTTCACTTTCTGAGCCAGGGACGGTATGTGTAAAGAGCTCCATGGAGTAACCCGTTGTGTCGCCTGCTGCATCCTTCTCTCTTGTTGTTTTTGCTGAAGAGGACAAGGAAGCGACTTGTCCCTGACCGTGAACATCCACAAGCGACGCGCTGCTTTTACATTTACCAGTTTCAGAAGAGGAGGCAAAAGAGCTAGAGGCTGAGTCTGCAAGGTAAGCCAAAACTTGCTGTTGCTGCTCCGGCTTTAAAAGCGGTTTTCCTACTCCCAGAAAAGAGAGCGTTCGAGGCCTTGTGTAGCCAGACGACGAACCTGGCTCCACAGCTCCAGACTTAGGTGAAATATTTTTTTTTCCACGACCACCTGATGCTCCACTACCACTACCATCATTACCAGCTGACAATGAACGCCCACGGCCACGACCTCTTGCACCAGACTTCCTCATTGTTTTAAAAACTTAACCAAAGTAACTTTATTTGTTGCTGTCAAACAACTTACACGGTGAACTATAACTTCAGTATGATTTCAATATCCCTTTACAGGTTGGTGAGACCACAAGGAAAATCAGGCACAATGTTACACACTCTGTTTTCTGTGGCACCAAATCACAGAGATGCCACACACGCAGGACTGTCACTCAAGCACAAATGTGTTGTGAATTCTGTGGCAGAGCTCCCTCCTGTGGTCACAAGTGGTACTTCGGCTGATTCTCTCTGGGAGCTTCCGTTTGTGGAGGAAAGTGGTACTGCGGCTTCTGAGTTTCCTCCCTCAGGTGATCTGGTGAGGTCGTTAGGTGCCTCTCTACTTAACTCCACCTAATGCTTTGATCCTGGCTTCCTGTCAATGTTCCAGTGTTGGACTTGTTTTTCCCTGGATCATTCCTGTGGCCTGCTGCTCTGCATAGCTAAGTTCTTCTTTGCTATTTGTTTGCTATTTTTTCTGTCCAGCTTGTCTAATTTGTTGCTGGAAGCTCTGGGACGCAAAGGGTGTACCTCCGTGCCGTTAGTTCGGTACGGAAGGTCTTTTTGCCCCCTTTGCGTGGTTTTCTTTAGGGTTTTGTGTAGACCGCAAAGTGATCTTTCCTATCCTCGCTCTGTTAAGAAAGTCGGGCCTCACTTTGCTGAATCTATTTCATATCTACGTTTGTCTTTTCATCTTAACTCACAGTCATTATATGTGGGGAGCTGCCTTTTCCTTTGGGGTATTTCTCTGAGGCAAGGTAGGCTTATTTTCTATCTTCAGGCTAGTTAGTTTCTCAGGCTGTGCCGAGTTGTATAGGCAGAGTTAGGCGCAATCCACGGCTGCCTCTAGTGTTGTTTGGAGAGGATTAGGGATTGCGGTCTGCAGAGTTCCCACGTCTCAGAGCTCGTTCTATGATTTTGGGTTATTGTCAGATCACTGTATGTGCTCTGACCGCTATGTTCATTGTGGTACTGAATTGCCTCTCATAACAGTACAGGAAGCCAAAAGTACTAATGATTCTCAATAGAGGGAAAAAAGAAGTTCTGAGACCATTTTTTTTTCTTTGCACTGTGTTTTGCCTTTTTTTTCCCCTAGACATTAGGGTGGTTCAGTACACAGGTGTAGCGATGGACATTAGAAGTCTGTCTTCATTTGTGGTTCAGCTCTCGGCAAGAGTACAAAAGATTCAAGACACTATTGATCAGAAATCTATGTTAGAACCAAGAATTCCTATTCCTGATTTGTTTTTTGGAGATAGAACTAAGTTTCTGAGTTTCAAAAATAATTGTAAGCTATTTCTGGCCTTGAAACCTCGCTCCTCTGGTCATCCAGTTCAACAGGTTTTGATTACTATTTCTTTTTTGCGCGGCGACCCTCAGGACTGGGCATTTTCTCTTGCGCCAGGAGATCCTGCATTAAGTGATATCGATGCGTTTTTCCTGGCGCTCGGATTGCTGTACGATGAGCCTAATTCAGTGGATCAGGCAGAAAAGAATTTGCTGGCTCTTTGTCAGGGTCAGGATGAGATAGAGGTATATTGTCAGAAATTTAGGAAGTGGTCTGTGCTCACTCAATGGAATGAATCTGCGCTGGCAGCTATGTTCAGAAAGGGTCTCTCTGAAGCCCTTAAGGATGTCATGGTGGGATTTCCTATGCCTGATGGTTTGAATGAGTCTATGTCTTTGGCCATTCAGATCGGCCGACGCTTGCGTGAGCGTAAATCTGTGCACCATTTGGCGGTATTACCTGAGCTTAAACCTGAGCCTATGCAGTGCGATAGGACTTTGACCAGAGTTAAACGGCAAGAACACAGACGTCTGAATGGGCTGTGTTTCTACTGTGGTGATTCCACTCATGCTATCTCTGAGTGTCCTAAGCGCACTAAGCGGTTCGCTAGGTCTGCCACCATTGGTACGGTACAGTCAAAATTTCTTCTGTCCGTTACCTTGATCTGCTCTTTGTCATCGTATTCTGTCATGGCATTTGTGGATTCAGGCGCTGCCCTGAATTTGATGGACTTGGAGTATGCTAAGCATTGTGGGTTTCTCTTGGAGCCCTTGCAGTGTCCTTTTCCATTGAGAGGAATTGATGCCACGCCTTTGGCCAAGAATAAGCCTCAATACTGGACCCAGCTGACCATGTGCATGGCTCCTGCACATCAGGAGGTTATTCGCTTTCTGGTGTTGCATAATCTGCATGATGTGGTCGTGTTGGGGTTGCCATGGCTACAAGCCCATAATCCAGTATTAGATTAAAAATCCATGTCAGTGTCCAGCTGGGGTTGTCAGGGGGTACATGGTGATGTTCCATTTCTGTCAATTTCGTCATCCACCCCTTCTGAGGTTCCAGAGTTCTTGTCTGATTACCAGGATGTATTTGATGAGCCCAAGTCCGATACCCTACCTCCGCATAGGGATTGTGATTGTGCTATCAATTTGATTCCTGGTAGTAAATTCCCAAAAGGTCGACTGTTTAATTTATCCGTGCCTGAGCACGCCGCTATGCGCAGTTATGTGAAGGAATCCCTGGAGAAGGGGCATATTCGCCCGTCATCGTCACCATTAGGAGCAGGGTTCTTTTTTGTAGCCAAGAAGGATGGTTCGCTGAGACCTTGTATAGATTACCGCCTTCTAAATAAGATCACGGTTAAATTTCAGTACCCCTTGCCATTGTTATCTGATTTGTTTGCTCGGATTAAGAGGGCTAGTTGGTTCACCAAGATAGATCTTCGTGGTGCGTATAATCTGGTGCGAATCAGGCGAGGCGATGAATGGAAAACTGCATTTAATACGCCCGAGGGTCATTTTGAGTATCTAGTGATGCCATTCGGACTTGCCAATGCTCCATCAGTGTTTCAGTCCTTTATGCATGACATCTTCCGAGAGTACCTGGATAAATTCCTGATTGTGTACTTGGATGACATTTTGATCTTCTCGGATGATTGGGAGTCTCATGCGAAGCAGGTCAGAACGGTTTTTCAGGTCCTGCGTGCTAATTCTTTGTTTGTGAAGGGATCAAAGTGTCTCTTTGGTGTGCAGAAGGTTTCATTTTTGGGGTTCATCTTTTCCCCTTCTACTATCGAGATGGATCCTGTTAAGGTCCAAGCCATCCATGATTGGACTCAGCCGACATCTCTGAAAAGTCTGCAAAAGTTTCTGGGCTTTGCTAATTTTTATCGTCGCTTCATCTGCAATTTTTCTAGTATTGCCAAACCATTGACCGATTTGACCAAGAAGGGTGCAGATTTGGTCAATTGGTCTTCTGCTGCTGTGGAAGCTTTTCAGGAGTTGAAGGGTCGTTTTTCTTCTGCCCCTGTGTTGTGTCAACCAGATGTTTCTCTTCCGTTCCAGGTCGAGGTTGATGCTTCTGAGATTGGAGCAGGGGCTGTTTTGTCGCAGAGAGGTTCTGATTGCTCAGTGATGAAACCATGTGTTTTTTTTTCCAGGAAGTTTTCGCCTGCTGAGCGAAATTATGATGTGGGCAACCGAGAGTTGCTGGCCATGAAGTGGGCATTCGAGGAGTGGCGTCATTGGCTTGAAGGAGCTAAGCATCTCGTGGTGGTATTGACTGATCATAAGAACTTGACTTATCTCGAGTCTGCTAAGCGGTTGAATCCTAGACAGGCTCGTTGGTCACTGTTTTTTGCCCGTTTTGACTTTGTGGTTTCGTACCTTCCGGGCTCTAAAAATGTGAAGGCGGATGCTCTGTCTAGGAGTTTTGTGCCCGACTCTCCGGGTTTGTCTGAGCCGGCGGGTATCCTCAAGGAAGGAGTAATTGTGTCGGCCATCTCGCCTGATTTGCGGCGAGTGCTGCAAAAATTTCAGGCTAATATGCCTGATCGTTGTCCAGCGGAGAGACTGTTTGTCCCTGATAGGTGGACCAATAAAGTTATCTCTGAGGTTCATTGTTCGGTGTTGGCTGGTCATCCTGGAATCTTTGGTACCAGAGAGTTAGTGGCTAGATCCTTTTGGTGGCTGTCTCTGTCGCGGGATGTGCGTGCTTTTGTGCAGTCCTGTGGGACTTGTGCTCGGGCTAAGCCCTGCTGTTCTCGTGCCAGTGGGTTGCTTTTGCCCTTGCCGGTCCCGAAGAGGCCTTGGACACATATCTCTATGGATTTTATTTCAGATCTTCCGTTTCTCAAAAGATGTCAGTCATTTGGGTGGTCTGTGATCGCTTTTCTAAGATGGTCCATCTGGTACCCTTGTCTAAATTGCCTTCCTCCTGTGATTTGGTGCCATTGTTCTACCAGCATGTGGTTCGTTTACATGGCATTCCAGAGAATATCGTTTCTGACAGAGGTTCCCAGTTTGTTTCGAGGTTTTGGCGAGCCTTTTGTTGTAGGATGGGCATTGACTTGTCTTTTTCCTCGGCTGTCCATCCTCAGACTAATGGCCAGACCGAACGAACCAATCAGACCTTGGAAACATATCTGAGATGCTTTGTTTCTGCCGATCAGGATGACTGGGTGTCCTTTTTGCCTTTGGCTGAGTTCGCCCTTAATAATCAGGCCAGCTCGGCTACCTTGGTTTCGCCATTTTTTTGCAATTCTGGGTTCCATCCTCGTTTCTCTTCAGGACAGGTTGAGTCTTCGGACTGTCCTGGTGTGGATACTGTGGTAGACAGGTTGCTGCAGATTTGGACTCATGTAGTGGACAATTTGACCTTGTCCCAGGAGAAGGCTCAACGTTTCGCTAATCGCAGACGCCGTGTGGGTCCCCGACTTCGTGTTGGGGATCTGGTTTGGTTATCTTCTCGTCATATTCCTATGAAAGTCTCCTCTCCTAAGTTTAAACCTCGTTTTATTGGTCCGTATAGGATTTCTGAGGTTCTTAATCCTGTGTCTTTTCGTCTGACCCTCCCAGATTCTTTTTCCATACATAACGTTTTCCATAGGTCATTGTTGCGGAGATACGTGGCACCTATGGTTCCATCTGTTGACCCTCCTGCCCCGGTTTTGGTGTAGGGGGAATTGGAGTATATTGTGAAGAAGATTTTGGATTCTCGTGTTTCAAGACGGAAACTCCAGTATCTGGTTAAATGGAAGGGTTATGCTCAGGAAGATAATTCCTGGGTTTTTGCCTCTGATGTCCATGCTCCCGATCTTGTTCGTGCCTTTCATGTGGCTCATCCTGGTCGGCCTGGGGGCTCTGGTCAGGGTTCGGTGACCCCTCCTCAAGGGGGGTACTGTTGTGAATTCTGTGGCAGAGCTCCCTCCTGTGGTCACAAGTGGTACTTCGGCTGATTCTCTCTGGGAGCTTCCGTTTGTGGAGGAAAGTGGTACTGCGGCTTCTGAGTTTCCTCCCTCAGGTGATCTGGTGAGGTCGTTAGGTGCTTCTCTACTTAACTCCACCTAATGCTTTGATCCTGGCTTCCTGTCAATGTTCCAGTGTTGGACTTGTTTTTCCCTGAATCATTCCTGTGGCCTGCTGCTCTGCATAGCTAAGTTCTTCTTTGCTATTTGTTTGCTATTTTTTCTGTCCAGCTTGTCTAATTTGTTGCTGGAAGCTCTGGGACGCAAAGGGTGTACCTCCGTGCCGTTAGTTCGGTACGGAGGGTCTTTTTGCCCCCTTTGCGTGGTTTTCTTTAGGGTTTTGTGTAGACCGCAAAGTGATCTTTCCTATCCTCGCTCTGTTAAGAAAGTCGGGCCTCACTTTGCTGAATCTATTTAATCTCTACCTTTGTTTTTTCATCTTAACTCACAGTCATTATATGTGGGGGGCTGCCTTTTCCTTTGGGGTATTTCTCTGAGGCAAGGTAGGCTTATTTTCTATCTTCAGGCTAGTTAGTTTCTCAGGCTGTGCCGAGTTGCATAGACAGAGTTAGGCGCAATCCACGGCTGCCTCTAGTGTTGTTTGGAGAGGATTAGGGATTGCGGTCTGCAGAGTTCCCACATCTCAGAGCTCGTTCTATGATTTTGGGTTATTGTCAGATCACTGTATGTGCTCTGACCGCTATGTTCATTGTGGTACTGAATTGCCTCTCATAACACAAATGTCAATATTAATCTCCCACTGTTTTATTTATTTATTTTTTTCAGGGAGACTTTAGAAACAAAATACAAAAAAATGATTTTTTCAGGAAGAATTTAGAAACCAAATAAAAAAACAAAAAAAGGCTTTCTATGGCCCACTGAGTGAGAGATGGCACACACAGGAGTCAGGAGTGGCACACAAGCCCAGAGGCCAATATTTTTCTCCCACTGATTGATGTAGTGATTTTTTCAGGTAGATTTTAGAACCCAAATCAAGCAAAAAAATCAATAGGCTTTCTATGGCCCACTGAGTGAGAGATGGCACACACAGGAGTCAGGAGTGGCACACAAGCCCTGAGGCCAATATTTATCTCCCACTGATTGATGTAGTGATTTTTTCAGGTAGATTTTGGAACCCAAATCAAGCAAAAAAAAAATAGGCTTTCTATGGCCCACAATTTGAGAGAGAGAGAGAGAGAGAGAGAGAGAGATGGCACACCCAGGAGTCAAGACTGGCACACAAGCAGAAAGGGCAATATTAATCTCCCACTGTTTTATTTTTTTATTTTTTTTTTCAGGGAGACTTTAGAAACAAAATAAAATAAAATGATTTTTTCAGGAAGAATTTAGAAACCAAATAAAATAAAATTATTTTTTCAAGGACAATTTAGAAACCAAATAAAAAAAAAAAAAAAAAAAGGCTTTCTATGCCCCACTGAGTGAGAGATTGCACACACAGGAGTCAGGAGTGGCACACAAGCCCAGAGGCCAATATTTTTCTCCCACTGATTGATGTAGTGATTTTTTCAGGTAGATTTTGAAACCCAAATCAAGCAAAAAAAAATAAGCTTTCTATGGCCCACAATTTGAGAGAGAGAGAGAGAGATGGCACACCCAGGAGTCAAGACTGGCACACAAGCAGAAAGGGCAATATTAATCTCCCACCTATTTTTTTTTTTTTTTCAGGGAGACTTTAGAAACAAATTAAAATAAAATGATTTTCTCAGGAAGAATTTAGAAACCAAATAAAATAAAATGATATTTTCAGGGACAATTTAGAAACCAAATAAAAAAACAGAAAAAGGCTTTCTATGGCCCACTGAGTGAGAGATGGCACACACAGGAGTCAGGAGTGGCACACAAGGCCAGAGGCCAATATTTTTCTCCCACTGATTGATGTAGTGATTTTTTCAGGTAGATTTTGGAACCCAAATCAAGCAAAAAAAAAAAAAGGCTTTCTATGGCCCACAATTTGAGAGAGAGAGAGATGGCACACCCAGGAGTCAAGACTGGCACACAAGCAGAAAGGGCAATATTAATCTCCCACCTATTTTTTTTTTCAGGGAGACTTTAGAAACAAAATAAAATAAAATGATTTTTTCTGGAAGAATTTAGAAACCAAATAAAATAAAATGATATTTTCAAGGACAATTTAGAAACCAAATCAAAAAAATAAAAAAATAAATAGGCTTTCTATGGCCCACTGAGTGAGAGATGGCACACACAGGAGTCAGGAGTGGCACACAAGCCCTGAGGCCAATATTTTTCTCCCACTGATTGATGTAGTGATTTTTTCAGGTAGATTTTAGAACCCAAATCAAGCAAAAAAATCAATAGGCTTTCTATGGCCCACTGAGTGAGAGATGGCACACACAGGAGTCAGGAGTGGCACACAAGCCCAGAGGCCAATATTTTTCTCCCACTGATTGATGTAGTAATTTTTTCAGGTACATTTTAGAACCCAAATCAAGCAAAAAAATCAATAGGCTTTCTATGGCCCACTGAGTGAGAGATGGCACACACAGGAGTCAGGAGTGGCACACAAGCCCAGAGGCCAATATTTATCTCCCACTGATTGATGTAGTGATTTTTTCAGGTAGATTTTAGAACCCAAATCAAGCAAAAAAATCAATAGGCTTTCTATGGCCCACTGACTGAGAGATGGCACACAGAGCAGTCAGGAGTGGCACACAAGCCCTGAGGCCAATATTTTTCTCCCACTGATTGATGTAGTGATTTTTTCAGGTAGATTTTAGAACCCAAATCAAGCAAAAAAATAAATAGGCTTTCTATGGCCCACTGACTGAGAGATGGCACTCACAGGGATGGCACTCTAGCAGAAATGTCAATCTTAATCTCCCACAAAAAAAAAAAACATGGACTGTCCTACAATTACTATCTCCCTGCAGTAATCTCAGCCAGGTATGGCAGGCAGCAATAAGGAGTGGACTGATGCACAAATTAAATAAAAAGTGTGGACAAACAAAAAAGATAGCTGTGCAGAACAACAGGATTTGTGCTTTGAAAAAAGCAGTTGGTTTGCACAGCGGCGTACACACAGCAATGAAGCTATCACGGAGCCTTCTAAGGCAGCCCAATGAGCTACAGCGCTGAGAAAAAAAAAAAAAAAATGTAGCTTCCACTGTCGCTGCACACCGAAGGTGGTGTTGGACAGTGGAAATCGCTACAGCACAAGCGGTTTGGTGGTTAATGGACCCTGCCTAACACTATCCCTGCTTCTGACGAAGCGGCAGCAACCTCTCCCTAAGCTCAGATCAGCAGCAGTAAGATGGCGGTCGGTGGGAACGCCCCTTTATAGCCCCTGTGACGCCGCAGACAGCAAGCCAATCACTGCAATGCCCTTCTCTAAGATGGTGGGGACCAGGACCTATGTCATCACGCTGCCCACACTCTGCGTTCACCTTCATTGGCTGAGAAATGGTGCTTTTCGCGTCATTGAAACGCGACTTTGGCGCGAAAGTCGTGTACCGCATGGCCGACCACGCACAGGGGTCGGATCGGGTTTCATGAAACCCGACTTTGCGAAAAGTCGGCGACTTTTGAAAATGAACGACCCGTTTCGCTCAACCCTAGTTGTGAGGACCTCACCGAGAAGCTCAACAGGGAGGAACTACAACACTCAGGCGCTAGAGGAAGGCTACTGATTTCCTCCTGGATAGGGGGACTCTGGATTTGCCTTCGGACCGGCCGGACTCTGCCTGCCCTGTGATCCGGTGCTCTGGACTGTGGACACTGAAGCCTTCAGTAAAGGTAAAGAGACTGCAACCTTGTGTCCTCGTTCTTTACTGCGCCTCACACCATCCATCATCTACACTCTGGGAAGCCCTGGGGACATACTTTACCTGTGGGAAGGTATACCATCTAGCTGCCATAACATCACCCCAGTGGTATCCATAGTATCTGGCATATAGCATGGCTCTAACCTTCAAACTGTTGAGGCTGAGCAGAATGTGAAGATTAGATACAGGCAGAGATGTGAACACCAAGAGATGTCTGGTTACCAGTGGAGATGAAGACGCAGGATTAGGTCTGGAGTCTGGACACACGAATAGGCCTGGATGCAGTCAGAGGTCTGGACACCTGCAAAGGTTTGGCTGCCAGGAGAGATCTGGATACAGGAAAATGTCTGGATGCTGGCTGAAGTCTGGACACTTGCAAAGGTATGAACGCCAACAGATGATTGGGCACAGGCTGAGGCAGATGTTTAGCCACAGGCAAAGATATGGATGCGGAAAAGGAGAGGTCACCTTGTCACCAGGTTCCACTAAACCCATTGTACAAGGAAAATCTCTAATTTTGCTTAAACCTAGATCAAGATGAAAGCACAGGAGCACCAACACAGCCATGCAAAATGCTAGCACAAAACAAAATAATGGTACATATCCTGCAGCCCTGTGTACGTCCTTTCGGACAGACCTGGATGGTGAGTAGGTGTAGCCATGTCATGATGATGTCTAACCATATCACAATGACCTAGGATTAAGGTGGGAGGATGGAAGAGGAGCATGACATGCACACCTGTTTCTCATTAGTAAACCTTTTAGCCAGGCATTTGGAAGCACATAGTTTAGTTTTTATATATATAGGCCAAGTTCACATGATTTATTTACAATAAAGTTTTAGAAGTTATAAGTTTCTTGTGGTGACCTGTTGATAGACCATAGCTCCATGTTTGATATATTTTAGTGCTCCCCTCAGCCAAGCTTTAATATACCCAGCAGTCTACCTTAGTCCACTGCAGTAATATGGCTGACAATGTTTTTAATGATGATTACATGCAATCCTTGTACTGTTAATGAGTATATCAACACGGCATGAACGCACACTTAGATGGCAAATGGATTCAATTCCTTATAATACCTTAATCAGAACTTTACAAATGCAGATTAGCTGCTCATAATAAGGCCTCACTAGGCGGCAATTTGGATTTTTTGGGGATTAATATTAGACATTTAATATGTACTTTTCTGTTAAATATTGACAGGTGACATTATCCTTACAATCCTTACACAGTAATAGTCTGAAATAAAACTTATTCTAACCCATGCTGCTATCTACAGACGGGCACCCTGCCCAGTACAATTGTTCTTATTACATTTCCAAGTTCTACTGTTGATATGACCCGAACAAACTATCGGAACTGATTAAGGCCATTGTTAAAAATAAATCAATTACCTAATTATCCCTACTAGCCAGGAATTGAAAGACCAAAACTTTTTTTTTATCTCCAACACCATATTATATAAAATATGATACCAGAATTCTGGAGAGAAGAAAATTGTTCAGGGAAAGAAATTGGCTCTAAACCACTTGAAGATCTTACTAGGGCAAAACCCACATTGTATCAAAAAAGCAGGAGCAGTACTAGACCCAAGAAAAATAGAAGGAAAAAGCCACTTGGGATGTCTAAAAATTAACTTTTATTGGGTAAAAGGGTAAAAAAAATTATCAAAAATATAACAAACAACATGTAAAGTGCAAATGTGCCAAGAGCGTAATAAAATCGAAAGTTCTGCGGATGCGGTCCAGAGACCGGAAATACACCACACGCTGTATGTCATGGTAGCGTGGAAACATTTAAAATGCAAGCAAGATCAGATACAACCAGCGGTAGCTCACTATTGGCATAGGACACATGCCCCTACTCCCCTGATGAATCTATATTGAGGAAACGCATTGAAAAAAGAGCGTGTGTTGGGGTTGGCGGATTGCACTAAGTAAAATAAATAGTAAAGTGCAATTGCAACCCGGGGTCCACTGTGCAGAGATGTTGAACTGCTGCTAGTGAGCAATGATGGAACACATGGTGTGCGATTACTTGTACACACAGACTTGCCGCCGTGTGAACAGGAGGTTGAGTTCCAAGCTTTGTTATTGAGATGTGTCACTGGCACACAGAAACGAAAGAGCTGCTCTGCAACTGAGCTGTGTCACTCGCACACAGAAATGGAGGAGCTGCTTAGCAACTGAGCTATGTCACTCGCACACAGAAACGAAAGAGCTGCTCAACAACTGAGCTGTTTCACTCGCACTCAGAAATGAAAGAGATGCTCTACAACTGAGCTATCTCACTCGCACACAGAAATCGAACAGATGCTCTGAGCTTAATACCCTGACTAGGGTTGTGCTTGCTCTGGCACTTTACTGTGCTAAACACACACATGTAGGAACCAGATGCTAAGCCAACAGCTAATAGACCCCACTGACGCTAGCTGCCTGCCTATGTGTTCAGTGCCAAGCTAGACAGTCACACAACACTTGCAGACAGAATCGTAGAGACTCCACTCAAATAGCCATTGTGGGAGCTGGTTTGGGATAATTTGCCAGCTGGGGCCAGCACACCAGTGGGTGGTTAGATGATCAAAGACATTGGGCCTGGCTACATCTATATGCTATAGCACCTTCCACCAGATAACATCTAGACTGACCCCAGTCATGGATATACAACCGTGAGTATTAAGTGCAATGCAGCAAATTATACTAATGATTTAGCAGGCACATTAAAATATGTTGCTAGATGGTAAAGCGTTAGATGACAGACAGCAGACATCAAGCAGATGGGAGTTGTACCATTAGAATATACTGCAGCAGCTGAGACAGCAAGCAGAGGGGAGTTGTACCATTAGAATATACTGCAGCAGCTGAGACAGCAAGCAGAGGGGAGTTGTGTTGTGAATTCCGTTCTTGGGCTCCCTCCGGTGGTTGTAAATGGCACTTTTGTGAATTCTGCCCTTGGGCTCCCTCTGGTGGTTTTGAGTGGAACTGCCGCTCCTTGGGTTTAGCTTTAGCAGCTGCTTTCACTAATCGTCTCTCCTGGCTCTGCTATTTAACCTGGCTCTAGTCTTCAGCCTATGCCACTTGTCAATGTTTTCGGGCTGGATTCACATCTCTGCTTGGATTCTCCTGGTTTCCTGACCAGTTCTGCAAAGATAAGTTCTGGCTTTGCTCATTTCAGTCCACATGTTGAGGACTTATTGTTCTGTGCATTCTATTTTTGTCCAGCTTGTCATTATGGATTTTTTCTGTTAGCTGGAAGCTCTGGGAAGCAGATTTACCCTTCACACCTTTAGTCAGGTGTGGAGATTTTGTAAACTCTGTGTGGATTGTTTTGTAGTTTTTATACTGACTGACTATCCTTTCCTGTCCTATCTATCAAGCTAGACTGGCCTCCTATGCTAAAATCTAATTTCATCTCTGCGTATGTTATTTTCCCCTCCTCTCACCGTCAATATTTGTGGGGGGCTATCTTTCCTTTGGGGATTTTCTCTGAGGCAAGATAGGTTTTCTGTTTCCATCTTTAGGGGAAGATAGATCTTAGGCTGTGCCGAGGGGTCTAGGGAGCGTCAGGTACCCCCCACGGCTATTTCTAGTGGCGCTGCTAGGTTCAGGGTCTGTGGTCAGTACAGATACCACCTCCTTCAGAGCTTGTCTCATGTTGTTCCTAAACCACCAGATCATAACAGTACAAGTGGCCAAAAATGAATTAAATGTATCTCAAAAGAAGGAAAAGAAAGTTCTGAACCATTTTTTTTTCTGTGCTCTGGTTTGCCTCTTTTTTCCTCTTGATATCTGGGTGGTGCAGGATATATGCTCTGGCATGGATGTTCAGGGTTTGTTTTCTCGTGTGGATCAACTGGCTGCAAGAGTACAGAGTATCCAGGACTATGTTGTCCAGACTCCGGCTTTAGAGCCCAGAATTCCTACTCCGGATTTGTTCTTTGGGGACAGATCCAAGTTTTTGAACTTTAAAAATAACTGCAAATTGTTTTTTGCTTTGAAACTCCATTCTTCAGGTGATCCCATTCAGCAGGTGAAAATTATCATATCCTTGCTGCTTGGTGATCCGCAAGACTGGGCTTTTTCTCTTGAAACAGGGAATCCGGCATTATTGAATGTAGACGCATTTTTTCAAGCGCTCGGATTATTGTATGACGAACCTAACTCTGTAGAGCATGCTGAGAAAACACTGTTGGCCCTGTGTCAAGGTCAGGAAGCGGCAGAGTTATACTGCCAGAAATTTAGAAAATGGTATGTGCTCTCTAAATGGAATGAAGAGGCTCTGGCTGCTATTTTCAGAAAAGGTCTTTCTGAAACCATTAAAGATGTTATGGTGGGCTTTCCTACGCCTGCCAATTTGAACGAATCTATGTCTCTAGCCATTCAGATTGATCGGCGTCTGCGCGAGCGCAAAGCTGTGCACCATATGGCAGTATCCTCTGAGCATAGTCCTGAACCTATGCAATGTGATAGGATTTTGACTAGAATAGAACGGCAGGAATTCAGACATCAGAATAGGCTGTGTTTTTACTGTGGTGATTCGGCTCATGTTATCTCTGATTGCCCTAAGCGTACTAAGAGAGTCGCTAGGTCTGTTACCATTAGTACGATACAGCCTAAATTTCTCTTATCGGTGACCCTGATTTGCTCATTGTCGTCCTTTTCTGTCATGGCATTTGTGGATTCAGGCGCTGCCCTGAACTTAATGGACTTAGAATTCGCCAGGCGCTGTGGTTTTTCCTTGCAGCCTTTGCAGAGCCCTATTCCTTTGAGGGGCATTGATGCTACACCCTTGGCTAAGGATAAACCTCAGTACTGGACACAGATGACTATGTACATGGCTCCTGCACATCAGGAAGATTGCCATTTTCTGGTGTTGCATAACCTGCATGATGTTGTTGTGCTGTGATTTCCATGGTTACAGGAACATAATCCGGTGCTGGATTGGAAAACTATGTCTGTGACTAGTTGGGGTTGTCAAGGTGTACATAGTGATGTTCCTTTGATGTCAATTTCCTCTTCCCCCTCTTCTAAGGTCCCTGAGTTTTTGTCAGATTTCCAGGATGTATTTGATGAGCCCAAGTCCAGTTCCCTTCCTCCAAATAGGGACTGTGATTGTGCTATTAACTTGATTCCTGGTTGTAAGTTCCCTAAGGGCCGACTTTTCAATCTGTCTGTGCCAGAGCATGCCGCCATGCGGAGCTATGTTAAGGAATCTTTGGAGAAAGGGCATATTCGGCCCTCTTCGTCACCATTGGGAGCGGGTTTCTTTTTTGTTGCTAAGAAGGATGGCTCCTTGAGACCCTGTATTGATTATCGTCTTCTTAATAAGATCACGGTCAAATTCCAATACCCCTTGCCTTTGCTTACTGATTTGTTTGCTCAGATTAAGGGGGCTAGTTGGTTTACTAAGATTGACCTCCGAGGGGCATATAATCTTGTTCGTATTAAACAGGGTGACGAATGGAAAACTGCATTTAATACGCCCGAAGGCCATTTTGAATACCTTGTGATGCCATTTGGGCTCTCTAATGCTCCATCTGTGTTCCAGTCTTTCATGCATGATATTTTCCGCAATTATCTTGATAAATTCATGGTCGTATATTTGGATGATATTTTGATTTTTTCCAATGATTGGGAATCTCATGTGAAGCAGGTCAGGATGGTGTTCCAGATCCTTCGTGATAATGCTTTATTTGTGAAGGGGTCTAAGTGCCTATTCGGAGTTCAGAAGGTCTCTTTTTTGGGTTTTGTTTTTTCTCCCTCGTCTATATAAATGGATCCTGTTAAGGTCCAAGCTATTCATGACTGGATCCAACCCACATCTGTGAAGGGTCTTCAAAAATTTTTGGGCTTTGCTAATTTCTATCGCTGTTTCATTGCCAACTTTTCCAGTGTGGTTAAGCCCCTTACTGATTTGACGAAGAAGGGCGCTGATGTGACAAATTGGTCCTCTGAGGCTGTTGAGGCCTTTCAAGAGCTTAAACGCCGATTTACTTCTGCCCCTGTGTTGCGTCAACCGGATGTTTCTCTTCCTTTCAGGTTGAGGTCGACGCTTCTGAGATAGGGGCAGGGGCCGTCTTGTCTCAGAGGGAGTCTGATGGTTCTTTGATGAAACTGTGCTTTTTTTTCCAGAAAGTTTTCGCCTGCGGAACGCAATTATGATGTCGGCAATTGGGAGTTGTTGGCTATGAAGTGGGCGTTTGAGGAGTGGCGACATTGGCTTGAGGGTGCTAAACACCGTGTTGTGGTCCTGACCGATCATAAGAATCTGATTTACCTCGAGTCAGCCAAGTGGCTGAATCCTAGACAGGCTCGATGGTCCCTGTTTTTCTCCCGTTTTGATTTTGTGGTCTCGTATCTTCCGGGATCTAATAATGTTAAGGCTGATGCCTTCTCTAGGAGTTTTTTGCCTGATTCTCCTGGAGTCCTTGAGCCGGTTGGCATTCTTAAGGAGGGGGGTGATTCTTTCTGCTATCTCCCCTGATTTGCGCCGGGTGCTTCAGGAATTTCAGGCTGATAGGCCTGACCGCTGTCCTGTGGGGAAGCTGTTTGTTCCTGATAGATGGACATGTAAGGTAATTTCTGAGGTTCATTGTTCAGTGTTGGCTGGTCATCCTGGGATTTTTGGTACCAGAGATTTGGTTGCTAGGTCCTTTTGGTGGCCTTCCTTGTCTCGTGATGTGCGTGCTTTTGTGCAGTCCTGTGGGACTTGCGCCCGGGCCAAACCTTGCTGTTCCCGCGCTAGTGGGTTGCTTTTGCCTTTGCCGGTCCCTGAGAGGCCCTGGACGCATATTTCCATGGATTTTATTTTGGATCTTCCTGTTTCCCAGAAGATGTCTGTTATCTGGGTTGTTTGTGACCGGTTCTCTAAAATGGTCAATTTGGTACCTTTGCCTAAGTTGCCTTCCTCCTCAGATCTGGTTCCATTGTTTTTTCAGCATGTGGTTCGTTTGCATGGCATTCCGGAGAATATTGTGTCTGACAGAGGTTCTCAGTTTGTCTCTAGATTTTGGCGGGCCTTTTGTGCTAGGATGGGCATTGATTTGTCTTTTTCTTCGGCGTTTCATCCTCAGACTAATGGCCAAACTGAGCGAACTAATCAGACCTTGGAGACCTATTTGAGATGCTTTGTGTCTGCTGATCAGGATGATTGGGTGTCTTTCTTGCCGTTGGCCGAGTTTGCCCTTAATAATCAGGCTAGTTCGGCTACTTTGGTTTCACCTTTCTTTTGTAATTTTGGTCTTCATCCTCGTTTTTCTTCTGGGCAGGTTGAGCCTTCTGATTGTCCTGCTGTTGATTCTGTGGTGGACAGGCTGCAGCAGATTTGGACTCATGTGGTGGACAATTTGACGTTGTCTCAGGAAAGGGCTCAAAGTTTTGCCAACCGCTGTCGGCGTGTTGGTCCCCGGCTTCGTGTGGGGGATTTGGTTTGGTTGTCTTCTCGTCATGTTCCTATGAAGGTTTCTTCTCCTAAGTTTAAGCCTCGGTTTATTGGTCCTTATAAAATTTCTGAAATTATTCATCCGGTCTCTTTTCGTTTGGCTATTCCAGCCTCTTTTGCCATTCATAATGTTTTCCATAGATCTTTGTTGCGGAGATATGTGGTGCCCGTTGTTCCCTCGGTTGACCTTCCTGCCCCGGTGTTGGTTGAGGGAGAGTTGGAATATGAGGTTGAGAAGATTTTGGATTCTCGTTTTTCGAGGCGGAGGCTCCAGTATCTTGTCAAGTGGAAGGGTTATGGCCAGGAGGATAATTCTTGGGTTGTTGCCTCCGATGTCCATGCTACCAATTTGGTTCGTGCTTTTCACTTGGATCGTCCTGATCGGCCTGGGGGCTCTGGTGAGGGTTCGGTGACCCCTCCTCAAGGGGGGGGTACTGTTGTGAATTCCGTTCTTGGGCTCCCTCCGGTGGTTGTAAATGGCACTTTTGTGAATTCTGCCCTTGGGCTCCCTCTGGTGGTTTTGAGTGGAACTGCCGCTCCTTGGGTTTAGCTTTAGCAGCTGCTTTCACTAATCGTCTCTCCTGGCTCTGCTATTTAACCTGGCTCTAGTCTTCAGCCTATGCCACTTGTCAATGTTCTCTGGCTTGATTCACATCTCTGCTTGGATTCTCCTGGTGTCCTGACCAGTTCTGCAAAGATAAGTTCTGGCTTTGCTCATTTCAGTCCACATGTTGTGGACTTATTGTTCTGTGCATTCTATTTTTGTCCAGCTTGTCATTATGGATTTTTTCTGTTAGCTGGAAGCTCTGGGAAGCAGATTTACCCTCCACACCTTTAGTCAGGTGTGGAGATTTTGTAAACTCTGTGTGGATTGTTTTGTAGTTTTTATACTGACCGCACAGTATCCTTTCCTGTCCTATCAAGCTAGACTGGCCTCCTATGCTAAAATCTGATTTCATCTCTACGTATGTTATTTTCCCCTCCTCTCACCGTCAATATTTGTGGGGGGCTATCTATCCTTTGGGGATTTTCTCTGAGGCAAGATAGGTTTCCTGTTTCCATCTTTAGGGGAAGTTAGATCTTAGGCTGTGCCGAGGGGTCTAGGGAGCGTCAGGTACACCCCATGGCTATTTCTAGTTGCGCTGCTAGGTTCAGGGTCTGCGGTCCGTACAGATACCACCTCCTTCAGAGCTTGTCTCATGTTGTTCCTAAACCACCAGATCATAAGTGTTGTACCATTAGAATATACTGCAGCAGCTGAGACAGCAAGCAGAGGGGAGTTGTACCATTAGAATATACTGCAGCAGCTGAGACAGCAAGCAGAGGGGAGTTGTACCTGTGTGAAGAGAGAAGATGGATGTTAGTTCTTTGCCATGGAATAACTGCTTGTTCTTGATGCTTAGCTTCTGTGATACTTTGCTTATGGGATCTACCCTGTGCAGTGGGAGAATCCTGGCGCCTAACATCACCCCACCCCGCTAGCATCACCCCCGGCGACGCTCGCCATGCTCGCATGCCGAAACATGGGGGAGTAGTATTAGGACCGCCAATTGCCTGCAAGCGTGCACCCTGACGCGCATTTCGGAAGCGCTGTTCCTGACGAAGGAACACCCCCTGACGAAGGAACAGCGCTTCTGAAACGCGCGTCGGGGTGCACGCTTGCAGGCAATTGGCGGTCCTAATACTACTCCCCCATGTTTATAAGTAAGTGGCTCCAGATAGCGTGCATGCTTTGCACCTTAGATATAGCACGTAATGCACCTTATGTTAAGCACTTTATTTTAAGCACATTTTTGCACTTATATGATCTTTAGAGATCCGGATTACCCCCCCCCCCCCTTTTTTTTTATTAAGTGACACATTGTCTGTACACTTTATTCATTTTTATGATTTTTTGGAACACTTTTTTATGTGCAATATGGCGCTATAATAAGCATTGAGTCCTTGGGGGCATTAATTAATCATTTATTTACTATTTAGTATTATGATGGAGTGACCTGCCATATGTAGTCCTGATACGTGCACATTTTTCTATATATATGTTTTTTATGTAAATATATGCATTTTTTGATGGAACATAATGTCTGAATATTTTAAAGGTCTTTTATTTTGTCACTAAATAAATATATACATTTTTAATATTTCCTGCTGTGTCGGTCCTGGTTCTGATTCTGGTTGGAGTAGGATTTCTTTGAATTATCTTTAGTGGCTTCACTATTGTTTGCACATGTGGTGACCTCCTGGAATATATATATATATATATATATATATATATATATATATATATATATATATATATTCTATGGTTGAGAATCTTCTTCATAGCACTGGGGTGTCGCGTCTGTGTTTTATTAATCATGAGATGGTTTAGTGAATCCTGTATTGAGCATTGGGTTGGACATGATGACCCTGGAGGTCCCTTCCAACTCTGACATTCTATGATTCTATTACTCTATAGATAAGTACAATTATAGAGAATCCAACCTTGCATGTTTTTTTCTATTTAAGTGATAAACTTTTTTTTTTACATTTTTTTACTGTATTGTTTTTTAGTTTCCTTAGGACATTTGAGCTCCAAAACGCCAAGGTCTTTTGAAAACTAGAGTGCTTTTAGTCTTCCCAGCTAGACAGTTCCCCTATTTTGCAAATAGGGTCCATTTTATTTTATGGATAAGAGGAGGGGTGGTTGATAACCAATTTAGCAGGATGAAGTGCTAAGCTTCTGTTATATGCGGAGGAAAGTTGTGTTTGCTTTAGGGAAGGACGGATGATGGCTTCCAAAAAAGTCCTAATGGAGTGGCAAGATCATGGAGGTTTCCACAAATTTCCACGAAAGTGCTTTATATTAAAAAAAAATCCACATAATAGCGCTATGTGGCAGAAATCCAAAAACATATTATTTCCTTCAAATATGAGCTATATTCTTGTACAAAAGTGGCCCTTGTATCCTCTCGTCCCAATAGCAGCTTCTATCCCCATATCTAGGGCTTATATGGGTATGTGCATATATTTGCACTTCTCTATGGACACATTATGTTCCAAATACTAGATTACAGGGATGGGGGATACCGGAAATCAATTCTGCCCTTTCCAAGGTATTTAGATACAGGGTTGGTGCAGCAAATAAAATCTTTTTCCCTTGGGAAAGAAAAGATTAGATGCAACAGTAAGGGGCTGGACCAGGGATGTAGTCATGGCCGAACACTCTGGTACTTCAGTGCCCTGGTCTCCCAATACATGAAAACATTGTCCATTACTTTGTGTACCTGTGGCTCCATTCTCTGCATCATCAGGTTCACCTCTGTTCTGCTTCTCGGGTTCCCATCAGTCGGTGTAATAAAGATTGAGACACAGTCAGTAGCATAGCTACCGGGGGCGACAGAGGGGGCAGTCACCCAGGGCCCCGTGCTGTGAGGGGGCCCACCCGGAGCTACGCTACTGTAACTGTATCGGCGTGCGCAGCGCACCGATACAGTTACATTCTGCAGCAGAGCAGGGGGAATCGATCTCCCTGCTCTGCTGCCGGCCACTATGGAGCCCCTGGTGCCAGCAGTGGGCCCCCTGCCTGTCATCGCAAGGTCAGCTGTACCGGAATTTATCTTATACAGCTGATCACATTGATGGGAGGAGCGCTATGCTCCTTCTCGCATCAACCCCTGTCTGCATCTGACGTCACCGACACTGACAGCGGGCGAGATGATGTCACTAACCGGCGCCCGCTGTCAGGAGATGAGCGGGCACACAGAGCTGCGGAGGAACCAGGATGAAGAGATGAGAGTATTTATTTATTTATTTTTATGGGGGCGGCATTATACTACAGGGTCTGCCTATAGGGCTGCTGCCTTATATTACAGGGTCTGCCTATAGGGTTGCTGCCTTATACTACAGAGTCTGCCTATATAGGTGCTGCCTTATACTACAGAGTCTGCCTATAGGGGTGCTGCCTTACACTACAGAGTCTGCCTATATAGGTGCTGCCTTATACTACAGGGTGTGCCTATGGGGGTGTTGTCTTATACTACAGGGTCTGCCTATGGGGTGTTGTCTTATACTACAGGGTCTGCCTATGGGGTGCTGTCTTATACTACAGGGTCTGCCTATGGGGTGCTGTATTATACTACAGTGTCTGCCTATGGGGGTGCTGCCTTATACTACAGGGTCTGCCTATGGGGTTGCTGCTTTATATTACAGGGTTTGCCTATGGGGTCCTGCCTTATACTACAGAGTATGCCTATGGGTGCTGCCTTGTGCCATAGAGTCTGCCTATGGGTGCTACCTTGTGCTATAGAGTATGCCTATGTGGGGGTGTTATACAATATAGAGTTTGCCTATGGGGGCTGCCTTGTACTTCAGAGTTTGCCTATGGGGGTGCATTATACAATATACAGTAGGCCTATGGGGAGTGCATTATACTATATGGAGGCTTATGGGAAGTGCATTATACTACATTTAGGACTATCTGGTGCATTATACTATCTAAGGGGGCATCATACAGTGTGAAGATTACAGTGAGGGGGCCATGGTACAGTGTAGGAATTACAGTGGAGGGGCCATCATACAGTGTTGGAGCCATCAAACAGTTTGGGGGCTACTAAGGGGTCAGTATACTGTGTGGGTGGTACTATACATTGAGGGGGCATTGTACTGTGTATAAGGGAGCATCATACTGTGTATAGGGGAGCTGTACAGGGGCTGAGACGTGGGACATTATTAAATGTAAAGTGGGCACTTATTGTTATAGGGGAAGTCAGGTTACTGTGACTGTCAAAGGGGCACACAGAGGGCAATATTACTTTCTAGGGGGCAAAATGTGGGCACTGTTTTCTAGTGCACTTGCACCCGGCATTACTATATTCTAGAGCAGCGGTCCCCAACCTTTTTGACTTAGAGAGCCACATTCAGCACAGAGAGGGTCGCGAGCCACATTCAGCTCTGAGAGGGGGTCACGAGCAACATCCTGCTCCTGTCTCCCTCAACGTAGTGTCAACCAAAGCTCCATTACGGGTATAATGATAACCAAAGCTTTTCCACAGAAATCACTCCAAAGCAGCGCACTGAGATCCAAGGGTTACCAAAATGTTGCAATTCAGCATTCTCCCATCAAGGACTCCGAACACACTGTCGCATTCAGGTTCAAGAACCGGCTCTACCTTTTAATATCATCCCCCATACCTAAAACATCTCTAAACCCCTAAATCCAGTATTTGTGCATCCAGATTTGCTCTTCTGTGCAGGGCTACTCAAAAATTCACCATTTTGAGATGTACTCTTCATACCTGATTGCTAGACCTGGAGCAAATGCACCAAGATGGCAGACAGTCGCGAGCCACAATTCATGGGACCACAAGCCACACGTGGCTCCCGAGCTACAGGTTGGGGACCCCTGTTCTAGAGAGTTGCTTTAGAATTTAGAAGGCACAGAGAACCACACAGCAGGTGCAGTAATAGTGACACATATGGCAGCGGCTCAGTATTGGGGTGCCAGCAGAATGAAGAGTTTGTGCAGGTTGGAGATAGAAGGTGATGGGGCTGGAAAATGAGAAGTGAAATGTGTCTGTTGTATTTTCTGCAGCTGAGTCGTGGCTGGAAGAAGCTGTCATATCGGTCTGGGTCAGATGGAAAAGACAGGAAAAATGAACGATTCCATCATAAAGAACGTCAGCGGTAAGTCACCATCTGTAGCTGTGCTGTGATCTCTTATATGTTCTGTAGGACTGGTATCTACCACTGACAATATGGCGGTAATATCTATGTTGATCTTTATATAGAGACTAGATTGTGGCCCGATTCTAACGCATCGGGTATTCTAGAATATGCATGTCCACGTAGTATATGGACAATGATGATTCCAGAATTCGCGGCAGATTGTGCCCGTCGCTGATTGGTCGAGGCAACCTTTATGACATCATCGTCGCCATGGCAACCATTATGACATCTACGCCGATACTGTGCCCGTCACTGATTGGTCGAGGCGAATTCGCGGCAGACTGTGCCTGTCGCTGATTGGTCGAGGCAACCTTTATGACTGGCGGCCTCGACCAATCAGAGACGCGGGATTTCCAGGACAGACAGACAGACAGAAAGACAGACAGACGGAAAAACCCTTAGACAATTATATATATAGATTATCTTCAGTAACAGCGCAGTCATCTGCTGAGGTTCTCCTCCACTATTAGGGTGCGTCACCGAGTTGTAATCAAGGTTACTTGGTTAGGTGCCCACTCAGCAGCTTCGTCGCCCCTGAACCAAAACCCTAGCTACGGCTCTGGATATAGTCCTTTTCAACTTTCAAATCAACAACTTTACTGTTAGCTTTATGCAGCACATCCAGGTTCTTCACAGCAATTACAATAGGATCAGCATTACACATACCAGGGTCGGACCGTGCCACCCAGTCCCTCAGTATCCTCCCAATTCAGCTCTGCTACGGTTAGGCATCCTTTAGTCTGTTTCGCCCAAGACAAGAGATCTTCCATCTCCGAAGCTAGTTGCCACCTGGCGAGTGACCTGAACTTCAGTATTGTGCTTTGTGATGTCCCAGCACTGTCCTGCTCCAAGCTCACTGCTTCTGGGGTCTGCCCCAGCCACTGTTTCACCCCGGTACTGGGAACATCTTCCCAAGCTATAAGCTACCACATTCTAGGGCTACCTGTGCCCATGTCTGTCTTCTTTCCTCCTTTCCCACTGCTGTGCTGGCCTCCGCTCTTCTGGCCTGATGCTGTGGATGGTTGGGCGCTTTCCTCTTGGTCAAACAACGTTGCGTTGTCCTGGGTACTTAAGCCCTTGTGGACTGTCTGGGCGCCCAGGCCCTTCTGAACTGAATCAGGAAATGTTCCTTCTCTAGCTGCAGCTGACCCCTCCTACATTAACTAGTAATACGTACACTGATCCACAACCATGCTAACCTAGGTTTTACCAAAATGCCCCATCTAGTGGCCAAACTTGTTCGTGTAGCATTACCATTATAAAAGAGGTGGTAATACACTTAACCGTGCAGCAATACCATTATATATTTAACCTATACACAAACAGTGAAAGTGCAGCGCCCCAGAGATCTGGTTGTTGCAGTAACGTCGCTCTGCCACTAAGGGGAGTGATGGTACATCTGATGGCACTAAAAGGAGTTCTTCTGACCAGGTATCACCAGCACACATTACACTTCACACTCCGGCCACTAGGGGGAGAAAAAGGCTTTATTTATTGGGCCACTCCTCACACTGGTAAAACTAGGGGTTGGATAGGAAGTTAGTCAGAAGCTGACTGGGTTGGATTCAGGCAACATCCCGTGGCAGGGGGTGCTGCAGGGAGAAGATTCAGGGGGTCCCTGCCAGGCGTGGGAACCTGGCAGGTACCTAGCGACAAGAACAGAATGTAACAGAACCGCGCCTGCACTACCCGCGGCGGTGTCCTAAGAAAGAGACACGAAGCGAAGGATATTGTGGACAGTGAGAAACGAGATCAAGCACAAAGGAGAGCCAGTAGGAGTCGTGCCCGGAGAATGGCAACATCCTACTGAGGCGCGTAGCCGGTGGCCGGAACACCGAGGAAGTAACTGACTCTATGCCTTATTTCAAACTCTGCAGGACAGTTAATTATAGGTTGGCTGCCTACCTTACATCACCTAAGCAGACATAGGGGGCAACGCGTGGAGAGGGGTGTCTCTAGGGTCCCAGAAGAACTCTGAGCCTACCCGTCAAACGGGTGCGTCCTAGCCATAACATACCTGGGGACGGAGAACTAGAAAGAACTGGAACGAATTAGAAAGAATGAGAATAGAAGTTGTGAGGACTATCCCGAATGTTCAGCAGGGAAGCACTACAACAACACACAGGTGCTAGTGGTAGGCAACGATTTCCACCTGCAAAGGGAACTCTGGATGTGCCTTCGGACCTGCCGGTCTCAGACAGCCCTGTTAACTGTGCTCTGGATTGCGGATCCTGAAGTCTTCAGTAAAGAGGGAAAGAGACTGCAACCCTGTGTCCTCGTTATTGTCTGCACCCCACACCATCACTATCCATCATACTGGGTAGCCCTGGGGACATACTTCACCTGTGGGAAGGTATACCATCTAGCTGCCATCACATCACCCCAGTGGACCCCAAGCAGCGTCGGTCATCCTGACCGAATACCACAGGTGGCGTCACTAAACCTTGACAGACTCGTATCACCTTTCATTGGACGCCCCTTAGCAGGGTCACGGACCGGGTCCAGCCACCGTGACATCCCCAGAACTGAGCCAGCAGAGGACGGACCGTGTTATGGCTGGCAATCAGGCAACACAGCGTGCAGTAATCAGCGCACATACAGAGATCTGGCAATAACCAAAAACAATAGGACGAGCTCTGAGACGTGGAATCTCTGTAGACTGCAGTACCTGATCTATCCTCACACAACTATAAGCAGCAGTGGATTGCGCCTATAACTACCTATGCAACTCGGCACTGCCTGAGGAGCTGACTAGCCTGAAGATAGAAATACAAGCCTGACTTACCTCAGAGAAATACCCCAAAGGAATAGGCAGCCCCCCACATATAATGACTGTTAGCAAGATGAAAAGACAAACGTAGGAATGAAATAGATTCAGCAAAGTGAGGCCCGATATTCTAGACAGAGCGAGGATAGCAAAGAGAACTATGCAGTCTACAAAAAACCCTAAAACGAAAACCACGCAAAGGGGCAAAAAGACCCACCGTGCCGAACTAACAGCACGGTGGTGCACCCCTTTGCTTCTCAGAGCTTCCAGCAAAAGTTAATAGCAAGCTGGACAGAAAAAACAGAAAACAAACTAGAAGCACTTATCTAGCAGAGCAGCAGGCCCAAGGAAAGATGCAGTAGCTCAGATCCAACACTGGAACATAGACAAGGAGCCAGGAAGACAGACTCAGGTGGAGCTAAATAGCAAGGCAGCCAACGAGCTCACCAAAACACCTGAGGGAGGAAGCCCAGAGACTGCAATACCACTTGTGACCACAGAAGTGAACTCAGCCACAGAATTCACAACAGTACCCCCCCCTTGAGGAGGGGTCACCGAACCCTCACCAGAACCCCCAGGCCGACCAGGATGAGCCACATGAAAGGCACGAACAAGATCTGGGGCATGGACATCAGAGGCAAAAACCCAGGAATTATCTTCCTGAGCATAACCCTTCCATTTGACCAGATACTGGAGTTTCCGTCTAGAGACACGAGAATCCAAAATCTTCTCCACAATATACTCCAATTCCCCCTCCACCAAAACAGGGGCAGGAGGCTCCACAGATGGAACCATAGGTGCCACGTATCTCCTCAACAACGACCTATGGAATACATTATGTATGGAAAAGGAGTCTGGGAGGGTCAGACGAAAAGACACCGGATTGAGAATCTCAGAAATCCTATACGGACCAATAAAACGAGGTTTAAATTTAGGAGAGGAAACCTTCATAGGAATATGACGAGAAGATAACCAAACCAGATCCCCAACACGAAGTCGGGGTCCCACACGGCGTCTGCGATTAGCGAAAAGCTGAGCCTTCTCCTGGGACAAGGTCAAATTGTCCACCACCTGAGTCCAGATCTTCTGCAACCTGTCCACCACAGAATCCACACCAGGACAGTCCGAAGACTCAACCTGTCCTGAAGAGAAACGAGGATGGAACCCAGAATTGCAGAAAAATGGAGAGACCAAGGTAGCCGAGCTGGCCCGATTATTAAGGGCGAACTCAGCCAACGGCAAAAATGACACCCAATCATCCTGGTCAGCGGAAACAAAACATCTCAGATATGTTTCCAAGGTCTGATTGGTTCGTTCGGTCTGGCCATTAGTCTGAGGATGGAAGGCCGAGGAGAAAGATAGGTCAATGCCCATCCTACCACAAAAGGCTCGCCAGAACCTCGAGACAAACTGGGAACCTCTGTCAGAAACAATATTCTCAGGAATGCCATGTAAACGAACCACATGCTGGAAGAACAAAGGCACCAAATCAGAGGAGGAAGGCAATTTAACCAAGGGCACCAGATGGACCATTTTAGAAAAGCGATCACAGACCACCCAAATGACCGACATTTTTTGAGAAACGGGAAGGTCAGAAATGAAATCCATCGAAATATGTGTCCAAGGCCTCTTCGGGACCGGCAAGGGCAAAAGCAACCCACTGGCACGTGAACAGCAGGGCTTAGCCCTAGCACAAATTCCACAGGACTGCACAAAAGCACGCACATCCCGTGACAGAGATGGCCACCAGAAGGATCTAGCAACCAACTCCCTGGTACCAAAGATTCCTGGATGACCGGCCAGCACCGAACAATGAAGTTCAGAGATAACTTTACTAGTCCACCTATCAGGGACGAACAGTTTCTCGGCCGGACAACGATCAGGTTTATTAGCCTGAAATTTCTGCAACACTCTCCGCAAATCAGGGGAGATGGCAGACACAATGACTCCTTCCTTGAGGATACTCGCCGGCTCAGATAACCTCGGAGAGTCGGGCACAAAACTCCTAGACAGAGCATCCGCCTTCACATTTTTAGAGCCCGGAAGGTATGAAATCACAAAATCAAAACGAGCAAAAAATAACGACCAACGGGCCTGTCTAGGATTCAAGCGCTTGGCAGACTCAAGATAAGTAAGGTTCTTATGATCAGTCAAAACCACCACGCGATGCTTAGCACCCTCAAGCCAATGACGCCACTCCTCGAATGCCCACTTCATGGCCAGCAACTCTCGGTTGCCCACATCATAATTACGCTCAGCAGCAGAAAATTTCCTGGAAAAGAAAGCACATGGTTTGAACACTGAGCAACCAGAACCTCTCTGTGACAAAACCGCCCCTGCACCAATCTCAGAAGCATCAACCTCGACCTGGAACGGAAGAGAAACATCAGGTTGACACAACACAGGGGCACAACAAAAACGACGCTTCAACTCCTGAAAAGCTTCCACGGCAGCAGAAGACCAATTAACCAAATCAGCACCCTTCTTGGTCAAATCGGTCAATGGTCTGGCAATGCTAGAAAAATTACAGATGAAGCGACGATAAAAATTAGCAAAGCCCAGGAATTTCTGCAGACTTTTTAGAGATGTCGGCTGAGTCCAATCCTGGATGGCCTGAACCTTAACCGGATCCATCTCGATAGTAGAAGGGGAAAAGATGAACCCCAAAAATGAAACTTTCTGCACACCGAAGAGACACTTTGATCCCTTCACGAACAAGGAATTAGCACGCAGTACCTGGAAAACCATTCTGACTTGCTTCACATGAGACTCCCAATCATCTGAGAAGATCAAAATGTCATCCAAGTAAACAATCAAGAATTTATCCAGATACTCACGGAAAATGTCATGCATAAAAGACTGAAAAACAGATGGAGCATTGGCAAGTCCGAACGGCATCACCAGATACTCAAAATGACCCTCGGGCGTATTAAATGCCGTTTTCCATTCATCTCCCTGCCTGATTCTCACCAGATTATACGCACCACGAAGATCTATCTTGGTGAACCAACTAGCCCCCTTAATCCGAGCAAACAAGTCAGAAATCAATGGCAAGGGATACTGAAACTTAACAGTGATCTTATTAAGAAGGCGGTAATCAATACACGGTCTTAGCGAACCATCCTTCTTGGCTACAAAAAAGAACCCTGCTCCCAATGGTGACGACGATGGGCGAATATGTCCCTTCTCCAGGGACTCCTTCACATAACTGCGCATAGCGGTGTGTTCAGGTACGGACAAATTAAATAAACGACCCTTAGGGAATTTACTACCAGGAATCAAATCGATAGCACAATCACAATTCCTATGCGGAGGTAGGGCATCAGACTTGGACTCTTCAAATACATCCTGAAAGTCCGACAAGAACTCTGGGATGTCAGAAGGAATGGATGACGAAATAGACAAAAATGGAACATCACCATGTACTCCCTGACAACCCCAGCTGGTTACCGACATAGAGTTCCAATCCAATACTGGATTATGGGTTTGTAGCCATGGCAACCCCAACACGACCACATCATGCAAATTATGCAGTACCAGAAAGCGAATAACTTCCTGATGTGCAGGAGCCATGCACATGGTCAGCTGGGCCCAGTACTGAGGCTTATTCTTGGCCAAAGGTGTAGCATCAATTCCTCTCAACGGAATAGGACACCGCAAAGGCTCCAAGAAAAATCCACAACGTTTAGCATAATCCAAATCCATCAGATTCAGGGCAGCGCCTGAATCCACAAATGCCATGACAGAATACGATGACAAAGAGCACATTAAGGTAATGGACAAAAGGAATTTGGACTGTACAGTACCAATAACGGCAGAGCTATCGAACCGCCTAGTGCGTTTAGGACAATTAGAAATAGCATGAGTAGAATCACCACAATAGAAACACAGTCTGTTCAGACGTCTGTGTTCTTGCCGTTCTACTTTAGTCATAGTCCTGTCGCACTGCATAGGCTCAGGTTTACTCTCAGACAATACCGCCAGATGGTGCACAGATTTACGCTCGCGCAAGCGACGACCGATCTGAATGGCCAAGGACATAGACTCATTCAAACCAGCAGGCATAGGAAATCCCACCATTACATCCTTAAGAGCTTCAGAGAGACCCTTTCTGAACAAAGCCGCTAGTGCAGATTCATTCCACAGAGTGAGTACTGACCACTTTCTAAATTTCTGACAATATACTTCTACATCATCCTGACCCTGGCATAAAGCCAGCAGATTTTTCTCAGCCTGATCCACTGAATAAGGCTCATCGTAAAGCAATCCCAGCGCCTGGAAAAATGCATCAACATTACTCAATGCAGAATCTCCTGGTGCAAGAGAAAACGCCCAGTCCTGTGGGTCGCCGCGCAAAAAAGAAATAATAATCAAAACCTGTTGAATAGGATTACCAGAAGAATGAGGTTTCAAGGCCAAAAATAGCTTACAATTATTTCTGAAGCTCAGGAACTTAGTTCTGTCACCAAAAAACAAATCAGGAATCGGAATTCTTGGTTCTAGCATCGATTTCTGATCAATAGTATCTTGAATCTTTTGTACATTTACAACGAGATTATCCATTGAGGAGCACAGAGCCTGAATATCCATGTCCACAGCTGTGTCCTGAAGCACTCTAATGTCTAGGGGAAAAAAAAGACTGAAGACAGAGCTA
This sequence comes from Ranitomeya imitator, assembly GCF_032444005.1. Taxonomy (NCBI): domain Eukaryota; kingdom Metazoa; phylum Chordata; class Amphibia; order Anura; family Dendrobatidae; genus Ranitomeya; species Ranitomeya imitator. The sequence continues at coordinate 1,194,323,348 of NC_091282.1, forward strand.
AGAAAAAAAAATGATGTCAGGATTTCTTTTTTCCCTCTATTGGGAATCATTGGTGTGGCTCCTTGTACTGTTATGGCTGGCAATCAGGCAACACAGCGTGCAGTAATCAGCGCACATACAGAGATCTGGCAATAACCAAAAACAATAGGACGAGCTCTGAGACGTGGAATCTCTGTAGACTGCAGTACCTGATCTATCCTCACACAACTATAAGCAGCAGTGGATTGCGCCTATAACTACCTATGCAACTCGGCACTGCCTGAGGAGCTGACTAGCCTGAAGATAGAAATACAAGCCTGACTTACCTCAGAGAAATACCCCAAAGGAATAGGCAGCCCCCCACATATAATGACTGTTAGCAAGATGAAAAGACAAACGTAGGAATGAAATAGATTCAGCAAAGTGAGGCCCGATATTCTAGACAGAGCGAGGATAGCAAAGAGAACTATGCAGTCTACAAAAAACCCTAAAACGAAAACCACGCAAAGGGGCAAAAAGACCCACCGTGCCGAACTAACAGCACGGCGGTGCACCCCTTTGCTTCTCAGAGCTTCCAGCAAAAGTTAATAGCAAGCTGGACAGAAAAAACAGAAAACAAACTAGAAGCACTTATCTAGCAGAGCAGCAGGCCCAAGGAAAGATGCAGTAGCTCAGATCCAACACTGGAACATAGACAAGGAGCCAGGAAGACAGACTCAGGTGGAGCTAAATAGCAAGGCAGCCAACGAGCTCACCAAAACACCTGAGGGAGGAAGCCCAGAGACTGCAATACCACTTGTGACCACAGAAGTGAACTCAGCCACAGAATTCACAACAGGACCGATACTGAGTCACCCGCGGCCCTGCGTCTGGGGGCGCTCCAAAAACATATTTTAAAATACCCCCTACATAACTATGCATGTGAATCTAGTACGAAACTGTATATTAGCACATATAAAGTGCTTAGGGGTGAAATACAGATTTATTAATAATAATATAAATAATAATAACATTACTGTTAATTATACATAACATACATTGCTCTGAAAGCTACGGCTGGACAATTCCCTGTAAATATATAATAGATTTCCTATAACCACAAGGAAGTGCACATTTCAATAACAACTTTATAGTCATTGTGGTAATAGGAAATCTATATTTTTTAAATAACTTTTATTAATTTTCAATTTTATGCAGATTGCACATGCAAAATAAATGGATTTTAGCAGCCAGTAATGGAATTGGAGACTGTAACTCCAGGGTACGAGATGTGTCTGACATATCAAAGTTTCAGCAGGTTTTACAATGTTTGTCATTACAAGAACCCTCCAGATAAAACGGATACGTTGTGTTATGCCTACTGCAGGGTCTGACAGGCATTATTTCTGTCTGATAACCTAGAATACAGATTTCCTTTTCAAAATCCTTTATTGAATAATTATAAAAGAAAAAGCACTAACATCCTGATTTTTTCATTGATCCTTATGTGTTTCAATTGTGGGAAGACAGGATATTACGCTCGAGTTTTTGTGTGAGTCGGAGAAGGCCCCCACCCAGGCAGCCGTTAAACTAGTAGGCTCCGTGGCTGGGGGACGCAGACCGGAGCTGGAGAGATGGAAGAAGGAGGAAGGAAGTCCTGAAAATATAGTGTCTGCGAGCCCTACAGTCTGGGCCGAGGTGAATAGGTGGTCTGTTCACTTTCTGATCGACACCGGGTCACAAGTGACTACTCTGTCAGAAGCCTACTTCAAACGACATTTCCAGAGGTCTCACGGCCAGTTAATAAGTTACCACTGGCCAACCTGTTCCAGTCGCAGGAGTGGTCTGGATGGAGATTAAAGCATGCGGGAATGATGCAGACCATAAGGGGGTCGTTTTGGTCACAGGAGATGCCAGTCGTGGGCCTGTAATTACTCTAGGAATGAATGTGCTAAAGGAAATGGGACAACTTTTGATTAGTGAGCTGCAGGAACCTTTCTTGAACCAATGACGCCCATGAACCCCTCAACGGAAGGTGTTCCAGAAGCTAATCCAAGCAGCTCAAGTCCAGGAAACATCGGGAGATGGAAAAGTCTTGAGGAAAGTGATGGTACCAGCGGCTGCAAAAATAACCGTACCTTACTACCCAGCCAGACAGTGCTCACATTGCCAGTGCGAGCATGTACTCCTCTGGAGGGAGTGGAAGTGCAAATTGAGCCAACAGCAATGGATCAAATACCTCCTAGATTGCTCGAAGCTCAGACCTTAGACACAGTTTGCGATGGCAATGTTGAAAAGCAATACTGCACATGTGCCCGCGCACTATGTCGTGGAAGTATTTCGCTGTGTTCTGGGACATAGTGCGTGGGCACATGCGCAGTAATGCTTTTTGGCTTTGCCCGCAGTTGGGCAAAGCATACTGCGCATGCGGGACCGAAGATTGCATTGCGAACGCGCCAACTATGGAGCACAAGTACTCTAATTCACTAACATATTGCGGACAACAGGGACTGACGGGGTGGAGAAATGAAGATGAAACGCTGCCCTTCGGACAGGTAATAAGTAATTTAAATATCCCGCCAATTTGAGGTGACAGAGTCCCTTTAAGTTCACTTTCACAGGTATGTTTCAACTTATCTGGCTATCTAGAAGCTTAAGTAATGCCATGGTATGGTACTTTATTTTACTGATATTCTGTTTTGAAGCACAGAATGGAGCAAATAGGAAGGTTTTGCTGACTGGAGGTGCTGCTCAGAATGGAGTTCTGCACTATACTATTGAATGACTGCAGATAAAGCAGCCATAAATGTAAAAGTGAAATGTGCATAAAGTGCCATGATCAGTTATTCACATTATACCGAAATGAGACTGCCCGTAAAGCAAACTCATCTAAGGACACATGAGGCCCTTGTGAAATCTGCTGCTCAAATGTAACTGCTTCTGTTGCGCTGAACATCTTTAATAAAAATCATCTAGCGTAGTTTGGGCTTACTACGTTTAATGACTGTTATAGGTGCGGTTGTGTATCTAATGGAGAGAAAGGTTAATTACATATATTTTAGACTGCTTTAATTAGATTTAAAGACTGAATTAATGTAAAATTACCTGCAAAAAATAGTCTAATGGTTCATTTACTGTGCAAATGTATAAAATATACGATTAAGCAGCTACATTGCTCTTCTCTGTTACAGAGTTGTACAAGATACAATAGATAGGTACGGACGCGTCGGACACCATAATATTGCAAATTCATAAACATTGTTTTTTCTTCATTTTTTCACCAAAAAAGCTGAATATGTGCACTATTAACTTCTAAGACATTTACAGAGGGCATTGGTATTTTAGCAGTCTATTCTATCATCTATTCGATGTAAAAGTGGAAATTATATTTTGTAAGGGGCACAGTGGTGGCATTATTATGTGGGGCACTAAGAGGAGAACTGTGATTGTGAAACACAATAAGTGCAGTGATAAGAACATTTCAGAAGTGGCTCAGCATTTGGGTATCAGCAGGATGTGGAGTTTGTATAGGTTGGGGTTAGATGGTGATGGTGCTGGAAACATGAGAAGCTAAATGTGACTTTATTGTAATCTCTGCAGCCGCGTCCTGGCTGGAGAAGTTGTCGTGTCAGTCTGGGCCAGATGAAAAAAATGGGAAAAATGAATGACTCCATCAGAAAAAATGTCAACTGTAAGGCTACTTTCACACATCAGGATTTTGCCGTCATGCACAATCCGGTGAGTTTTGAAAAATACGGATCCATTTTTTTTCTGCCGGATCCGTTTTTTTTATCATAGAGTTGTATTAGCACCGGATTGCGCCTGATGGCCACACGTTTAATCCGTTTTTTTCCGAATCCATCAAGAAAGTTGTTTCCGGCATAGGAACGTTTTTTTGTTCTGGCGAAAAACCTGAAGGCGCCAGAATCTGTGCCGTCCGGCTTTTCTTACAATGGATGCCTATGGGTGCCGGATACATCATATGACGGTTTCCGGCGCCAGACTGAGCATGCCCTGTTCGCATGTTCCAGTCCGGGGAGATATCTCTCTATCTCTTTTTATTATTGATGCTGCCTATATATAATGTTAAAAATAATTAAAAAAAAATAAAAAATCGTGATATTCTCACCTTCCGGCTGCCCCAGCAATCTTCTCGCTCCTCGACATGCTCCCGTTCCCAGGGATACATTGCGAAATGTTGACCCCAGATGTCGTAGCATCACGCGAGACTGCTACGTCATCACAGGTCATCACACAATGCATCCCTGGGAACGGGAGCATCGCGAGGAGCAGGAAGGCTGCCGGGGCCGCCAGAAGGTGCGAGTATTCCGGATCCAGAGGAAAAACTGATGCGGCGCATCAGTTTCTCCACTACTTTCACCGGATCCAGCTATCCATCCCGCCGCCAGATTATGCCTGACGGTGCGCGACGGATGTGTGAAAGTATTCTAAGTCACTAGCTATAATCTCTTACATGTTCTGCAGAGCTGTCATTTACCAATATGGTCACTGTGTGGCAGTAATATTTTGTCTTTGTACAGTGATTTTTAGGGCAGAGACAGACTGCTGTGTTTCTCGTGTGAGAATCGCATCGCATTGCATGGACTGGCCTGACACCTGTCCTGACCTGAGCAAGAACGGTCAGGAGGGCCCAAAGCCACTACGAGGGTTACGATGCGATTCTCGTACGAGAAATACATCAGTCTGTCTCTGCCCTTATTCAGTAACCTCATGGTAATCTGCTGAGGTTCCCTTTTACCCACTATGACACCATAGTTGTCAACATGGTAAGCTAGATCAGGGGTCTGTTATGATCAGGTGACCTTGGAGCAGCATGAAAACTTTCACTGGAGTAGGTGGTAACTATACTGACCGCAAACCCTGATGTTATCACCGCAACTAGAAGTAGCCGTGGGGTGTGCCTAACAAAACCTAGACACCTCGACACTGCCGGAGGACTAAATACCCCTATAGATGGAAATAGGAATTTCTACCTTGCCTCAGAGCAGAACCCCAAAGGATAGGCAGCCCCCCACAAATATTGACTGTGAGTAGTAGAGGAAAAGAAACACTTAGACAGAAAACAGGATTTAGCAAATGAGGCACACACTAGCTAAATAGGAAAGGATAGGACAGGATACTAAGCTGTCAGTATTAAAAATCCTTCCAAAAATATCCACAGCAGAAAATACAAAAACTCCACCATCTAACTAAAGATGTGGAGCGTATATCTGCATCTCCAGAGAATCCAACAAGACCGAGAAAACACTGACACAGTCTAAGCTGGACAAGAGAAAAACAAATGAATAGCACAGATATAAGCACATTGCATGTGTGCCACAGAAACAAAAACCAGACACTTATCTTGGCTGAATTGACAGCTGAGCAGGAGAAGCCAGAAAGTGATCCAACACTTCAGAAGAAACATTGACAACTGGCAAGGGCTAATGAATCCTGCACACTTAAATATCCCAGACCGAACTGCAATCAGCAGATACACCTGGCCAGGACTGTGACTCAGAGACAACTGCATTCCCACCTACAACCACTGGAGGGAACCCAAGAGCAGAATTCACAACAGTACCCCCCCCTTGAGGAGGGGTCACTGAACCCTCACCAGGGCCTCCAGAACGATCAGGATGAGCCAGATGAAAGGCACGGACCAAATGAGCAACATGGACATCAGAGGCAAAAACCCAAGAATTATTCTCCTGGCCATAACACTTCCATTTGAGAAGGTACTGAAGCCTCCGCCTCGAAAAACGAGAATCCAAAATCTTCTCAACCACATACTCCAACTCACCATCAACCAACACAGGGGCCGGAGGATCAACAGAGGGAACAACGGGCACCACATATTTCCGCAATAGAGATCTATGGAAGACATTATGGATAGCAAAAGAGGCCGGAAGAGCCAAACGAAAAGACACCGGATTAATAATCTCAGAAATCCTCTAAGGACCAATAAACCGAGGCTTAAACTTAGGAGAAGAAACCTTCATAGAAACATGACGGGAAGACAACCAGACCAGATCCCCAACCCGAAGCCGGGAACCAACACACCGACGACGGTTAGCAAAACGTTGAGCCTCCTCCTGAGACAACACCAAATTGTCCACCACATGAGCCCAAATCTGCTGCAACCTGTCAACCACAGAATCCACACCAGGACAGTCAGAAGGCTCAACCTGCCCAGAAGAAAATCGAGGATGAAAACCAAAATTACAAAAGAAAGGCGAAACCAAAGTAGCCGAACTAGCCCGATTATTAAGGGCAAACTCGGCCAATGGCAAGAAGGCCACCCAATCATACTGATCAGCAGACACAAAGCATCTCAAATAAGTTTCCAAAGTCTGATTAGTTCGCTTGGTCTGGCCATTTGTCTGAGGATGAAATGCAGAAGAAAAAGACAAATCAATGCCCAGCCTAGCACAAAAGGCCCGCCAAAACCTAGAAACAAACTGGGAACCTCTGTCGGACACAATATTCTCCGGAATCCCATGCAAACGAACCACATGCTGAAAAAACAACGGAACCAAATCTGAAGAGGAAGGCAATTTAGGCAAAGGCACCAAATGAACCATCTTACAGAACCGGTCGCAAACAACCCAGATAACAGACATTTTCTGGGAGACAGGAAGATCAGAAATAAAATCCATCGAAATATGCGTCCAGGGCCTCTCAGGGACTGGCAATGGCAAAAGCAACCCACTAGCACGGGAACAACAAGGCTTGGCCCGCGCACAAGTCCCACAGGACTGCACAAAAGAACGCACATCACGCGACAAAGAAGGCCACCAAAAGGACCTACCAACCAAGTCTCTGGTACCAAAAATGCCAGGATGACCAGCCAACACAGAACAGTGAACCTCAGAAATCACTCTACTAGTCCATCTGTCAGGAACAAACAGTTTCCCCACAGGACAGCGGTCAGGTTTGTCAGCCTGAAATTTCTGAAGAACCCGTCGTAAATCAGGGGAAATGGCAGAAAGGACCACCCCTTCTTTCAGAATACCAACCGGTTCTAAGACCTCAGGAGAATCAGGCAAAAAACTCCTAGAGAGGGCATCAGCCTTAATATTCTTAGAACCCGGAAGGTACGAGACCACGAAATCAAAATTGGAAAAAAACAAGGACCATCGAGCCCGTCTAGGATTCAGCCGTTTGGCAGACTCGAGGTAAATAAGATTCTTATGATCGGTCAAGACCACAATACGGTGTTTAGCTCCCTCAAGCCAATGTCGCCACTCCTCAAACGCCCACTTCATAGCCAACAACTCCCGATTGCAGACATCATAATTGCGTTCAGCAGGCGAAAACTTACGGGAAAAGAAGGCACACGGTTTCATCACGGAACCAACAGGATCCCTCTGAGACAAAACGGCCCCTGCCCCAATCTCAGAAGCGTCAACCTCAACCTGAAATGGAAGAGAAACATCCGGTTGTCGCAACACCGGAGCAGAAGTAAATTGACGTTTAAGCTCCTGAGAGGCAGAGACAGCCGCAGAGGACCAATTCGCCACATCAGCGCCTTTCTTCGTCAAATCAGTCAAGGGTTTAACCACACTGGAAAAATTAGCAATGAAATGGCGATAAAAATTTGCAAAACCCAAAAATTTCTGAAGGCTCTTCACGGATGTGGGCTGAATCCAATCATGAATGGCCTGAACCTTAACCGGATCCATCTCTATAGACGAGGGAGAAAAAATAAAGCCCAAAAAAGAAACCTTCTGCACCCCAAAGAGACACTTAGACTCTTTCACAAACAAAGCATTGTCACGAAGGATCTGAAATACCATCCTGACCTGTTGCACATGAGACTCCCAATCATCTGAAAAAATCAAAATATCGTCCAAATATATAATCAAGAATTTATAAAGATAAGTCTGGAAGATATCATGCATGAAGGACTGAAAAACAGATGGAGCATTAGAGAGTCCGAATGGCATCACAAGGTATTCAAAATGGCCTTCAGGCGTGTTAAACGCAGTTTTCCATTCATCACCCTGCTTAATACGAACAAGATTATATGCCCCCGAAGGTCAATCTTAGTAAACCAACTAGCTCCCTTAATTCTAGCAAACAAATCGGAAAGCAAAGGTAAAGGGTATTGAAACTTGACCGTGATCTTATTCAAGAGGTGATAATCAATACAGGGTCTCAAGGAACCATCTTTTTTAGCAACAAAAAAGAACCCCGCTCCCAACGGTGAAGAAGATGGCCGAATATGCCCTTTCGCCAAAGACTCCTTAATATAGCTCCGCATGGCGGTATGTTCAGGCACAGACAGGTTGAAAAGTCGACCCTTAGGAAACTTACAGCCTGGAATCAAGTCAATAGCACAATCGCAGTCCCTGTGCAGTGGAAGGAAACTGGACTTGGGCTTATCGAATACATCTTGAAAATCAGACAAAAACTCTGGAATTTCAGAAGAGGAAGAAGAGGAGATTGACATTAAAGGAACATCATTATGAACCCCCTGACAACCCCAACTAGTCACAGACATGGACTTCCAATCCAACACAGGATTATGTACCTGCAACCACGGAAAACCCAGCACGATAGCATCATGCAAATTATGCAACACCAGAAATCGACAATCTTCCTGATGGACTGGCACCATGCGCATGGTAACCTGTGTCCAAAACTGGGGTTTATTTTTAGCCAAAGGTGTAGCATCAATGCCCCTTAAAGGAATAGGGTTCTGCAAAGGCTGCAAGGGAAAACCACAACGCTTGGCAAACTCGAAGTCCATTAAGTTCAAGGCGGCGCCTGAATCCACAAACGCCATGACAGAAAATGATGACAATGAGCAGATCAAGGACACAGATAATACAAATTTAGGGTGTACAGTACTGATGTTAATTGAACTGGCCATCCTCTTTGTCCGCTTAGGACAGACAGAAATGACATGAGAAGCGTCGCCACAATAATAACACAACCTATTCTGACGTCTGAAACCTTGTCGTTCCATTCTAGACAGAATCCTATCACACTGCATTGGCTCAGGAATTTGCTCTGAGGATAGCGCCACAGCGTGCACAGTTCTGCGCTCCCGCAAGCGCCGGTCAATCTGAATGGCCAGAGACATAGAATCACTCAGACCGGAAGGTGTGGGAAACCCCACTATAACATCTTTAACGGATTCAGAAAGACCCTTTCTGAAAATTGCCGCCAAAGCATCATTATTCCATTTAGTCAACACCGACCATTTTCTGAATTTCTGACAATACAATTCTGCAGCCTCTTGACCCTGAGACAGGGCCAACAAGGTCTTTTCAGCCTGATCCACAGAATTAGGTTCATCATATAACAATCCCAAGGCCTGAAAAAAGGAGTCTACATCAAGCAAAGCCGGATTCCCAGATTCCAGGGAAAATGCCCAATCCTGCAGGTCGCCACGCAGCAGGGAAATGACAATTTTTACTCGCTGAATGGAATCACCGGAGGATCGAGGTCTCAAAGCAAAAAACTGTTTACAGTTTTTAAAACTCAAAAATTTGGACCTGTCACCAAAAAACAAATCAGGAGTAGGAATCTTCGGTTCTAAAAAAGGAGTCTGAACAATATAATCAGAAATACCCTGTACCCGAGCAGCAACCTGGTCTACACGAGAAGCTAATTCCTGAACATTCATGCTAGCACAAGGCTCTTCAGCCACCAAGAGATAAAGAGGGAGGAGAAGACAAAGTAGACTGAAGAAAAAAAAATGGCTCAAGACCTTTCTTCCCTTCTTCTGAGATGCATTTAACTCATTATTGGCCAGTTGTACTGTTATGATCAGGTGACCTTGGAGCAGCATGAAAACTTTCACTGGAGTAGGTGGTAACTATACTGACCGCAAACCCTGATCTTATCACCGCACTAGAAGTAGCCGTGGGGTGTGCCTAACAAAACCTAGACACCTCGACACAGCCGGAGGACTAAATACCCCTATAGATGGAAATAGGAATTTCTACCTTGCCTCAGAGCAGAACCCCAAAGGATAGGCAGCCCCCCCACAAATATTGAATGTGAGTAGTAGAGGAAAAGACACACGTAGGCAGAAAACAGGATTTAGCAAATGAGGCACACACTAGCTAAATAGGAAAGGATAGGACAGGATACTAAGCTGTCAGTATTAAAAATCCTTCCAAAAATATCCACAGCAGAAAATACAAAAACTCCACCATCTAACTAAAGATGTGGAGCGTATATCTGCATCTCCAGAGAATCCAACAAGACCGAGAAAACACTGACACAGTCTGAGCTGGACAAGAGAAAAACAAATGAATAGCACAGAATATAAGCACACTGCATGTGTGCCACAGAAACAAAAACCAGACACTTATCTTTGCTGAATTGACAGCTGAGCAGGAGAAGCCAGAAAGTGATCCAACACTTCAGAAGAAACATTGACAACTGGAAAGGGCTAATGAATCCTGCACACTTAAATATCCCAGTCCGAACTGCAATCAGCAGATACACCTGGCCAGGACTGTTACTCAGAGACAACTGCATTCCCACCTACAACCACTGGAGGGAACCCAAGAGCAGAATTCACAACAGGGGTCCACTCAGATGTGATTTCCCCTCCTGTTTTGGTATTGTGCTATTCTCTCTGGTAATTTTATGACTTTCAGGTTCTGATCTAAAAAAAAGTCACCACTCAAAGTTGTTTCCACACACTAGTGAAATACGAACCATGCTTGGAGAGAAATACTCAGCCCAACCTTCATGTCTTTCCACGTGAGCTAACTACCGCATAGGTACAGTACAGACCGAAAGTTTGGACACACCTTCTCATTTAAAGATTTTTCTGTATTTTCATGACTATGAAAATTGTACATTCACACTGAAGGCATCAAAACTATGAATTAATACATGTGGAATCATATACCTAACATAAAAGTGTGACACAACTGAAATTATGTCTTATATTCTAGGTTCTTCAAAGTAGCCACCTTTTGCTTTGATGACTGCTTTGCTCACTCTTGGCATTTTCTTTATGAGCTTCAAGAGGTTGTCACCGGGAATGGTTTTCACTTCACAGGTGTGCCCTGTCAGGTTTAATAAGTGGGATTTCTTGCCTTATAAATGGGGTTGGGACCATCAGTTGTGTTGTGCAGAAGTCTGGTGGATACACAGCTGATAGTCCTACTGAATAGACTGTTCAAATTTGTATTACGGCAAGAAAAAAGCAGCTAAGTTAAGAAAAAAGAGGGGCCATCATTACTTTAAGAAATGAACGTCAGTCAGTCCGAAAAATTGGGAAAACTTTGAAAGTGTCCCCAAGTGCAGTGGCAAAAACCATCAAGTGCTACAAAGAAACTGACTCACACGAGGACCGCCCCAGGAAAGGAAGACCAAGAGTCACCTCTGCTTCTGAGGATAAGTTTATCCGAGTCACCAGCCTCAGAAATCACAGGTTAACAGCAGCTCAGATTAGAGACCAGGTCAATGCCACACAGCGTTCTAGCAGCAGACACATCTCTACAGCAACTGTTAAGAGGAGACTTTGTGCAGCAGGCCTTCATGGTAAAATAGCTGCTATGAAACCACTGCAAAGGACAGGTAACAAGCAGAAGAGACTTGCTTGGGCTAAAGAACACAAGGAATGGACATTAGACCAGTGGAAATCTGTGCTTTGGTCTGATGAGTCCAAATGTGAGATCTTTGGTTCCAACTACCATGTCTTTGTGCGATGCAGAAAAGGTGAACGGATGGACACTACATGCCTGATTCCCATCGTGAAGCATGGAGGAGGAGGTGTGATGGTGTGGGGGTGCTTTGCTGGTGACACTGATGGGGATTTATTCAAAATTGAAGGCATACTGAACCAGCATGGCTACCACAGCATCTTGCAGCAGCATGCTTTTCCATCCGTAAGGGCTATTTGACCAAGAAGGAGAGTGATGGGGTGCTACGCCAGATGACCTGGCCTCCACAGTCACCTGACCTGAACCCAATTGAGATGGTTTGGGGTGAGCTGGATCGCAGAGTGAAGGCAAAAGGGCCAACAAGTGCTAAGCATCTCTGGGAACTCCTTCAAGATTGTTGGAAGACCATTCCCGGTGACTACGTCTTGAAGCTCATCAAGAGAATGCCAAGAGTGTGCAAACAGTCATCAAAGCAAAAGGTGGCTACTTTGAAGAACCTAGAATATAAGACATAATTTCAGTTGTTTCACACTTTTTTGTTAAGTATATAATTCCACATGTGTTAATTCATAGTTTTGATGCCTTCAGTGTAAATGTACAATTTTCATAGTCATGAAAATACAGAAAAATCTTTAAATGAGAAGGTGTGTCCAAACTTTTGGTCTGTACTGTATATATGAGGAAGTCACAAGACCTTTGGGTAGATATTCCAATCCGAGCATGCTCTGCATTTCACCAATGAGTGAAATTGCCCCAAAGTGAATTATTTAGGTGGAACTAGATTCATTTGAAATATTAAATATTGCAAACTTCAGCTAACAATTTAGGACTGGCCATTCAGAATACTAGATGATGATTTGGTTGGCATAGGCCCTAATAGTATCAGAGAATCCTAGGGTCCATCACACAAAAAACATGTAATTTGGAGCTTATATGTCAATAATTTGCCTTGAGACCTGCTCTGTACAGAAGCAAAGACAAAGGAGGAGTAATAGGAAGTTCATTTTCTTGGATAATTAGCAAAGGACATTGGGCAATTAATCAAGATGAAAACAGAAACAATTCATCATTTTGCATGCCAGTCCTCATGAGCAGAGCACTGGAGTAGTTTGATTTCATTAACAAGTGAGTGCTTTTTGAGCTATGTGCACATGGAGTCTATTTGCAACATTTTCGAAGCAGAAACTAAGCAGAACCTCTAAGTTTCTGCTCAGTGTCTGCCCCAAAAACTTCTCAAAAACTCCATGTGTACATCAGCAAACAATCCTCTGCTCCCCTCACTATATATTAAACTGTTCGTGATCAATACCCCAACAGGAACAATTTGAACTACTAAGGCTACTTTCACACTAGCGTCGTTTGACGCACGTCACAATGCGTCGTTTTGGAGAAAAAAACGCATCCTGCAAAGTTGCCCGCAGGATGCGTTTTTTCTCTATAGACTTTCATTAGCGATGCATTGCGACGGATTGCCACACGTCGCATCCGTCGTGCGACGGATGCGTCGTGTTTTTGTAGTCTGTCGGGACAAAAAAAACATTGCATGCAACGTTTTTTTGTCCGTCGGTTCCGCTTTTTTTTTTTCCGCCCCCTCCTCCCCGGACCTTACAATGGGGCAGCGGATGTGTTGAAAAACTGCATCCACTGCCCCCGTTGTGATTTTATTTCACAGTATGTGTCAATACGTCGGCCCGACGCACTGCGACGGACCCGTACCGACGCTAATGTGAAAGTAGCCTAACAGTGACCTACAAAGCCATCCATAATCTGTTTCCTTAATGTATTTCGGAACTAATTTCCCGATATCTTTCTACATGTAATGTCTGGTAATGTAATGTAATGTAATGTCTGGTCCTCACAAAACCAAATACCAGGAGACCTGGGTGCTGTGTGCAGGTCCTTGGAGGAAACATTGTGGGTGAATACAGACAGGTAAGTGAACACATTGCTAATAGTCTGTAATTGTTAGTGTTTTTATTGTAACCTATATTCGTATTTTCTATGTAACCCCTTCCCATGTACAGCACCATAGAATCAACGGTGCTCTAAAAATAATAATAATAATAACACACTTTATCAGTTTTGTGAGTCATTCAGCATAACTGCTAGTTGTAGGATAAAATGTAATACTTGAAGCAGCAACAACACAACTAAAGTAAAACTGCTTGATAAATTAAACTCAATATATTTACTATACCAGCTTATTACCCCAGAAGTGTCACCTTGTACAGCTTTGTGACATAGTGCCACCTGCATGCACCACCTGCACTGCCATACAGGCGCCTTCTAAAACAAAACCAGTCTTTGAGAATACCTTCAGTATAGTATGTTGTTAATGGAGCATGTAGAAATTGTGTTAGGCTATATTCACAAGGAAAGTCTCAGAAATAACCTCCTTATGCCTCCGAAATAAAGGGACTGCCGTCTATATGGGCATGTAGGTCATATGGAACTGAATAAATCTATACCTTGATATTTCCAATCTGATGTCTTATTTCAGAGAAATCCTCATTTTACTCATAAAGTAAAAGTGTGGGCACCCCCTTATCAAAATTACTGTTATCGTGAAAGTTAAAGGCGTGTAATATTTAACTTTAGGCCTTTTAGAGATCATTTCATCTTCAACTTGCTTGTTTGCAATAACAGTAATTTTGGCATGGGATGCTCAAACGTTTATATGCCACTGTAGGGGCTAAACACTGATCTCCCTGAAAATCTGCCTCCGGAGCTTATTTTAAATGAAAGGGGGTGTTACTGGTTGAAACATATAATGACTGACAGTTCTCCTGATCTACATGTCTCACACTAGTAATGCTCATTTTTATTTATAATAATCTCAGGAGGTAGATTCTCAGGAAGATCTATGTCCGGCCCAAAGATCTTAACAACTCATTTACATTTTAAGAAAAGCATGGATTTCTCTGGAGTAAGAAATCGGATCACTGATACCAGAGTATCATTTTATTCATCTTCCGTTGACCTACTTGCCCATATAGGTGGCTTATCAGATTCCTATTAAAAACGTTGCAGTAAGTATTTAATGGATCTTTATGGCAGTGCTGATACCTGTAATACAGCCATGATGTGCAAACGCCATGACAAAGGCCAGTTTCACATGCCCGACATTCATAGTCTGAGTACAGGTCATGATGCCCGAACAGGGCGCGGGTCTCTTGTTTTATGCCTTTTTGCTTTGCTGTCTGTGCCCTGGGACCAGCTCTATTGTCACAGTGATCACTTCCGGTTCAGATTCCTCTGCTCTCTTCTGACTACGTTTACCTTCATTCCTTGTACTAAGCTATAGTGACCACTTCCCCTGTATCTTCACCTACTCTCCTTCCCCAGCACCATCAGGACACAGCAGGGAATAGAAGTAAAGCACAAAGCACCATTACAGCAACCCTGATAATAAGGATTATCTCCTGCTCCCCCTCTCTGGGATGGACGATGGGATGCATCAGTGAATGGTACAGATGTTAATGTGGAGAATCTTTGTACTATTAGTATAATGAAGGAAACTGCTTAATAGGCATTGCCTGCCTTACACCAAAGACAACTGGTTAACAGGCAATGCATGCAACAAAGACAACTGCTTAACAGATGGGTCTCTGGGCTGCTTTCTGGTGTATGGAATTGCATTTATCTGGGTTCTGCGAAATGGCCTTTAAGCCGGTGTCTGTGGTATATGATTTTTCCTTAAAGTGGGTGTCTGTGGTGTGTGACATTGCTTCAAGGTGTATGTCTGGTGTAAAGCACTGCATTTAAGCTAGTGTCTGTGCTGTGTGACATTGCATTTAAGCAGGTGTCTGTGGTGTCCAATATTGCCTTTAATTGGGTGCTTGTGGTGTGCAACATTGTCTTTAAGTGGGTGTTTGTGGTGAGCGACATTGGCTTTAAGCGGGTGTCTGAGGTGTATGACATTGCCTTTAAGTTGGTGTGTTTGATATATGACATTGCCTTTAAGCGAGCATCTGTGCTGTGTGACACTGCCTCGGTGTCTGTAGTGTGCAGCATTCACTGAAACAGTTCTGCTGAATGCAGCTTCCCCCACACTCTTGCTAAGCCCCCCACACACTCTTTTTTAAACCCCGCTGGCATATACTCTAAGCTTTGCCAATGCACTTGTTAAAGGGGTTGTCCACTACTAGGACAACCCAACCCCTTCTTGATATAAATATTTGGCCCTGACAAAATAAAAAAGCTTATACTCCTCTCCCGTGCCTGCACTGTCCCAGCAGTGTCGGCACTCGCTCTCCCGGGACTACCGTGCGGTTGTTGGGACACGTGACCTCGATGCCCAATCTGGCGTCACTGTTCCCACCTTCGTACAAATTGGACATGATAGAAAGTCCAGGCTGCAGCCAATCCTTGACTTCCTCTTCATGTCCAATTTTTACAGAAGGCAGGGACATTGACACCAATGTTTATTGTGTGCCGGGGTCACGTTTCACAACAACCGGACAGGAGCCTCAGGAGAGCACGTGCTGAAGTCCCGCACAGTTGCACCCAACCCTTCAACTTCCAAAGCCTGGAAATAAGGGAGAATCTGATGTGACATCACCAGAAGCAGGAGATTCAGCCAGAGGAGCAGCTCAGGTCACAGCTCAGGTTAAAGCTCAGGTCACATCTCAGGTTACAGCTCAGGTTAAAGCTCAGGTCACAGCTCAGGTTACAGCTCAGGTTACAGCTCAGGTCACCTCTCAGGTTACAGCTCAGGTCACCTCTCAGGTTAAAGCTCAGGTTACAACTAAGTTTGCAGCAGTATTTGGCACAGCTCATGTCACAGCTCAGGTTACAGCTCAGGTTACAGCTCAGGTTACAGCTCAGGTTACAGCTCAGGTTACAGCTTATGTCACAGCTCAGGTTACAGCTCAGGTTACAGCTCAGGTCACAGCTCAGGTCACAGCTCAGGTCACAGCTCAGGTCACAGCTCAGGTTACAGCTCAGGTTACAGCTTATGTCACAGCTCAGGTTACAGCTCTGGTCACAGCTCAGGTTACAGCTCAGGTTACAGCTCAGGTTACAGCTCAGGTTACAGCTCATGTCACAGCTCAGGTTACAGCTCAGGTTACAGCTCAGGTTACAGCTCAGGTCACAGCTCAGGTTACAGCTCAGGTTACAGCTCAGGTCACAGCTCAGGTCACAGCTCAGGTTACAGCTCAGGTTACAGCTCAGGTTACAGCTCAGGTTACAGCTCAGGTCACAGCTCAGGTTACAGCTCAGGTTACAGCTCAGGTTACAGCTCTGGTCACAGCTCAGGTTACAGCTTATGTCACAGCTCAGGTCACAGCTCAGGTTAAAGCTCCGGTTACAACTAAGTTTGCAGCAGTATTTGGCACAGCTCAGGTTACAGCTCAGGTTACAGCTCAGGTTACAGCTCAGGTCACAGCTCAGGTTACAGCTCAGGTTACAGCTTATGTCACAGCTCAGGTTACAGCTCAGGTTACAGCTTATGTCACAGCTCAGGTTACAGCTCAGGTCACAGCTCAGGTTACAGCTCAGGTTACAGCTCAGGTCACAGCTCAGGTCACAGCTCAGGTTACAGCTCAGGTTACAGCTCAGGTTACAGCTCAGGTTACAGCTCAGGTCACAGCTCAGGTAACAGCTTATGTCACAGCTCAGGTCACAGCTCAGGTTACAGATCAGGTTACAGCTCAGGTCACAGCTCAGGTTAAAGCTCCGGTTACAACTAAGTTTGCAGCAGTATTTGGCACAGCTCAGGTTACAGCTCAGGTTACAGCTCAGGTTACAGCTCAGGTCACAGCTCAGGTTACAGCTCAGGTTACAGCTTATGTCACAGCTCAGGTTACAGCTCAGGTTACAGCTTATGTCACAGCTCAGGTTACAGCTCTGGTCACAGCTCAGGTTACAGCTCAGGTCACAGCTCAGGTTACAGCTCAGGTTACAGCTCAGGTTACAGCTTATGTCACAGCTCAGGTTACAGCTCAGGTTACAGCTCAGGTCACAGCTCAGGTTACAGCTCAGGTTACAGCTTATGTCACAGCTCAGGTTACAGCTCAGGTTACAGCTCAGGTTACAGCTTATGTCACAGCTCAGGTCACAGCTCAGGTTACAGCTCAGGTTACAGCTTATGTCACAGCTCAGGTTACAGCTCAGGTCACAGCTCAGGTTACAGCTCAGGTTACAGCTCAGGTTACAGCTCAGGTCACAGCTCAGGTTACAGCTCTGGTCACAGCTCAGGTTACAGCTTATGTCACAGCTCAGGTCACAGCTCAGGTTAAAGCTCCGGTTACAACTAAGTTTGCAGCAGTATTTGGCACAGCTCAGGTTACAGCTCAGGTCACAGCTCAGGTTACAGCTCAGGTTACAGCTCAGGTTACAGCTCAGGTTACAGCTCAGGTTACAGCTCAGGTCACAGCTCAGGTTACAGCTCTGGTCACAGCTCAGGTAACAGCTTATGTCACAGCTCAGGTTACAGCTCAGGTTACAGCTTATGTCACAGCTCAGGTTACAGCTCAGGTTACAGCTCAGGTAACAGCTTATGTCACAGCTCAGGTTACAGCTCAGGTTACAGCTTATGTCACAGCTCAGGTTACAGCTCAGGTTACAGCTCAGGTAACAGCTTATGTCACAGCTCAGGTTACAGCTCAGGTTACAGCTCAGGTTACAGCTTATGTCACAGCTCAGGTTACAGCTCAGGTTACAGCTCAGGTTACAGCTCAGGTCACAGCTCAGGTTACAGCTCAGGTTACAGCTCAGGTTACAGCTTATGTCACAGCTCAGGTTACAGCTCAGGTCACAGCTCAGGTTACAGCTCAGGTTACAGCTCAGGTTACAGCTTATGTCACAGCTCAGGTTACAGCTCAGGTTACAGCTCAGGTCACAGCTCAGGTCACAGCTCAGGTTACAGCTCTGGTCACAGCTCTGGTCACAGCTCAGGTTACAGCTCAGGTTACAGCTCAGGTTACAGCTCATGTCACAGCTCAGGTTACAGCTCAGGTTACAGCTCAGGTTACAGCTCATGTCACAGCTCAGGTTACAGCTCTGGTCACAGCTCAGGTTACAGCTTATGTCACAGCTCAGGTTACAGCTCAGGTCACAGCTCAGGTCACAGCTCAGGTCACAGCTCAGGTCACAGCTCAGGTTACAGCTTATATCACAGCTCAGGTTACAGCTCAGGTCACAGCTCAGGTTACAGCTCTGGTCACAGCTCAGGTTACAGCTTATGTCACAGCTCAGGTTAAAGCTCCGGTTACAACTAAGTTTGCAGCAGTATTTGGCACAGCTCAGGATACAGCTCAGGTCACAGCTCAGGTTACAGCTCAGGTCACAGCTCAGGTTACAGCTCTGGTCACAGCTCAGGTTACAGCTTATGTCACAGCTCAGGTTAAAGCTCCGGTTACAACTAAGTTTGCAGCAGTATTTGGCACAGCTCAGGATACAGCTCAGGTCACAGCTCAGGTTACAGCTCAGGTTACAGCTCATGTCACAGCTCAGGTTACAGCTCAGGTTACAGCTCAGGTTACAGCTCAGGTTACAGCTCTGGTCACAGCTCAGGTTACAGCTCAGATTACAGCTCAGGTTACAGCTCAGGTTACAGCTCTGGTCACAGCTCAGGTTACAGCTTATGTCGCAGCTCAGGTTACAGCTCAGGTTACAGCTCAGGTTACAGCTCAGGTTACAGCTCAGGTTACAGCTCTGGTCACAGCTCAGGTTACAGCTTATGTCACAGCTCAGGTTACAGCTCAAGTTACAGCTCAGGTTACAGCTCAGGTCACAGCTAAGGTTATGGGTCAGGTTACAGCTCAGGTTACAGCTCAGGTCACAGCTCAGGTCACAGCTAAGGTTATGCGTCAGGTTACAGCTCAGGTCACATCTCAGGTCACATCTCAGGTCACATCTCAGGTCACATCTCAGGTCACAGCTCAGGTCATAGTTCAGGCTACAGCTCAGGTTACAGCTCAGGTTACAGCTCAGGTCAAAGCTCAGGTTACAGCTCAGGTCACAGCTAAGGCTATGGGTCAGGTCACAGCTTAGGTCACATCTCAGGTTACAGCTCAGGTCACATCTCAGGTTACAGCTCAGGTCACATCTCAGGTTACAGCTCAGGTCACATCTCAGGTTACAGCTCAGGTCACCTCTCAGGTTACAGCTCAGGTCACATCTCAGGTTACAGCTCAGGTCACATCTCAGGTTACAGCTCAGGTCACATCTCAGATTACAGCTCAGGTCACATCTCAGGTTACAGCTCAGGTCACCTCTCAGGTTACAGCTCAGGACACATCTCAGGTTACAGCTCAGGTCACCTCTCAGGTTACAGCTCAGGACACATCTCAGGTTACAACTCAGGTTACAGCTCAGGTCACATCTCAGGTTACAGTTCAGGTCACAGCTCAGGTTACAGCTCAGGTCACCTCTCAGGTTACAGCTCAGGTCACATCTCAGGTTACAGCTCAGGTCACCTCTCAGGTTACAGCTCAGGACACATCTCAGGTTACAGCTCAGGTTACAGCTCAGGTTACAGCTCAGGACACAGCTCAGGACACAGCTCAGGTTACAGTTCAGGTCACATCTCAGGTTACAGTTCAGGTCACCTCTCAGGTTACAGCTCAGGTCACCTCTCAGGTTACAGCTCAGGACACATCTCAGGTTACAGCTCAGGTTACATCTCAGGTTACATCTCAGGTTACAGCTCAGGACACATCTCAGGTTACAACTCAGGTTACAGCTCAGGTTACAACTCAGGTTACAGCTCAGGTTACAGCTCAGGTTACAGCTCAGGTCACCTCTCAGGTTATAGCTCAGGTCACAGCTCAGGTTAAAGCTCTGGTTACAGCTCAGGTAGCAGCTAAGGTTATGGCTCAGGTTACAGCTCAAGTAGCAGCTAAGTTTACAGCAGGATTTGGCACAGCTCACATCACAGCTTAGGTCACATCTCAGGTCACAGCTCAGGTCACAGTTCAGGTTACAGCTTTGGTCACAGCTAAGGTTATAGCTCAGGTTTCAGCAGGATTTGACACAGCACAGGATACAGCTTAGTTTACAGCTCAGGTTACAGCAGGATTTGGCACAGCTCTGGTTACAGCTCAGGCTACAGTTCAGGTTACAGCAGGATTTGGCACAGCTCAGATCACAGCTCAGGTCACTGCTCAGGTTACTGCAGGATTTGGAACAGCTCAGGTTACAGCTCAGATTACTGCTCAGATTACTGCTCAGGTGACATCAGGATTTGGCACAGCTCAGGTCACAGCTTAGGTTACACAGCTCAGGTTACTACTCAGCTTACAGCAGGATTGGGCACACTCAGAATAACTCGGGTTACAGCTCATTTTACAACTCGGGTTACTGCAGGATTCGGCACAGCTCAGGTCACAGCTCAGATTAAAGCTCAGGTTTCAGTTCACGATACACAGCTCAGATTACAGCTCAGGTTACTGCTCAGGTTACAGCAGGATGTGGCAGCGTGGTATTAAGTGAGATACTTACTTTATGTGTGGGAGTTAGGGCACATAACAGGGACCTAGGAAAGTAGCGACCAATGTCTGTAACCTGATACATTTTTCATGAGCAAAGACAAGGAAACAAAGCAAATCCAAAACTTTCTGCTCTTTGCTGAGGATTAGGTTTACTACAAAGATCAGAAGTCAATGGTCCCAGCTCTAAATGTTTCTGCTATATGTAATTGACTTGCAGAGTCATTTCCGCTAATGACTAGAAGATTTAATGAGCCCCGTGCCTTTACAGACTACAGACGACACTGTGCGCCGTCAGCCGTTCATTCCACATTAACGAATTACTGTCCAGAGAAATAACTGGGTTTTCTCTTTGATCACATGAGCAAATAAAATAAATATCAGAAGAGAAACCATAAAAGCTTTAACTCCACTCCTTTAGAAATGATTAACAGCTCATGTTGCTACAGGATTGCTATAGTCACGCTTCCGTGCTTGTGGAGCAAAAGTCACTATCAGGGCTCATACACATGATGGCCATATTACAGGTGTGTACAGGCCTCTGACTGTACGGAGTAAAGATACGGCACAAACTGATGGTTGTGAGGCTTTAGCTCCTTAAGGAAGCTGCCAATTAATTTTTTTGTGTTTTCATTTTAATCCTCTCCTTTTACAAATAGCCATATATACAGTATATACAGTATATTTTTTTTCCACCGATAGAGTCAGACGAGTTGTAGTTTTAAATGACACCATTTATTTTACCATATACAGTATAGTAAGGGAAGATGGCAAAAAAAATTGAACAGAAATGTTGAAAAAAATTTCAAGTAAGCCATGTTTTTTTAATTTTATTCTTACTGTGTAAAGCAGTGTAAATGACCTGACAATGTGATTCTCCAGGTCAGTACAATAGCACTGATATCAAACTTTCAGAATTTTTTTTAATCTTTTTACTTATTGCATTTTTTACTTGTTGAATCAACTGAAAAGTCCGAAATTCTGGCGTATTGATTTTTTTTTTACATTTACCAATCAGGTTAATTAGTTTTATATTTCCTCACCCATCCCTTGTAGGTTGTGAGCCCTCGTGGGCAGGGTCCTCTCTCCTCCTGTACCAGTCGTGACTTGTATTGTTTAAGATTACTGTACTTGTTTTTTACTATGTATACCCTTTTCACATGTAAAGCTCCTTGGAATAAAAGGCGCTATAATAATAAATAATAATATTTTAATAGTACTTTTACTGATGATGCAATTAAAATATGCATTTTTTTACAGTTTACATTAATTTATTTTTAAGTGGGCAGAAAGGTGAGTGATTTGAATAATTTTTTTAATATATTTTTTGAACTATTTTTTACTTTTCACTGTGTTTTTAGTTCACTTGAATCGTTTGACAGCTTTTAGTAAATACTAAACTTTACTCTATATGGTAAAAATCACCATCTCCTAGGATGCCCAGCCTACGGCTGGACGTCATTGGAGAAATAACATGATAGTCTGCTGACGTACCCATGTCTATCAATGCAACTTATTGACTTTTTGTGATCTCATCAGCAGTATAGTCTGAATTTTCATATACTGGCCTGCTGTCCCACAACTGTCATTGGTCCTGGTAAATCCGTAAATGCCAAGCTCAGTTTGGAAGACTAGGCAAATGTAGATATAGGTTAAAAGTTTTCAATTTAATGTAGGAGTACTTCCTTTTTTTGTACTCTGTGGTTTCACAGTTATAGTTATAAACTTGAGTATTCGATACCTGGGCTACAGAGAAAATAGACATGTGGGACTGTGGGCAAATCCAGCAGATGGGTGACCTCAGAAATCAAAGATGATATAACCTTAAAGCAGCTGTCCATTCCCTTTATCATCCTTCCCAAAGTGACATTTGTGCAGCGCCCCAGAGTCCTGGTCGTTGCAGTAATGTTGTTCTTCCACCAGGGGGGATTGATGTTACATCTGAAGGCAATGAAGGAGATCTGCTGTCCAGGTATCACAGCCACACACACACTTCACACGCCAGTCCACCAGGGGGAGCTAAGGGTTCTATCTACTAGGCCACTCCTCACATTAAGGTAAAACTGGTGGGTTGGTTAGGAAGTTAGTCAGTTCAGGAGAGGAGAGGAGAGTTCCTGGTTGGAGACCGATGAGGAAAGGTCTCCAGGCCAAGCTGGCTAGGGTGATCTCTAGTCAGATCCAGACCGAAGTCTGAGGAGGAAGAAGGATACGGAGCTGTGCCTGCAACCCATGCAGCAGCATCCTAAGGAAGGACGAGAATGGAATCGTGCTGTAGTGAGTGAGAAAAGAAGTCATAGCAACAGGAGTGAAACATCAGTGGGAGAACAGCTAGAAGCAGGCTGCCTCCATCTGAAGCGCAGTTCCGGTAGCCAGAACACCGAGGGAGTAAAAAGCTCTATGCCGTTACTTCAGAGACTGGCAGGACAGTCAATTCCAAGTTGGCTGCCCGACCTAAACACCTAAGCAGACACGGTGGCAATTGTGGAGGAGGGGCATCTCTAGGGTCCCTATAAAATAGCCTCAGGCCATCACCGTCATACGGGTTTTGTCCTATCCATCTGGGGGACAGAGAGTAGTAATAACAGTGAGGACCTTATGGTAGCTTAAGCAAGTAGGGACCTACTGTGTTACTGTGGATAAGGGAACTCTGGAATTGCCATCAGACCGTCCGGACCCTGCCTACCCTGTGATCCGGCACTATGGACTGTGGATGCTAAAGCCTTCAGTAAAGGTAAAGAGACTGCATCCGTTGTGTCCTCGTTATCATCCACCAACATCTACACTTCTGGGAAGCCCTGGGGAAATACTTCAAATGGGAAGCTATACCATCTAGCTGCCATAACATCACTCCAGCGGACCCCTAAGCAGCGTCAGTCACTCTGACCGAATACCACAGGTGGTGTCACAAGCACTACCGTTATCTACGAACTCTGCCTTTTATTTGGCGCCCCTCATAGGGCCACGGTCCGGGTCGGCCCACCGTGACATCCTCGCTGAGGGAACTGAAGGACCCGTTACCGAGTACCCCATTGCTCTTACATGGGGCGATCCATTTGCACAGAGACATGGAGGTAGAGTTCCTAAGAAAATTGACCAGTGCCCATCAGGGACCTAATGTAATAGTCAATCTAAATGGTAATTGTCATCAAATATAACTAATATTATTATTACATGATGATAGGGAGACTAATATAATTATTGCACAGAATTTTATACAGAGCTGTACATGCATTGTCAAACTCCAGGTGCATGGCGTATGGAGATATTCTCATCTATCTAAATGAAATGCAGAGAATTGTCTCCATATAGTTTGTAAGAATCTGTGTTAAGGGTTCACCTGGTGAGGTGCATTCTTTAAGCTGTAGGTCACGGTGAACATCACGGACCAGAGGTGACAGCACAGCATTGTGTGTCTTAACATACGACACATGGATCAATGAAGTCCAGAAGAGCAGGACATGCAGGCACAGCAGACAAACAAGAGGAGTAGTTATCACAAATGATACAGAGTCAGGAGAGTGGATACACACAGTAACTTATCTGTATAGGAAACTGATATCTTAAGGCAGGGAAGCAGTTAATCACAGGAATGGAGTCTGGTCTCTTACAGCAAGGCAAAGGTCAATAGTAGCAATGTAATAGAAAAGTACATGCAGTCTGGTATAATAATAATCTTTATTTTTAATAATAATAATCTTTATTTTTATATAGCGCTAACATATTCCGCAGCGCTTTACATTTTGCACACATTATCATCACTGTCCCCGATGGGGCTCACAATCTAGAATCCCTATCAGTATGTCTTTGGAATCTTTGTCTCTGGTATCTTTTAACATTACTATGATTAATAGCAGCAATGTAATAGAGAAGTAGAATAAGTCTGGTATCTTCCAGCAAGGCAATGATTAATAGCAGCAAAAAAAAAAAAACAGAGAAGTAAATGCATTCTGGTATCTTCCAGCAATGCAATTATTATTCTAAGGAATGCAGTGAAGTATAGGCAAACTGGAAATTCACTTGAAGAGATGTACTAACTTGATTGCAGAGTTCTCTTGTGAACAATTCCTAAGTTGGTGAGAGGTAGTTATAGACACTACCTAATCGAATTGTACTGAGCTTGGATATATCTGTGGTTGCCACTTGGAAGTCAGTAGAAGCTGAGAAGGTGACATACAACTGGCTGGAGCTGGACCAAATTAAGCAGCAGCAAACTCCTGACAAACTTGAGCCAACTGTTAAAAATGTTACTCAGTGACCAGGCATCTAACTTTTGTCAGAGCCAGCCTTAAAACACCTAAAGTTGATGATGTCAGAGGAGTCTATCGGGTTACCTGAGAAACCTGGAACTGACTATTACAAATGAAAGTAACCATAAGAAAAGTGAGCCAGCCAGCAACCCCTCTTCTGCCAGGACGGCCAATACCATGGCATCATTTTTCTCCTCTTTTTTGGTATTCCTGCAAAATGAAGTTTTTAAAATATTCTCTAGCACGATAGGAGGTTTTAGGCTGAGATTTTACTGTGAACACTGAACATAGTTTTCAAAGAATGGCCATGAATATAGTTCCCATTTGCCTATATAATAATAATCATAATTTTATTCATACAGTGCCAACATTTTCGCCAGAACTTTACAATTAGGAAGGGACACGTACAGACCATAACAAAACAAAGTAGCACGTAGTTCAACAGTTACAAGAGGAGTGATGGACGGTCCTTCTCACAAGCCAACAACCTGTAAGGGCATAGGAGGTACACAATGGGTAAAATGTGCTAGTTATGTATGGTCCGGCCATCATTATAACAAATAGGGGTTTTGAAATAAGCTACAAAATCCGATCATCAGCCAGAATCTGTCTAAGGACAGTTACCAAATGCTTTACCTTTAATGTCGCTCAAAATGACTTCACAGCCCCATCTGGTGGATAAGAGAGGTTTATATTTGTTAAATTCCAGACACTAAAAAAAAAATCTACAGGAGAAATAATAAAAATACTATATACATTGTTTTTTTTATGATGCACTAGTGATGAGCGAGTGTAGTCATTGCTCGGGTTTTCCTGAGCACGCTCGGGTGGTCTCCGAGTATTTGTAATGTAAGCGCTCGGAGATTTGTTTTCATCGCCTCAGCTGAATGATTTACAGCTATTAGCCAGGCTGAGTACATGTGGGGGTTGCCTGGTTGCTACGGAATCCCCACATGTAATCAAGCTGGCTAAGAGATGTAAATCATTCAGCTGAGGTGAGGAAAACTAAATCTCCGAGCACTAAAAATACTCGGAGGTCACCAGAGCGTGCTCGGGAAATCTCGAGTAACGAGTATATTCGCTCATCACTACAGGCCACGCATGAGTTCTTGAGTTTCACAACCATCTACCTAGATAGATTACAGGGTTATTCCAATGTCAGCAGAACATCAGATAGTCACCTGTCCTGCTACAGAAGAGGTCATTTTTTTTAATAAAAAATAATTGTCATTTTATTTTTTGTTTATCCATATATAAATTGTACAATTGAAAATAAGAAACTTTGTAATTTATCTTATTAGCGAAATCCACTTCTTTCTTCTCCTGAACTGATCGCTCATTCTCAAAATCTTCAATTCTTCTGCAAATACAGATTTTGCCATTATTGAAATCGGAAATGATATTTGGTGCCCAAAATGTTCTAGGGGGAACGGTAACTGATGTTTCGAGAGTTGCGTATTTTCACGTGTACTTTTCAGATATGAAATTAAGCTTATAATGTCGGCTTCTCTTTAAGGAACTGTATTTTTCGTGATATGCAGGTTTTACTGGTCTTTTAATAAGACTTAATTTAAGATATTGCATGTGAAATTGATTGTGTAAGGCAGAGAAACAAGATATAAAGCTGTAAGTTTTGTGATTTACCGTAGACTCATTATTGATAGCCCCTTCTAGGTTGGAGCTACATGGTCTTGTTAGGGCTCCAAACACCCGTGGTAAATAGCTGATTTATCCAGCTAGGGACAACCCAATAATCTGTTCAGATTATTGAGTAATCCATGTGGCAAGAGCCATGTCACCAGAACTGGAAAAGGCTTTAGAGATTGGTTTTCTGTTCTGGCTCGTAATTGGGAAGTTCAACGTAGAGGACTCTACTTTATCATTATATGGATATTGGTATACCTTTGTGAGACAATCCCTTCAAAGAATCTTCATAGGAAAAGAACAGTATTGTTGATAATATTCAGTCTTTGTAACTTTCTAACCTCTTTCTTTCAGCATTATAAGAGCTGGAACTTCTTTTTTCTCATGCATTATGCTTGTCATTGTCCAATGGCTTGCCTGCCCGGAACTGAAAGACTTCTTCTCTGCCTCTTTGTTCCTCTTCTCTTGATCCTCAAACTGCACACACTCATAACAAATACTTGTCTCCATTTACTTTTGACTAAAACTTCAGTGACCATTTAAATCTGATACTACTATCTTATTCTACCATTACTGAGCAGTGTTGAAGTTCCTAAAGGAGAAAAATTTTGCGCTATCTAAGCGTAGTGAAACATAATCAATGGAGTGGGGGAGTATCTATAGGCATTTGCTCACCTGATACGGTTGTGCAAACTGTGCAAAGAATGGATGTATTTGCAAGACACCACTGCTGACCTGGTGGGGAGAGATTGGGCGCTGAAACAGGAGAATCCCACAAAGTAGATGCCAGACAGGAGGACCTGGAAATGGCGCTGTCTTTGCCACCAAGAGAAATCAAGATGCAGAAATTTCAGGTTGCTTGTAGGTAAAAAATATTTTATTCAAACTGATAAAAACTATATACACAACCTGCTACACATGAAGAAGGCTGAAAACTGCCGAAACGCGTTGAGTATATAGTTTTTATCAATTTGAATTAAAAAAATAATTACCTGCAAGCAACCTGAAATTTCTGCACCTTGATTTATCTTGGTGGCAAACACAGCGCAATTCCCTGTTCCTCCTGTCTGGCATTAAAACATAACTATCTGTCATGAATAGGAATAAGCGGACTCGTTGAAATACGGCATCATTGGGTTCGACCGAACTGTAATCCAAAGTTTGGTTCTGGTACTAGAACTGTACCACAACTTGAACTCAACCCAATAAAGTCAATTGGGATCCAAACTTTTGGTGCTGTAGAGCTAGGGGGCTGCTAAAGGAAGCAGAGTACGCTCAACGAGTCTCTCGCTTTCTTTTGCTCATCTCTAGCTGTGATACAACTCCTTAAATGGTTATTTTAGTTTGTGTTCTATATCAATTCAACCACCCTATATGTGTCGATAAAGTTCTAGAAAACAGATATAGATTATATATATATATATATATATATATATATATATATATATATATATATATATATATATATATATACAGCTGTGCTCAAAAGTTTACATACCCCGGCAGAATTTTATTTTTTTTGGCCTTTTTCCACCAAATATGAATGATAACACCAAAACTTTTTCTCCACTCATGGTAAGTGGTTGGGTGAAGCCATTTGTTGTCAAACTACTGTGTTTACTCTTTTTAAATCATAATGACTCAAAACATCCAAATGACCCTGATCAAAAGTTCACATACCCTGGTGATTTTGGCCTGATAAAATGCACAGAAGTTGACACAAATGAATTTGATTGGCTACTGAAAGTAACATCCTCACCTGTGACCTGTTTGCTTGTAATCAGTGTGTGTGCATAAAAGCTGAGTGAGTTTCTGGGATCCAGACAGACTCTTGTATCTTTCATCCAGCCACTGATGTTTCTGGATTGTGAGTCATGGGGAAAGCAAAAGAAATGTCAACAGGTCTACGGGAAAAGGTAGTTGAACTGTATAAAACAGGAAAGAGATACATAAAGTTATCCCAAGAATTGATAATGCCAGTCAGCAGCGTTCAAACTGTGATTAACAAATGGAAAATCTGGAACAATGTAAAAACAAAACCACGGTCAGGTAGAACAAAAGAAATATCATCCACAACTGCCAGGAAAATTGTTCTGGATCCAAAGAGAAATTCAGAAATAACATCAGCTGAAATACAGGATTCTGAAAACTAGCGGTGTGGCTGTTTCAAGCTGCAAAACAAGGACACACTTGAAGAAAAATGGGCTGCATGGGCGAGTCGCCAGAAGAAAGCCATTACTGTGGAAATGCTACAAAGTATCTCCCCTACAATACGCAAAACAGCACAGAGACAAGCCTCAAAACTTATGGAAGAGAGGTCAACAAGGCCTATGATGAAAGGAACACCATTCCTACTGTAAAGCACAGAGGTGGATCGCTGATATTTTGGGGATGTGTGAGCTACAAAGGAACAGAAAACTTGGTAAAAGTTGAAGGAAAGATTAATGCAGTACGCTATCAGCAAATACTGGAGACAAATTTGAAATCATCAGCGGGAAGCTGCGCATGGGACATACTTCGATGTTCAAACATTACAACAATCCAAAACACAAGGCAAAGTTGACCTGTCATGGGCTACAGCAGCACAAAGTGAAAGCTCTGGAGTGGCCATCTTAGTCTCCTGACCTCAATATCTTTGAGCAACTCTGGGGAGATCTCAAGTGCACAGTTCATGCTAGACATCCCAGGAATTTACAGGAACTGGAGGCTTTTTGCCAAGAAGAGTGGGCAGCTTTACCAACTGAGAAAATAAAGAACCTCATCCACAACTACCACTAAAGACTTCAGGCTGTACTTGATGTTAGAGGGGAGCAAAACACAGCAGTTTAACAATAAATGGAAAAAAAAGAGAGCATGAACCGCACATCCCAAAATCATATATTGATCTAAAGCCGCTAGGCAAAAATTTATATACTGAACATGAGGTTTTCAGTTTAACATTCTGATCAGACTGTATGAAGCCCACTGCCACTTCACGGCAAACCTCGTAGTGGGTCCTATCGTCCTAACGGAGCGGAGCCGTGCGGTGACCACCGCCACAGCAGCCATGCACCAGCAGGGCGGATGGCCTGTTGCGCCACAGCACCCATGCTGTGAGACTGAGCCCCCATGACTCCAGACCACGCCGCCCTACCAGCACAAAGCCACAGCAACAATGGCCGCCACACAGCACCAGCACCAAAATGAAAGGAGCATTGAAACTCACCTTCCTCCAGCTCTTCAGTGAGAGCCAAAATGGGCTAGACCCCTTACTTTGCAGTCTCCTGCTAATTAAAATCACCTGTGCCAAATGGGAGGAGTGCTGGTCCAAGAAGAAGACTAGAACATGCTTTGCAAAAAGGAAAAAAAGAGCATGAACCGCACATCCCAAAATCATACGTTGATCTAAAGCCGCTAGGCAAAAATTTATATACTGAACATGAGGTTTTCAGTTTAACATTCTGATCAGACTGTATGAAGCCCACTGCCCCTTCACGGCAAACCTCGTATTGGGTCCTATTGCCCTAATGGATCTCCTTTCATTTTGGTGCTGGTGCTGTGTGGCGGCCATTGTTGCTGTGACTTTGTGCTGGTGGGGTGGCGCGGTCTGGAGTCATGGGGGCTCAGTCTCACAGCATGGGTGCTGTGGGGCAACAGGCCATCCGCCCTGCTGGTGCATGGCCGCTGTGGCGGTGGTCGCCGCATGGCTCCGCTCCGTTAAGGTGGTAGGACCCACTACGAGGTTTGCCGTGAAGTGGCAGTGGGGTTCATACAGTCTGATCAGAATGTTAAACTGAAAACCTCATGTTCAGTACATAAATTTTTGCCTAGCGGCTTTAGATCAACATATGATTTTGGGATGTGCGGTTCATGCTCCTTTTTTTTCTTTTTGTACAAAGCATGTTCTTGTCTCTTTCTTGGACCAGCACTCCTCCCATTTGGCGCAGGTGATTTTAATTAGCAGGAGACTGCAAAGTAAGGGGTCTAGCCCATTTTTGCTCTCACTGAAGAGCTGGAGGAAGGTGAGTTTCAATGCTCCTTTCATTTTGGTGCTGGTGCTGTGTGGCGGCCATTGTTGCTGTGGCTTTGTGCTGGTGGGGTGGCGCGGTCTGGAGTCATGGGGGCTCAGTCTCACAGCATGGGTGCTGTGGGGCAACAGGCCGTCCGCCCTGCTGGTGCATGGCCGCTGTGGCGGTGGTCGCCGCACGGCTCTGCTCCGTTAAGGTGGTAGGACCCACTACGAGGTTTGCCATGAAGTGGCAGTGGGCTTCATACAGTCTGATTAGAATGTTAAACTGAAAACCTCATGTTCAGTATATAAATTTTTGCCTAGCGGCTTTAGATCAACGTATGATTTTGGGATGTGCGGTTCATGCTCTTTTTTTTTTCTTCTTTAACAATAAATGGCTTCACCCAACCACTAACCATGAATGGGGAAAACTTTTTAGTGTTATCACTCATATTCTCAGAAAAAAAGGCCAAGATAGCAAAAATTCTGCCAGGGTATGTAAACTTTTGAGCACACTGTACATACACCATATAGAAATACTGTTTATTCCATAAACCATATCTTCATAGTGTTTCTAAAATCAAGGAAAGTCTCTGGTGTACAAATAGATAAATACTGACCTCTAGTGATCATGCTATAGAATTATTGCCAGATCATACAGCTCTTGTAATGCAAATTGTCTCTTCAGAGAAGAAGAGGACTAAAACTCTAGCACCACCTATTGAAAGTAGCAATCCTAAAAGTCAATATCGACTCTTTAACGAGCCTTGCAATATGATTTAGGATAAAAGCCAAACTAGATTCTCAATCTGACTTATCCTAAGTCTTATTGCAAAGCTTGTTAAAGAGTCAATACTGACTTTTGTGCATATGATGCTTTTTTTCCGCGGAAAAAAACGCATTCCGGTAAAAAAAGCAGCATGTTCATTTTCCCGCTATGTAATGCATTGGGAAAAAATGCAAAAAAAATGCACAAAAAACGCATCAAAAACACATAAAAAATGCATGCGGATTTCTGGCAGAAATTTCCATTTTTTGTCAGGAGATTTCTGCTAGAAAATACTAACGTGTGCACATACCCTTAGCATTGCTGCTTCCAATAGGTGGCACTAGAGTTCTAGTCCTCTTCCTCTCTCCGAAGAGGCATTTTGCTTATTTAATTTCCTAGAGGAGCATGCATGGCTTATAAGTATCCTCAGGCCTGGCTTGTCACTCTCCACAACGAGAAATTTTACCCCTTAGACCAGAGATCTTGTAAAAAAATATCCTTTAATCTCTTAGTATTATTTTTACTATTTCAAATTATTTTTCATTTCGGAGCTCTTGTAAAAATTTTTTAACGTATTATGAAACACGTTTCCTGCAGCGGTGCTCCAGGTGCGCCGAATGTCTGTGGAGAAAATCTAATCTACCCGAAGATTTCATCCATTATAAGTTCATGCTAAAATCATACAACTCTGCCCTTCACCTCTCCAAACAAACCTATTTCAACACCCTGTTCACCTCACTGTCAAATAACCCTAAACGTCTCCTTGACACTTTCCAGTCCCTACTCAACCCAAGAGTGCAGGCCCCAACCACGGATCTCCGCGCTGACGATCTGGCCAATTACTTCAAAGAAAAAATTGACCACATTTGACAGGAAATCATCTCCCAATCTCTTCATACCATGCACTGTCCTCCCTCCCCCACTGCATCTAGTTCACTCTCTGACTTTGAACCAGTTACAGAAGAAGAAGCAGTCGGGCTCCTTGCATCTTCTCGCCCGACCACTTGCACCAGTGACCCCAGTCCGTCACATCTCCTCCAGTCCCTTTCCCCGGCTGTCACCTCTCACCTCACAAAAATATTCAACCTTTCCCTCACTTCCAGTATTTTTCCCTCCTCATTTAAGCATGCCATCATACATCCATTACTTAAAAAACCATCCCTCGATCAAAACTGTGCCGCTAATTATAGACCTGTCTCTAATCTTCCCTTCATCTCTAAACTCCTCGAACGCCTGGTCCACTCCCGTCTTACCCGCTATCTCTCAGATAACTCTCTTCTCGACCCTCTTCAATCTGGCTTCCGCTCTTTACACTCTACTGAAACTGCCCTCACTAAAGTCTCTAATGACTTGCAAACAGCTAAATCTAATGGTCACTACTCCATGCTAATTCTCTTGGATCTCTCCGCAGCATTCGATACTGTGGATCATCAGCTCCTCCTCAATATGCTCCGCTCCATCGGCCTCAAGGACACCGTTCTCTCCTGGTTCTCCTCCTATCACTGTATGTTTTGCTGGTTCCTGCTCCTCTCACCTTCCCCTTACTGTTGGGGTTCCTCAAGGATCAGTACTAGGCCCCCTCCTCTTTGTATACTGCCCCTATTGGACAAATAATCAGTAGATTTGGTTTCCAGTACCATCTCTATGCTGACGACTAGGGTTGAGCGAAACGGGTCGGCCATTTTCAGAAGTCGCCGACTTTTGGCAAAGTCGGGTTTCATGAAACCCGACCCGACCCCTGTGTGGGGTCGGCCATGAAGTCCGCGATCTTCTGAATCTGGAATCGGAATTCCGATACCGATTCCCGATATGTTTAAGATATCGGGAATTGGTATCGGAATTCAGATTTAAGTGTAAAATAAAGAATTAAAAAAAAAAATATTTCTATACTCACCCTCGGACGCGCCCTGGTTGTAACCGGGAGCCTTCCTTCCTAAGAATCAGCGCTTGAAGGACCTTTCGATGACATCACGGCTTCTGATTGGTCGCGTGACGCCCATGTGACCGCTCACGCGACCAATCAGAAGCCGTGACGTCATCGAAAGGTCCTTCAAGTGCTGATTCTTAGGAAGGAAGGCTGCGGGTTACAACCAGGGCGCGTCCGAGGGTGAGTATATTCCTAATAGGTATACACTCACCCTTGGACGCGCCCTGGTTGTAACCCGCAGCCTTCCTTCCTAAGAATCAGCGCTTGAAGGACTTTTCGATAACGTCATGGCTTCTGATTGGTCGCGTGACGCCCATGTGACCGCTCACGCGACCAATCACAAGCCGCAACGTCATCGAAAGGTCCTACAAGCGCTGATTCTTAGGAAGGAAGGCTCCCGGTTACAACCAGGGCGCGTCCGAAAGGGTGAGTATAGCAATATTTTTTATTTTTATTCTTTATTTTACACATTAATATGGATCGCAGGGCCTGAAGGAGAGTTTCCTCTCCTTCAGACCCTGGGAACCATTAGAAACCCAATGCACTGCATTGGGTTTCGTGTTTCGGCCGACCCCGACTTTTCTACAGGATCGGCCGATTTCACTCGACCCGACTTTTGAAAAAGTCGGGTTTCGTGAAATCCGACCCGATCCTATAAAAACAAAAGTCGCTCAACCCTACTGACGACACCCAATTATACACCTCTTCTTCTGTTATCACGCCGACCTTTTTAGAAAACATCAGTGATTGTTTTACCGCTGTCTCTAACATCATGTCCTCCCTCTACTTGAAACTGAACCTGTCAAAAACTGAACTCCTCGTGTTCTCTCCCTCTACTAACCTACCTTTGCCTGACATTGCCATCTCCGTGTGCTTTTCCACCATTACTCCAAAGCAACATGCCCGCCGCCTTGGGGTCATTCTTGATTCTGAGCTTTCATTCACCCCCCACATCCGATCACTGGCTCGCTTATCTGCACCTCAAAAACATTTCTAGAATTCGCCCTTTTCTTACTTTCGACTCTGCAAAAACTCTTACTGTTTCACGTATTCATTCCCGTCTGGACTATTTTAACTCTCTACTAATCGGCCTCCCTCTTACCAAACTCTCCTTGCTCCAATCTGTCCTGAATGCTGCAGCCAGGATCATATTCCTCACCAACCGTTACACCGATGCCTCTACCTTGTGCCAGTCATTACACTGGCTACCCATCCACTCCAGAATCCAGTACAAAACTACTACCCTCATCCACAAAGCACTCCATGGCTCAGCACCACCCTACATCTCTGGTTTCAGTCTACCACCCTACTCGTGCCCTCCGCTCCACTAATGACCTCAGGTTAGCATCCTCAATAATCAGAACCTCCCACTCCCGTCTCCAAGACTTTACACGTGCTGCGCCGATTCTTTGGCATGCACTACCTAGGTTTATACGATTAATCCCCAATCCCCACAGTTTGCAGTGTGCCCTAAAAACTCATTTGTTCAGATTGGCCTACCGCCTCAACGCATTAACCTAACGATCCCTGTGTGGCCTATCATAAAAAAATTAAAAAAACATAATCAGGTTCCTCGCATTATGTCCTCATTCACTTTATGCAGTTAATAGCCCTCTGTGTCTGTACTGCTACATACTTAAGCAGTTAACCGGTTCATGCAGCTTTACATGAACACCCGAGCCTTACACTATAGCTGGTCCGAATAACTAAAGCAATTGTTACCATCCACCTCTCGTGTCTCCCCTTTTCCCCATAGTTTGTAAGCTTGCGAGCAGGGCCCTCACTCCTCCTGGTATCTGTTTTGAACTGTATTTCTGTTATGCTGTAATGTCTATTGTCTGTACAAGTCCCCTCTATAATTTGTAAAGCGCTGCGGAATATGTTGGCGCTATATAAATAAAATTATTATTATTAATATTTGTAGCATATTTTGAATAAAATGGATTTTTACATGGTATTATGAATTTGTTTACTATATTTACATTATTTACTAAATTTGTTTTGTGTATTACGTTATGTCATTGCGGCTTACTGCCGCAGGAAACATTGACTTATTATGGAAACATTAGATCAATGTTTTTGTCTTCTCAGCAAGACACTGACAAACTAAAGGTACCTTCACACATAACGATTTTGTTAATGATATCGTTGCAACGTCATGTTTTTTGTGACGTAGCAACGATCCCGCTAACGATCTCGTTATGTGTGACAGTGACCAACGATCAGGCCCCTGCTGGGAGATCGTTGGTCACTGGGGAATGATCAGGACCTTTTTTTTGTCGCTGATCACCCGTTTTCATCGCTGGATCGGCGTGTGTGACGCCGATCCAGCGATGTGTTCACTTGTAACCAGGGTAAATATCGGGTTACTAAGTGCAGGGCCGCGCTTAGTAACCCGATATTTACCCTGGTTACCATTGTAAAAGTTAAAAAAAAAACAGTACATACTCACATTCCGATGTCTGTCACGTCCCCCGCCGTCAGCTTCCCGCACTGACTGTCAGCGCCGGCTGTAAAGCAGAGCACAGCGGTGACGTCACCGCTGTGCTTTACGGCCGGCACTGACACAGTCAGTGCGGGAAGCTGACGGCGGGGGACGTGACAGACATCGGAATGTGAGTATGTACTGTTTTTTTTTTTTAAACTTTTACAATGGTAACCAGGGTAAATATCGGGTTACTAAGCGCGGCCCTGCACTTAGTAACCCGATGTTTACCCTGGTTACCCGGGGACTTCGGCATCGTTGAAGACAGTTTAAACTATGTCGAAGTCTTTCCCCTGATCATTGGTCACTGGAGAGAGCGGTCTGTGTGACAGCTCTCCAGCGACCACACAACGACTTACCAACGATCATGGCCAGGTCGTATCGCTGGTCGTGATCGTTGGTAAGTCGTTTAGTGTAACGGTACCTTAAAATGTCATCAATGACATCAAAATTTTCCATGCCAGCCATTTGAATACACAATCAATTGCTACTGTATTAAGAGACACAACAATAGGCATTGTGATTGGTTCATTTTGCAAAAAAAATATTTGTTTAGGAATATTCACATTATGGTTTTCTGCTTTTTTTTTAATGGGTCTGATCTAAAAATGCCTGAATTAGCGATCGCATCCTATTCTTTTCAATGAAAAATGACTTGATGTTTATGGGACTGGACGGCGACTCAGTGGTTAGTATTGTTGTTTTTCCTGTGCTGGGGTAAAATTCCACCAAGGACAATATCTGTAGGGAGTTTGTATGTTCGCCCCATTTTTCCGTAAGTTTCCTCCGGGTTTTCCGGTTTCCTCCCATACTCCAAAGAGAAACTGATGCAGATTCTAGATTGAAATGTGTGCACAGTGCTGCGGAACGTGATGGTGCTAAATAAGGAAATTAAATATGTTCAGGGTTTTAAGTGTCTTTTAACCCCTTAGTGGCAGAGCTAATTTTGACCTTAATGACAAGGTCACATTTTTTAAATCTGACCCGTGTCACTTTATGTGGCAATACCTCTGGAATGCGTCAATGGATCTCACTGATTCTGAGATCGTTTTTTTTTCGTGACATATTGTACTTCACAATAGTGGTAAATTTCGACGATATTATTTGCCTATATTTATGACAATATTGAAAATTTGACAAAAATGTTCTTAAATTGTGAAACTTTGAATTACTATGCCCTTAAATCAGATAGTTATACCACACAAAATAACTAATAAATAACATTTTCCCACATGTCTATTTCATATCAGCACAATTTTTGAAACATTATGTTTTTTAAGAAGTTATAAAGGTTAAAAGTTGACCAGCAATTTCTCAATTTTCCAACAAAATTTACTAAACCATTTTTTAGGGACCACATCACATTTGAAGTCACTTTGAGGGGCCTATATGACAGAAAATACCCCAAAAGTGGAACTATTCTAAAAATTACATCCATCTCTCAAAGTGTGCAAAATCACATTCAAGAAGTTTATTAACCTTTCAGGTTCTTCACAGGATCTAATGGAATGTGGAAGAAAAAAGAAACATTTTCCTTTTTTTCACAAAAATGAAGCTTTAGCCCCCAAATTTTTACGTTGACAAGGGTACCAGGAGAAAGTGGACCCTAAAATTTGTTGTGCAATTTATCCTGAGCATGCTGATACCCTTTATGTGGGGGAAAACTACTGTTTGGGCGCATGGCAGGGCTCGGAAGGGAAAGACCACCGTTTGACTTATTGAACGCAAAAATGTCGGGAATCGAGAGTCGATGCCATGCTGCATATGGAGAGCCACTATGTGCCTCCTCATAGTGAGGATTTTTAATCAAAAGTTACTATACAGAATTTGATAACATTAGGTCATCATATTGAATATGTTGTCATTAGTATTCGCTACACCAGTTTGCATTGGGTGCTTGGGGATGCACCAAGTATCGCAGGATGCAAACTCGAGTAGCGAACACTAGCGCTCAACACTAGTCGTCATCAATATTTTTTTTACTTTTGAAAAAATCCTAACCCTAGTGCTATCCTCAGCCTAACTCCAACCCTAGGGCCTATGGCAGTGATAAAAATGAACCAATAAGAAAAATCACTGATACAGGCTGGCAGATCTCATGGGGGAGATAACGGGGGGAGGCATGGGGATCTCATTTCTCTGTCCTCTGACATGTACAGCTCTGGCAAAATGTTCAGTTTGTCTGATTTTTCTCTTTAAAGGTATACTTTTGAGTAAAATGTAAATTGTTCTTTTACTCTATAAACTTCTGACAACATGTCTCCGAAGTTCTAAGCAATATATTTTTTTATATTTTTTTCTGACAAAGAAAAATGGTCAAAATGTAAAAAACAAAAAACAAAATAGTGCTTTTAGACCTCAAATAATGCAAAATAAACAAGTTCATAATCATTTAGAAACAACAATACTAATGTTTGAGGGAATAAGGCGCCTTATCAGCAGTCATATGACTTTGACTCTTAGGGTATGTTTCCACGGTCAGTAAACGCTGCGGGTTGGATGCTGCGTACAGCCGCAGCATTCAACCCGCAGCCGCCAGATGTTACAGCATAGTGGATGGGATTTCATGAAATCCCATCTCCACTATGGGTGCACAGATGCCTCCGGCTTCCCTGCGTATACGCGCATGCGGCGCCTCTTATAGACTGCAGCATGTCTATTTATCTTGCGGAGATGCTCAGTCTCTGGAAGATAAAGTCACCCATACAATGAATAGAATGTGGTGATTCCACATGGTTCAATGAACACATGCGGAATCACCGCGCGTACAAAAGCCGGCAGCGCTTTGGGTGGAGCGGACATGTGTTGCATCCAAAGCGCTGTCAATACTGACCATGGAAACATACCCGTAAAGGGAATCTGTCAGAGGGCTTTTGTTATTTAATCTGTTTGCAACATGATGTAGGGGCAGAGACCCTGATTCCATCAATGTGTCGCTTGCTGTAGTTTCAGTGTCTTCTCAGCAGGAGATTATCGCTGCAGGACTAGGTGACATGTGTCAGGTAGTCAGGGTAATCTGTATATCCCCGCCCCCCACCACTGATTGGCAGCTTGCTGTCAATTTACACAGAAAACAATGTGATTGATATTAGTGAATTAATTCTTTGGGAATCACAATAGTACAAAACCTCTAAAAAGACGCATGAAAGACTCTGGGGACTTCTAGGACTGTATCCAAACCCTGTTAATCTTTTTACCTTGATGTACAATAAACAAAATCATATCCAATGTTCATACTTTTATGTCCAAAATGACAAAAGTATTCTAGCACTGATGTGTTTATTGATTGCCTAACCTGAAGAATTATGTTTGCAGCTTTCAGAGCACAGGGGGTCCTACGTCAGGCAGGTTTACAAATAAATTGCTGGGGCAAGAGCAAAACATTTAAGTGATATTACAAATCAAGGATTTGGGGCTTCATGTATAAAGCCAGCAAGTCTCACCACCATATGTTTCATGCTCTGATGCCATCTAGTGGACACATTTCATGTTTGCAAGAAACTCTTTATAGTGATGATATTTATGACAATTGCCCAAATCACAATTTAAACGAGAATTTCCATAAAGTTTATTGGGTGTATATGTGAAGAGATCCAAATCTTTGTAACTCCTTAGTATTTTTAAGCTATGTTGTTTGCTGTCCGTGAATGAAAACACTCCAAATGCTGCATATCTGCTGAACGTATGATCTGTGAGCTGATACATCAGCAGCCGCTGTATACAGTACATTTCTGGTAGTTTGCTACAATGTTTAGGCTTCAGTAGATTTGGTCAGAGAGCATTGTTTACACTGAAAACAATTGTATCTGCTTTTTTTGGTTGCCTTATTGTTTCCTTAAAGGGATTTTCTGGTATCGGAAAATCTTCAATCCTCCAGCTTCAGTTTATTTAACCCTTTTACCCCCAAGGGTGGTTTGCACGTTATGGACCGGGCCAATTTTTACAATTCTGACCACTGTCCCTTTATGAGGTTATAACTCTGGAACGCTTCAACGGATCCCGGTGATTCTGACAATGTTTTCTCGTGACATATTGTACTTCATGATAGTGGTAAAATTTCCTTGATATTACATGCGTTTATTTATGAAAAAAACGAAAATTTGGTGAAAATTTTGAAAATTTCGCAATTTTCCAAATTTTAATTTTTATGCAATTAAATCACAGAGATATGTCACACAAAATACTTAATAAGTAACATTTCCCACATGTCTACTTTACATCAGCACAATTTTGGAACCAAAAATTTTTTTTGTTAGGGAGTTATAGGGTTTAAAAGTTGACCAGCAATTTCTCATTTTTACACCATTTTTTTTTTTTAGGGACCACATCTCATTTGAAGTCATTTTGAGGGGTCTATATAATAGAAAATAACGAAGTGTGACACCATTCTAAAAACTGCACCCCTCAAGGTGCTCAAAACCACATTCAAGAAGTTTATTAACCCTTCAGGTGTTTCACAGGAATTTTTAGAATGTTTAAATAAAAATGAACATTTAACTTTTTTTCACAAAAAATGTATTTCAGCTCCAATTTGTTTTATTTTAACAAGGGTAACAGGAGAAAATGGACCCCAAAAGTTGTTGTACAATTTGTTCTGAGTATGCTGATACCCCATATGTGGGGGTAAACCACTAATTGGGCGCATGGCAGAGCTCGGAAGCGAAGGAGCGCCATTTGACTTTTCAATGCAAAATTGACTGGAATTGAGATGGGACGCCATGTTGCGCTTGGGGAGCCCCTGATGTGCCTAAACATTGAAACCCCCCACAAGTGACAACATTTTGGAAATTAGACCCCCTAAGAAACTTATCTAGATGCGTAGTGAGCACTTTGACCCATTAAGTGATTCACAGAAGTTTATAATGCAGAACCGTGAAAATAAAAAACATTTTTTTCC
The DNA here is from genome assembly GCF_032444005.1 of Ranitomeya imitator. Lineage (NCBI taxonomy): Eukaryota > Metazoa > Chordata > Amphibia > Anura > Dendrobatidae > Ranitomeya > Ranitomeya imitator. Next base: position 1,194,364,336 of record NC_091282.1, read on the forward strand.
CACAAAAATTATTTTTTAGCCCCCAGTTTTGTATTTTACCAAGGGTAACAGGAGAAATTGGACCCCAAGAGTTGTTGTCCAATTTGTCCTGAGTACGCTGATACCCCACTTGTGGGGAGAACCACCGTTTGGGCGCATAGGAGAGCTTGGAAGGAAAGGAGCGCCATTTGGAATGCAGACTTAGATGGAATGGTCTGCAGGCGTCACATTGCGTTTGCAGAGCCCCTAATTTACCTAAACAGTAGAAACCCCCCATATTGGAAACTAGACCCTCCAAGGAACTTATCTAGATGTGTTGTGAGAACTTTTAACCCCCAAGTGTTTCACTACAGTTTATAATGCAGAGCGGTAAAAATAAAAAAATAAAAATTTCCACAAAAATTATTTTTTAGCCCCCAGTTTTGTATTTTCCCAAGGGTAACAGGAGAAATAGGACCCCAAAAGTTGTTGTCCAATTTGTCCTGAGTATGCTGATACCCCATATGTGGGGGGAACCACCGTTTGGGCGCATGGGAGAGCTTGGAAGGGAAGGAGCACCATTTGGAATGCAGACTTAGATGGAATGGTCTGCAGGCGTCACATTGCGTTTGCAGAGCCCCTAATGTACCTGAACAGTAGAAACCCCCCACAAGTGACCCCATATTGGAAACTAGACCCCCCAAGGAACTTATCTAGATGTGTTGTGAGAACTTTTAACCCCCAAGTGTTTCACTACAGTTTATAATGCAGAGCCGTGAAAATAAAAAATCTTTTTTTTCCACACAAATTATTTTTTAGCGCCCAGTTTTGTATTTTTCCAAGGGTAACAGGTGAAATTGGACCCTAAATGTTGTTGTCCTATTTGTCCTGAGTACGCTGATACCCCATATGTTGGGGTAAACCCCTGTTTGGGCACACGGGAGAGCTCGGAAGGGAAGGAGCACTGTTTTACTTTTTCAACGCAGAATTGGGTGGAGTAGTGTAGCAGAGCAATGATTCGTCAAACTCAATCTGACAGGTGCCCCGCCCCTATCAAAGTGTATCAAAGTGTGTAACCCCTCCCCTCCTCCTGTCAGCCAGCTGTCCCTGAGGCTGGCTGATTTCCCCTTTTGATATCGCTTGATATACTTTAATTTGTTGCAGTTTGATATTATTCACGTATTTGTTTTATATTTTTATACGTAGCTCGAGTTTGATTCTGTTAGCTGTGTTTTATTCACAGTGTATCCATATAGTTCAGAACTTATAACACACCAAACTGTTTATTTGTGTCTCTACTGAACATTAACTAAATGTTTATTTTCACAAACAGAAGAGCCAGATTTTCTGTTTGTACCTGTATTGTACCTGTAGGGTTATGTAGGGTTATCTGCGGGTCAAAGGTTTATAACACCTAGGTCAATTGTTGTTGTATTCGCTTTCCCAATAAATGTTTATTTTCACAAACAGAAGAGACAGATTTTCTGTTTGTACCTGGGTTATCTGCGGGTCAGAGGTTTATAACACCTAGGCCATTTGTTTTTGTTCTGTAAGCTGTGTTTATTCACAGTGTACCAGATTTTCTCTTTTGTGCCTATATATATATATATAATATGCCCCAATGTTACAACACAAGCAAGTAAGAAGCGGTATGTTTTATACGAATATAAATTTTATTTCTCACAATAAAAACACATCTCAAAGACATTTCAATACTATAAAAAATTCTTACAGAATATAAAAAGTAAAAACATTAAATAGTACAATGAACAATTACACTTCTTACAAAATAATTAATATAGCGTTACAAGACGAGTACAGCATTTATCTAGTACATTCTTTACATCGTGAGCCACATGGTTTGTAGCATCGGTAGAGACCTTTTTTTAGGTAGCAGAGTTCCGCGTGTGGTACCTAATGACGGGGAATGTAAAGATTGAATTGTACGAGGCGCCGCCGCTAACTTCAGCGGTGTAGATACAGAGCGTGTCTCACTGTTGGTAATTTTTAATTCATCTAAAAGCTTCCTAGTAGCGGGGTTACCCACAACTGTAGACGGCATATTTAGCTCGGCCATAGCCTGCATAAATGAATCCCAACCCGGCGGTAAATTTCTACTGTTCAGAGCATGGCTCTGCGTTGTACTACGTACCAAATCCAGTAAGTTAGACCCTGGTATTACGGATCCTTTGAAAATAAATTCAGCATGCTGTGACATTTTTATTCTGCAGCAGCCTGTTTAGTAAAAATTCAGCATTCTTTTTATATCTTTGGTTTATATGGCCGACAATTTCAGCGATCTCATGATTTTTATCAGAGTCGGTATTTGGCAATTGTTGCTGACCAGGATCAGGAGTGCTAATGAGATTTAAAGCCGTTACTTCTTTTGAGCTGTGTCGCGTATGTACCAAGTAGCGTTGTAGCACAGAGCTATACATTTTAATTTTCACATCATCGGGAATGTCACGACGCTGTAAAATGTCGCTAATTTCACCATCAAGGCGTCGAATAACACTGTCGCGTATGTTATCTGTAGTACCGGGTCTTAGTTTGTCTAGCTCCTGTTTGGGGACTAGATACATTTTCGTTGCATGCTCCATTATCTTCCGGCGATCAGGCTTGTTATTATTGGAATTGCAAAAGCTAAAAGAGGGCCGATAAACCCGCCGGCCTGTTTTAGTAGGCGCTTCTTTTTCTTTATGGGCTGAGATCTGTCGCTCAGGGTTCTTATAGCTTTACGCCACTTCTTTAATATACCTTTTTGGCGCTCTTTCAGCGGAATCCTGCCTTTTAAGATATTTAAAGCAATCTCGCCTATGGCTGTAATTAAATCATTGCTTGCATCGCGCAAAATAGACTTTCTGACAGCGGGGGTTGCTTTCACTAGGGTTTTTAAGAGAGCCCAGTTACGCCAGAGCCTCTCAGACATCTTTACATCACAACGCACACAGCGTAGAATGGCTGATGCCGGGTAAAATTCACTTTTTAGAAGTGTTTTTCTTTTGAACATAGACAGCGGGCAGCGCGGGTGGAAACAACCCAGTCCTTAAGCGCAGATCCTCAGGGGTAGTAGCTCTCAAATCTACAAGCAAATACCCGCAAGGCTCCCGCGTGGCATCCTCAAAAGCTTCTAGGAAAAAATGTGTTTTTCCGGGATACATCTGACGAGCTAGAGTTAAAATTTGTAATTTATCTCGGGGGTTATTAAAAAGCACCATGTACTTTGTGTTTAAATTTATCGTACGGCTTTTCTTACCCTGGCAAAATATGTTTTGCACCAGGTAGAAAATGCTGAGATTTCTGTGGTGCACATACTTGGTAAAGGCTTTTTCTATCTCACAATTCTCACTAGCACTCTCCATGAGATCATCAACAATCGCCAAATTCACCTTCTCCGGTGGGAATAATTCGTCATCTACGAATGTATGCGGCAGACCCTCCACAAATCGGGCGTGGGGAAAAGAGAGAGAGATTTCATCATATAGTTTTTGCCAACACGAATAAAACCATACAATATTATCAGGTTTCTGAGAAAAATTAGCTTCAATATTATATAGCAGCTGTTTTACAAAATAGCTCTTTCCAGAATTAGACGGGCCTGCTAGAATGCATGAGAATGGGTGCTGCAGACGCGTATCCATCACAATACTCGACTAATACCCAAAAGGTAATGTTGTGAAATCGTCTAATAGTCGGCGCTTTGTATAAACGCACTTTTGTGTTTTGCGTAATGGCCTTGTTTCAATATCCCAGTACTTTTTATTTCTCACAATGGATGCCTGCTGTACGACAATACGTTTCTGAGTTTCTGCGGCCGAACTGCGCGGGTAGTGTTGAGTTTGTAGCCGTAAGTTTTGGGGCCAGCGGATACAAATTCGGTGATATGGGTACCATCTGGTATTTCACTGGTCAGCTCCCCCAGGTAATCGCCTAAAGGCGGTTGCCACTCACCATCTCTCTGTACAAAAATAACTGAATCTGTGTCGTGATAGAGGCACCTCTCCTGCAGCCGATCCAGCAGCGAATAGAGCTCTAACCGTGCATACGCTGTTGTAAAACACGCTATAAAAATGTTTGTGTTTTTGTTGAGTGTGTGGTGGCCTTTTGCATATTTCCAGTTAATGGTTGCGGTGTCATCATCAAGGAAATGTAACATCGAAATGTCATAGTAAGGCAGGAACAAATACTTAAAAAGCTCATCTGGATCCCTAACAATGCTGGTACATGATAGATTAGATCTCTGCGCAAACTTTCCCCATAAAGAATTTAAGAAAAGCTTGGAGATCTGTCGCTTAGCAGGATTGACAGCTATATTTTCAGGCCGTAATTGGACGCCTTCTTTTTCAAGAAAAGAGTCAATGTACTGCCGTTTCTTGGCGTCATCAGTACACCAGCTAGGATAACCAGAGGCTTCCTGCTTATCCCTAAGATGTAATTTAATGTAGGGAGCAAACAGATCATCAGTGGTTTTAGGAAAATGCCATATTTCATAGATGTGCGCGATCCGATACCCTTTTTCTATAGCCATCTCGAGCTCTATAGTGCACCAGGTGCCTGTCAGCGCCCGTTCTTCATCACTGTGGGCACAAATATCTGCCTGGGAATTTGCAGCGCATGTGTAGCAAAAGGGAAACATTAATTTTTTGTTGAGTTTTACCGGTAGAACTGGAAAAAATAAATCTCTCGGTGGATAGACCTTGACTCTAGCAATGCCAGAGTATTTTTTAATGAAACCAAAATTGTCGTAGATGATGTCTGGATGGCCTACAGGGTATGTTTTAGTTTTGTTTACAAAGGGGTACAGACTGGTGAAATCGTAGTAGTGTAAAGTCTCCCATTCTTCCAGATGATGATAGAGCTTAATGGCGTTAGTTCGCCCGCCATAAAGCGCATCACGGGGGTCTAAAGGAACGGGGAATTCCATCTGGCGGAGAAATGTTTGAAGGTTAGAATCATTTTCAACCATTTCATTCCACTCATGCTCCCACATCAGTCTTACTGTGTACCCGCAGCACTGTAAGTAACGCTTTTTAGCTAAAAAGGTGTAATATAACTGGCCGTAGGACGTACTTGTGACCTTATTCGTGTCATTTTCATTATAGCACACGGGGCACCCGTGGTAAAAACACCCCTGAAATTCAAAGGCTATGTGCTGGCCGCTAACATAGGCATAACCATCTAGAAAATACTTCCCGACCTGTTTTTCACCGCCTCTCAAAGCGTGCTGTATGTCGATGTTCTCAGAGTGGGCTACATACATGAGCCACTGTATAGCGGGTGTCGAGTAGCGCTTTTTTGCCTTGTGATAATTATCACCAGGTAAAATGGCGATTGTCTTTTTTGGAAGAAATTTAAACCGGTACATTGTCATACACACCGAGGCCAGAGTGATGAGCTGAAAAGGATCAACACATCTGCTCACTACAATCCTTTGCTTTTGACGCCTACAGTATTTTTTAACATTTTTCTGCGTCATCTGCATAATACGCTCTCTATAGATCTCGCAGGCGTGTCTCAAAATTTCAACATCTTGTTTGCAATAAGATTTTAGCTCGGCCTTGAAGTCAAAAGTTGTATTTACCTGTGTCTCATACCACTCCAGGAACTCTACCTTCTCACCAGGTGACATGTACTCCACCCCATAATATTTTACATCAGGTATGGGACCTACATAATTTTGGTTTTCTCTGGTATTGAAAAAGTGTGGAAAATGTCCTTTACCGCCTGAAAAGCCCATGGCCTGTGGTAATTTACTGAGCTTCATGGGGATAAAATTTAGAGAGTCTATGAACCTTATAGACAAATCGGGTAGCGACACACACAAGAGACGGCCACCTTGGGTTATCAACTGTACTTGTAGTTTTTCAGAAATCAGTTCCTTAACAATAAAGTATGCGTCGTATCTTCCACCATTGTGGGCAATAAATGTATGATCTGAAAATTTACCGCTTGTAAAGAACTGTACAAAGTCATGTGTACAGGTATCACCCTCAAACTCCCAGGAGGGGTGGCCATACAGCGTTGTAGCATAAATGTAATTCGGGACATGCGTGCCTGTCTCCTGCATACATTCAAAATCATAAAAGATATAACAATCTGACTCATCCTGGGCTACATACTTCCGCATGTAACAAAGATGGGCATCGAATTTATTTACACGACTGCGACATACAGGACACCGCAAACCATTACATTTATGCTCTGTTTCGCTATTGCTGGGAACAAAACGGTTGCATTTATCACAAAATGTATTAAGTCTGCAGAATGCCGGGTCGTCTAATCCCAATTGTTTGTGATAATCTAAGCACACGCTCGAGCGGCAATAAACTCTGCAAACAGGACATCTGGGCTGCTGGTCGGGACTGCTTTCTTCACAATTCTCTCTCTGACAGGTTTTACAAAAATACTGGCAGGAGTGGTTGTTTTTGTGGTGAAACACTGAATTGCATAGCTCACAAAAGTAATCAGCACCGATAAAACCCTTCATATTTTTGATCCCGTAGTAGTGATTATCATGGAACAATATGAATACGGTTTTACCACTAGCTGTATTGTCGCTCTGAAAGTAACGCCAATCACCCTGACTATAGTACAGTACTTTAATGGTGACCCCCAAATATTTTTCAAATGCCGGGATGTCGCTAAAACTCACTAATTGATCATCAGGGATGCCCAGTGCTGCGTGTATGTTTTTAGAGCGGCTCAGTAAAACACCATCAGTGACATCCGTGTCGTCCGTCAGGGCGCACACACTAGCAGCCAAACACAGATTTGTCGTGTAATTGTTAAAATCATACAGCAATTGTCTCTTTTGTTTAATGATCTGACTGCTCGCTATAGATTTCAAGCGCCTTTTTACACCACCGCGTTTTTAATGATGGTGACGACTAGCTTTAGCGAATTGGATGCTATGCATTCACTGTTACTTTGAAGTGCGCGGGCAACAGCATTTAAAAAAGATTCGGAATTAAAATCTTCACGGGTTTGTTTTGTAGTGAAAATAGGGTCTAAAGTATCGCCGGCATCAAACCTTAACTGTACAAAGTCGCCAGGTTCAACGTCCCTGATGATTCTATCCAGTAATGCCTGAATGCCTTCATGAACAATATTCATGCCCTCTTCAAATGATCGTACACGCTCCAAAGTTACAAATCTAAAATGATCTGTATGTATATGGCCGTTGAAATTGCGTAGGGCCCTTTCATGATGATGGATGTGTTGCAAAAATACTGTATGATCGGGGCGCCGCACATTACCAGCAGCGGCAGCGTCTGAGGCTTGTGAATTTTGTGTAGATGCATGTGCGGCATCTGCAGAGCTGCCTGGACTATGTGAGTGCTGTTCTGACTCTTGTGACGACGTCTGTGGTGTCTGTAGAGGCCCTGCAGGCCACATGCCACCACGACGCCTCCTAGAGCATAGCGCCCGTCTAGCGCTGACCAACAATTTTAGAGCCCTCTTTATAACTCTAGCCCTATTATACCTGGGTAGTGTTAAGGTACCGTCACACATAGCGACGCTGCAGCGATACCGACAACGATCCGGATCGCTGCAGCGTCGCTGGAGAGCTGTCACACAGACAGCTCTCCAGCGACCAACGATCCCGAGGTCCCCGGTAACCAGGGTAAACATCGGGTAACTAAGCGCAGGGCCGCGCTTAGTAACCCGATGTTTACCCTGGTTACCATCCTAAAAAGTAAAAAAACAAACGCTACATACTTACCTACCGCTGTCTGTCCTCGGCGCTCTGCTTCTCTGGTCTGGCTGTGAGCTCCGGGCAGCCAGAAAGCAGAGCGGTGACGTCACCGCTCTGCTTTCCGGCTGACCGACGCTCACAGCCAGAGCAGGAGGAGAGCAGAGCACAGCGCTGGAGGACAGACGGCTGTAGGTAAGTATGTACTGTTTGTTTTTTTACTTTTAGGATGGTAACCAGGGTAAACATCGGGTTACTAAGCGCGGCCCTGCGCTTAGTTACCCGATGTTTACCCTGGTTACCAGCAAAGACATCGCTGAATCGGTGTCACACACGCCGATTCAGCGATGTCTACGGGGAGTCCAGCGACGAAATAAAGTTCTGGACTTTCTTCCCCGACCAGCGATCTCCCAGCAGGGGCCTGATCGCTGCTGCCTGTCACACTGGACGATATCGCTAGCGAGGACGCTGCAACGTCACGGATCGCTAGCGATATCGTCTAGTGTGACAGTACCTTTAGTTTAGGTGATTTATGCATGCCGTAGCCAACCATATTTAGTCATAATGGGGTCGCTGTAGTTGTTATCTCGCCATCCAGTAGCAGGCTCCGGAGTGCGTATAGTTCGGCCTTATTAGCCTGTGTTGGGCTTTGTGTTGATAATAATTTTTCAAAAGTATCACAAAAAAACATTATTTTGGGGCCCCATAGTTTGTAGCGTAAGTAGCGGACGAAGTGTTCCTGAAACACAAGCATTTCAGCGGGGCCCCAGCTGCGGGATTCATGCGGCAGATCTGTAGCTGGCGCATGAATCCTTGGCTTTTTACACACCTTAAGCTCTTTACACACCTTAACATCCGCTGGCCGCGACCTCTTTGCCCGTTTCTTAACATTAACAGAGTTAGATACACAGACATGCGATGGGCCGCCCAAATTAGAGGCTCCTGAGGGACCGGGCCCAGAGGCATTAGTAGGTACAGTTAGACATGTCGCTTTCGGTTGCATAGTGTGGGGCATACGTATAATGAGCGGTTCTACGGATGGTTGCTTACCATCAGCGAGCTGATCAATCTCGCGATCATACTCTTCATGAGTCATCGTGGCTGTGGCACCCACGGCGCAGGATGTGGTTGGTGGCTCTGTAATATGCTTTGTTTTTCGCTTATGTTTTCGGGGTGCCTCGACCACTTCTGGATATAGTCGCGCGGTGTCATTCACACGGTTGGTCGATGGCTGTTCGGTACTTGAATGGAGTATTTCACGATGGTACGCCGGTACAGTGTTTCCTGCGTCCTGCACCATGCAGATCGGTGATAGCGGCTCTGTTCTAACAGCTCCATTAGCCGTCTGTATTGCCGTCCACACTGGTGCTGCGCCATTCTCGGAGAGCTGTAGCGGTTGTAGAGGTGCTGGAGGTGTTTTTCTCATGACTTTGCGTTTAGCTGCAGGAAAGATTATACATGTGTCAAATATGTGGGGACCCTGGATCTCAATGGTGAAGCACGTGTATCATTGATTGTACAGAGACTGTGCATGTATACCAAAATATACACTTACGGGCTAGCGATGTGTGGTGAATGATTGCCGTGGCGTCTTCTGTAACTTCTGCGAGGCTCTCCATTAGCTCCGGTATATTCTCTTTGGTGAAAATTCTTCTAGGCTTCAGTTTACAAGCTATAAATAAAGATATAGGCCTTAGTAGAGGCGTGGTGGATTTTCTCAGAGCTGTTGTGCAAAAACTTTTCACACGATTACCTTTCCCTTTCTTGACCTCCGGTCCGAGCTGTTTTTTAGGGGCTCTAGAAACAGGGCTGTTTCTCGGCGTGGGGGTCTGGTACATCAGTTCCTCAACAGGCAGCTGATTGTGTTCTGAGGTGGTTGGTTCTGGAAACATGTCGACATCTGTAAAGAATTAATATATATATTTACACGTCTAAATACTTAAAAGCTATATACACACACACACACACACACACACACACACACACACACACACACACATACACGCAGACACACAACGCACCTATGATGTCCTGAGTCAAATCCCACACAGCAGCGGCACCTGCATTAGTGTTACTATACTCAGCTCCAGGTGTATCACACTCCAGAGTAGGCACGCTGAAGCCGTTTAAAAAATCATCGCTGAAGTTTCTGATAAAGTCATCTACATCATCGGTAATGTTCCTGCTAAATTCATCTACATTATCAGGGATGTTCCTGATAAATTCATCTTAAACAAGAAAGAATAAACAAAATAAAGATAATATATAAAAACAGGCCTTACTTAGAATGGGGCACTAGCCGATACATGTATATAAATCTTGAAACATACCTATTACCGAATCCTCAGCTTGGCTGGAAAAAGCCGAAAAATTTTGGGATTCCATCTAAAATAAATTATCTGTGTAAATTTTTTGTGCAATCTATATTAACCACACGCCACCACTCGTCAAACTCATTTATATACCCCAACAAATAAAACTGCGCCCCGTGTATAAATATGCTTATACTAAGCAAATCATGGGTAATACGGCTAAGTCTTTCTATATTAATTATGCGTCACAAATATGGTTTATGCGGTAAAACTATATTATACAGCGCCACTAAATATACCGCTACTGTATAAATATGACTATAAATATGTCTATGTTAAACAAAACACAGGTAGTAAGTAAGCGCTGCATACGCTAGTTAGGGCGTATTAACAGTTATTAACTACTGTATTACATAAATTATGTTATAATAGCTGCCCGCGGATAAGTCTTTCTATATTAATTATGTACCACAGAATATGGTTTATGCAGTAAAACTAAATATGCAGCTATCCTCCAGTATAACACTAACTTATTAAACAAATAACATCTATAATTATGGTTTTAGAGATGCATAGTTAAATATAATTAAGCACTTGCGAATAATAAGACAACTGTCTTATATACTTACATTTAGAATAGCTCTGCTTTTTAGTCTAGTCTGACTTCTGGTGGATGTCTGCTGTACTTAGTGGTACAGTCAGCTGTATTTATCCTGAGTGTCAGAAAACAGCTCACCTGTTAACACCCAGAAACACACCCAGTTACGCCCCATCACACGCCTTCTGTTAACACTTAGAACACAACCATACATGCAATTAATGTATGCATTAACTCACGCATGATATAGCCGGATTAAAACAGGAATTTTTATACAGCTGAATTTCTGAAAGAAGCAGGCTGTTGATTAACGAGCCACAATCATTTTAATCAATCATGACGTCTAAATCGTATGATGCCATATTAGAAAAACAATATTTTACAAGCGGGCACCCGGATCGTTCTCGGGTATTGACAAATTATTTAGAGCTGCAAGAGCGCGCGGAATAAAGAAATCTGATGTGATTGCTTGGTTGAATAAGCAAGACACCTACACGCTACACAAGCTTGCTAGAAAACGCTTTTTGACAAATAAAATTTACGTCTCGGCCATTGATGCGCAGTGGCAGGCGGATCTCGTAAGCTTAATTGACTATTCAAGGGAAAATGATAATGTCAAATACATCCTGACGGTGATTGATGTTCTATCGAGATACGCATGGTGCGTGGCCTTGACAAACAAGACAGGCGCTAGTGTCGCCAGATCGTTCGAATTAATATTTCAAAATGATAAGCGCATACCGAAGAAACTGCAGACGGATCGCGGCAAAGAATTTATAAATTCATCACTCAAGCAACTATGTAATACGCACAATATTCATCACTTTTTTACAAACAATGATGTAAAAGCCGCTATGGTCGAGCGTTTTAATCACACATTAAAAACCCGTATGTGGCGCTATCTTACGCATCATAATACCTTTAGGTATATTAATATTTTACCGGATTTGCTGCATAGCTACAACCATACGTACCACTCAACGATCCGCTGTAGTCCCGCGGCTGTGTCAGAGAGAAACGTGATGCAAATCTGGCGCAATATTTACAGTTCTACTATTACTAATAAACCGATTAAACCGTCTTTAACGGTTGGCTCTCATGTCAGAATATCTCGCTATAAGTCGACCTTCTGTAAGGGCTATGAGAAGACGTACAGCGATGAGATTTTTTTAATTACCGCCGTCTCCAATAAATTTCATAAACCCCTTTATAAAATCAGTGATTTAGCCGGTGAGGCTGTAGAGGGGTCATTTTATAAGGAAGAGCTACAAAAAATACCTATGGATGAGGATCGTGTCTACAGAGTAGAAAAGATTTTGAGAAAAAAATGTGTCAGGGGTGTGAGTCACTGCTTTGTCAAATGGCTGGGCTACCCCGAAAAATTCAATAGTTGGATCCCGGCCTCGGAGTTGACAGATATATAACAATGGAAGCGGGCTCGTTTTTCGTGACATTACCCAGTAATTCGTCAATTAAAATGTACCCCGAAAACACAATATCGGAGTGCAATACCAAGATAGCGCAGGCCTTTCATCTTTCAGCAGATTATGAGGTGGCGTTAACGGAAATACAGTACCCCCATACGTGGAACATGTTTGATGCTTTTGAAGGGAGCTTCTACGCGGCTATACACGGCGAGCCGTTAGTACAGTATCACATAAAATCAGGATTTTACTCGTCCATTCCTAAGTTAGTTGGCGCGGTCAATGCCCGAATAGAAGCGCTGTATTTATCTACGCCTGCCTACAGAATACGGTATGATGAGCTACGCCGCGAGGTGATCCTGCCCGACCCATCCCCTATACAGTTTGCTCTGGGTACTAATTCTAAAATTTATTTTCGGACTGCAGACCGTCAATGACTCCCCCGTTGCTTTAATGCCGTGGAATCGCCGCTTTTACCCCGATTCAAAGGCTGGTTTTTATTCGCTTTTTGTATACACTGATATAATTCAACATCAACTTGTAGGTGACAGTTACGTTCAACTGCTACGCACCGTAGAAGTTAGCGGCGATGATAATGATATTGTCACGGTGCGCTACTCACGGCCCGATTACATACCGCTGTGCAAGCAACACTTTGACTCCATAAACATTACAGTCATGTCGGACCAGGGCACGCCGGTTAAATTCAGATACGGCAAGTGTATAGTGCGATTACATTTTAGACCTCGACAGCATTGACACGATAAAATGCTGTCTCAAAGAGTGTATGGAGATCCTGCTGTTTATGCCCGCTACTATACTGCCCAGTCGGGTCACGGGTTAGAGGGATTCCGCGGGAGCGAGTACATGTATGGCTCTGGCCTGGCAGGGCTATTTAAAGGCTTATTTCGTCGCGCCGTGCCGCTTTTCAGAAAAGGCTTAGAATTAGTAAAACCACACGTTCGGACGGCTGCCCGGAACATCGCTGCAGATGCCGTGACATCAGCATCGACGGCCCTTATGAAAAGGATAAATACACCAACCCAGCAAGACGGCTCTGGGATAATCTATGTAGCTAAAAAAGCCCAAAAAAGAAAGCGGCGCGTTTGCCCTCCTTTACGGCCGATGCTCATGAATAAAACTACATCCAAGAGACGCCCCCGTCAGAAACGAGTAAGACGCTCTGCGGACGACATCTTCTAATCAGTTATCATGGCTTTCCTGCATGACGCTTCTGTAGAGTGCGCAAAATCTAAACTGGATATTTTTGCCGTACCACCGACTCAAACAAGCATCGAGAAATCTCTATTTGTAGAAGTACAGCCGGTTGCTGCTCTGTCAGACAATGGACCATTGGAGTTTTACATATCTGGTAGCGGTGATTATTATTATGATCTGAACAACGCGCTGCTGTACATAAGCTGTCGCATCGTGAAGCAGGATAATACGGCCATCGCCGATGGTGCGCGTGTGGCGCTCATAAACTACCCTCTATCCACTCTTTTTAACCAAGTCGATATTACTCTGGGAGACCGACTTATCTCACAATCGGACAATCTCTACAGCTATAGAGCGTACATAGAGACCCTTTTAAATTACAGTTCACAGTAGGGTTGAGCGAAACGGGTCGTTCATTTTCAAAAGTCGCCGACTTTTGGCAAAGTCGGGTTTCATGAAACCCGATCCGACCCCTGTGCGGGGTCGGCCATGCGGTACGCGACTTTCGCGCCAAAGTCGCGTTTCAATGACGCGAAAAGCGCCATTTCTCAGCCAATGAAGGTAAACGCAGAGTGTGGGCAGCGTGATGACATAGGTCCTGGTCCCCACCATCTTAGAGAAGGGCATTGCAGTGATTGGCTTGCTGTCTGCGGCGTCACAGGGGCTATAAAGGGGCGTTCCCGCCGACCGCCATGTTACTGCTGCTGATCTGAGCTTAGGGAGAGGTTGCTGCCGCTTCGTCAGAAGCAGGGATAGCGTTAGGCAGGGTCCATTAACCACCAAACCGCTTGTGCTGTAGCGATTTCCACTGCCCAACACCACCTTCGGTGTGCAGGGACAGTGGAAGCTACATTTTTTTTTTTTTCCCCTCAGCGCTGTAGCTCATTGGGCTGCCCTAGAAGGCTCCCTGATAGCTGCATTGCTGTGTGTACGCCGCTGTGCAAACCAACTGCTTTTTTCAAAGCACAAATCCTCTTGTTCCTTCCTTTCTGCACAGCTATCTTTTTGGTTTGTCCACACTTTTTATTTAATTTGTGCATCAGTCCACTCCTTATTGCTGCCTGCCATACCTGGCTGAGATTACTGCAGGGAGATAGTAATTGAAGGACACTCCCTGTTTTTTTTTTTTTTTTTTGTGGGAGATTAAGATTGACATTTCTGCTAGAGTGCCATCCCTGTCTGTGTCATCTCTCACTCAGTGGGCCATAGAAAGCCTATTTATTTTTTTGCTTGATTTGGGTTCTAAAATCTACCTGAAAAAATCACTACATCAATCAGTGGGAGAAAAATATTGGCCTCAGGGCTTGTGTGCCACTCTTGACTCCTGTGTGCATCATCACTCACTCAGTGGGCCATAGAAAGCCTATTTATTTTTTTGCTTGATTTTGGTTCTAAAATCTACCTGAAAAAATCACTACATCAATCAGTGGGAGAAAAATATTGGCCTCAGGGCTTGTGTGCCACTCCTGACTCCTGTGTGCATCATCATTCACTCAGTGGGCCATAGAAAGCCCATTTTTTTTTTTTTTGCTTTATTTGGGTTCTAAATTCTACCTGAAAAAATCAATAAATCAATCAGTGGGAGATTAATATTGGCCTTTGGGCTTGTGTGCCAGTCCTAAGCGTGCCATCTCTCTCTCTCAGATAGTGGGCCATAGAAAGCCTATTTATTTATTTTTTTTTTTATTGGGTTTATAAATTTTCCCTGGAAAAAAAAAAAAAAGTGGGAGATTAATATTGGCCTCTGGGCTTGTGTGCCAGTCCTGAGCGTGCCATCTCTCTCACAAATAGTGGGCCATAGAAAGCCTATTTATTTATTTTTTTTTGGTTTTATAAATTCTCCCTTAAAAAAAAAGGGAGATTAATATTGGCCTTTGGGCTTGTGTGCCAGTCCTAAGCGTGCCATCTCTCTCTGTCTCTCAGATAGTGGGCCATAGAAAGCCTATTTATTATTTTTTTTATTGGGTTTATAAATTTTCCCTGGAACAAAAAAAAAAAAGTGGGAGATAAATATTGGCCTCTGGGCTTGTGTGCCACTCCTGACTCCTGTGTGCGTCATCTCTCACTCAGTGGGCCATAGAAAGCCTTTTTTTGTTTTATTTGTTTTCTAAATTCTCCCTGAAAAAATCATTTTATTTTATTTGTTTTCTAAATTCTCCCTGAAAAAATCATTTTATTTTATTTGGTTTCTAAATTCTTCCTGAAAAAATCATTTTATTCTATTTTTTTTTCCTAAAGTCTCCCTGAAAAAACAAAAACAAAAAACAAATCAGTGGGAGATTAATATTGCCCTTTCTGCTTGTGTGCCAGTCTTAACTCCTGGGTGTGCCATCTCTCTCTCTCTCTCCAATTGTGGGCCATAGAAAGCCTATTATTTTTTTTAGCTTGATTTGGGTTCCAAAATCTACCTGAAAAAATCACTACATCAATCAGTGGGAGATAAATATTGGCCTCTGGGCTTGTGTGCCACTCCTGACTCCTGTGTGCGTCATCTCTCACTCAGTGGGCCATAGAAAGCCTTTTTTTGTTTTATTTGTTTTCTAAATTCTCCCTGAAAAAATCATTTTATTTTCTTTGGTTTCTAAATTCTTCCTGAAAAAATCATTTTATTCTATTTTTTTTTTCCTAAAGTCTCCCTGAAAAAAAAAAAAAAAAAAAACAAATCAGTGGGAGATTAATATTGCCCTTTCTGCTTGTGTGCCAGTCTTAACTCCTGGGTGTGCCATCTCTCTCTCTCTCTCCAATTGTGGGCCATAGAAAGCCTATTATTTTTTTTAGCTTGATTTGGGTTCCAAAATCTACCTGAAAAAATCACTACATCAATCAGTGGGAGATAAATATTGGCCTCTGGGCTTGTGTGCCACTCCTGACTCCTGTGTGCGTCATCTCTCACTCAGTGGGCCATAGAAAGCCTTTTTTTGTTTTATTTGTTTTCTAAATTCTCCCTGAAAAAATCATTTTATTTTCTTTGGTTTCTAAATTCTTCCTGAAAAAATCATTTTATTCTATTTTTTTTTTCCTAAAGTCTCCCTGAAAAAAAAAAAAAAAAAAACAAATCAGTGGGAGATTAATATTGCCCTTTCTGCTTGTGTGCCAGTCTTGACTCCTGGGTGTGCCATCTCTCTCTCTCTCTCTCCAATTGTGGGCCATAGAAAGCCTATTATTTTTTTTAGCTTGATTTGGGTTCCAAAATCTACCTGAAAAAATCACTACATCAATCAGTGGGAGATAAATATTGGCCTCTGGGCTTGTGTGCCACTCCTGACTCCTGTGTGCGTCATCTCTCACTCAGTGGGCCATAGAAAGCCTTTTTTTGTTTTATTTGTTTTCTAAATTCTCCCTGAAAAAATCATTTTATTTTCTTTGGTTTCTAAATTCTTCCTGAAAAAATCATTTTATTCTATTATTTTTTTTTCCTAAAGTCTCCCTTAAAAAAAAAAAAATATCAAATCAGTGGGAGATTAATATTTACATTTGTGCTTCAGTGACAGTCCTGCGTGTGTGGCATCTCTCTCATTTGTTGCCACCAACAACAGAGTGTGTAACATTGTGCCTGATTTTCGTTGTGGTCTCACTCACCTGTAAAGGGGTAGCTAAATCATACTGAAGTTATAGCTCACCGTGTAATTTGTGTGACAGCAACAAATACCGTTAGTTTGTTTACGTTTTTAAAACAATGAGGAAGTATGGTGGAAGAGGTCGTGGCCGGGGGCGTTCATTGTCAGCTGGTAATGAGGGTAGTGGTAGTGGTGGAGCATCAGCTGGTCGTGGGAAAAAAAATATTGCACCTAAGTCTGGAGCTGTGGAGCCAGGTTCGTCGTCTGGCTACACAAGGCCTCGAACGCTCCCTTTTCTGGGAGTAGGAAAACCGCTTTTAAAGCCGGAGCAGCAAGAGCAAGTTTTGGCTTATCTTGCTGACTCAGCCTCTAGCTCTTTTGCCTCCTCTCGTGAAACTGGTAAATGTCAAAGCAGCGCGTCGTTAGTGGATGTTCACGGTCAGGGACAAGTCGCTTCCTTGTCCTCTTCAGCAAAAACAACAACAGAGAAGAATGCAGCAGGCGACACAACGGGTTACTCCATGGAGCTCTTTACACATACCGTCCCTGGCTTAGAAAGTGAAGCAGTTAACAGTCCATGCCCATTACAAGTTGAATCTGACATGGAGTGCACTGATGCACAGCCACAGCCAGACTACTATGCTGGTCCTTTGACTCAGACCACAACATTGCCCTCGCAGGGTGCTGATCAAGAATCAGACCCTGATGAGACTATGTTGCCCCATCACGAACGCTATACCACCGACCGACACGGTGACACAGACGAAGTTGCACACGAGCTACAAGAAGAGGTAATAGATGACCCAGTTCTTGACCCCGATTGGCAGCCATTGGGGGAACAGGGTGCAGGCGGCAGCAGTTCTGATGCGGAGGAGGAGGGGCCGCAGCAGGCATCAACATCGCAACAGGTGCCATCTGACGGGCCCGTATCTTGCCCAAAACGCATGGCAAAGCTAAAACCTGTTGGAGGACAGCGTGGCCATCCGGTTAAAGCTCAGTCTGCAATGCCTGAAAAGGTATCCGATGCTAGAAAGAGTGCAGTCTGGCATTTTTTTAAACAACATCCAATTGATCAGCGCAAAGTCATCTGTCAAAAATGTTCAACTACCTTAAGCAGAGGACAGAATCTGAAAAGTCTCAATACAAGTTGCATGCATAGACATTTAACCACCATGCATTTGCAAGCCTGGACTAACTACCAAACGTCCCTTAAGGTTGTAGCACCCTCGGTCAATGAAGCTAGTCAGCAACGCAACATCCCTTCCGGCAGTGTAGGGCCACCATTTTCCGCACCACCTGCAGTATCTGTGCAGGTTTCTTTGCCAGGCCAAAGCCGTCAGGGTCAGGGAATCACCAGTTTCGTAGTAGGAAACACTGCATCTAGGGCACCGGTGGCAACAATACCATCTCCCACCGTCTCTCAGTCTGCCATGTCCACCGGCACCCCCGCTAGTTCCACGATCTCCAGCTCTCCAGTCCAGCTCACCCTACATGAGACTATGGTTAGAAAAAGGAAGTACTTAGCCTCGCATCCGCGTACACAGGGTTTGAACGCACACATAGCTAGACTAATCTCGTTAGAGATGATGCCCTACCGGTTAGTTGAAAGCGAAGCTTTCAAAGCCCTGATGGACTACGCTGTACCACGCTACGAGCTACCCAGTCGACACTTTTTTTCCAGAAAAGCCATCCCAGCCCTCCACCAGCATGTTAAAGAGCGCATCGTCCATGCACTCAGGCAATCTGTGAGCACAAAGGTGCACCTGACAACAGATGCATGGACCAGTAGGCATGGCCAGGGACGTTACGTGTCCATCACGGCACACTGGGTAAATGTGGTGGATGCAGGGTCCACAGGGGACAGCAAGTTTGGGACAGTTCTGCCTAGCCCACGGTCTAGGAAACAATTGGCTGTAGCCGTTCGCACCCCCTTCTCCTCCTCTTCGTCCTCCTGCAGAAGCGAGAGCTCGTCCACAGACCGCAGTCGCACAACCACTCCATCCGCAGCTGCCACTGTTGCACACCAGGTCTCCCATTATGGGGCAGCTACTGGCAAACGTCAGCAGGCTGTATTGGCTATGAAGTGTTTGGGCGACAACAGACACACCGCGGAAGTTCTGTCCGAGTTCTTGCAGAAAGAAACGCAGTCGTGGCTGGGCACTGTAGATCTTGAGGCAGGCAAGGTAGTGAGTGATAACGGAAGGAATTTCATGGCTGCCATCTCCCTTTCCCAACTGAAACACATTCCTTGCCTGGCTCACACCTTAAACCTGGTGGTGCAGTGCTTCCTGAAACGTTATCCGGGGTTATCCGACCTGCTCCTCAAAGTGCGTGGACTTTGCTCACATATCCGCCGTTCGCCCGTACACTCCAGCCGTATGCAGACCTATCAGCGTTCTTTGAACCTTCCCCAGCATCGCCTAATCATAGACGTTGCAACAAGGTGGAACTCAACACTGCACATGCTTCAGAGACTGTGTGAACAGAGGCGGGCTGTTATGTTTTTGTGGGAGGATACACATACACGGGCAGGCAGTAGGATGGCAGACATGGAGTTGTCAGGTGTGCAGTGGTCGAAGATTCAAGACATGTGTCAAGTCCTTCAGTGTTTTGAGGAATGCACACGGCTGGTTAGTGCAGACAACGCCATAATAAGCATGAGCATCCCCCTAATGCGTCTGCTGATGCAAAGTTTGACGCACATAAAGGATCAGGCGTCTGCAGCTGAGGAAGAGGAAAGCCTTGATGACAGTCAGCCATTGTCTGGCCAGGGCAGTGTACAGGACGAGGTAGCGGGCGAAGAGGAGGAGGAGGATGATGGGGATGATTATATTTTTAATGAGGAAGCTTTTCAGGGGCCACTGGAAATTGGTGGCGCGGCAAGGCCGGGTTCTGGTTTTTTGAGGGACACAAGTGACGTGGATTTGCCTGAAACTGCCCCTCAACCAAGCACAACCGCAGATTTGAGAACTGGAACTTTGGCCCACATGGCGGATTATGCCTTACGTATCCTCAAAAGGGACACACGCATAACTAAAATGATGAATGATGACGATCACTGGTTGGCCTGCCTCCTTGATCCTCGCTATAAAGGCAAATTGCAAAATATAATGCCACATGAGAACTTGGAACTAATATTAGCAACCAAACAATCAACTCTTGTTGACCGTTTGCTTCTGGCATTCCCTGCACACAGCGCCCGTGATCGTTCTCACACGAGCTGCAGGGGCCAGCAGACCAGAGGAGTTAGAGGGGCAGAAATCAGAAGTGGCGTTGGCCAGAGGGGTTTTCTGACCAGGTTGTGGAGTGATTTTGCTATGACCGCAGACAGGACAGGTACTGCAGCATCAATTCAAAGTGACAGGAGACAACATTTGTCCAGTATGGTTACAAACTATTTTTCATCCCTTATCGATGTTCTCCCTCAACCGTCATTCCCATTTGATTACTGGGCATCAAAATTAGACACCTGGCCAGAATTGGCAGAATATGCATTGCAGGAGCTTGCTTGCCCGGCAGCTAGTGTCCTATCAGAAAGAGTATTCAGTGCTGCAGGTTCAATACTAACAGAAAAAAGGACTCGTCTGGCTACCCAAAATGTAGATGATCTAACCTTCATTAAAATGAACCACAACTGGATTTCGAAATCTTTTGCCCCACCTTGCCCGGCTGACACCTAGCTTTCCTATGAAAAGGTCTTGCCTGTGGACTATTCTGAATGCCTTTTCCAATCTCGTAATTTTCTGCACCTGATTGTCCAGCATACGACATGTTTACACCTCACTAAATGGCCAAACTCCCCACACGGGGCCGTGGTATCGACACTTGGCGACAGCACCCGTGAGAGTGCAGTTTGTCTGAAGAGGTGGGTGAGCCCGCTTTTGGTCGACGGCACTGCCACTGGGTCCCTCCTAGTACAATAAAGTGTCTCTGGCGGTGGTGGTGCGCACCCAACATCAGACACACCGTTGTAATATGAGGGGCCCTGGGCCTGTACCCCCGGCCACAAGACAGTTTCCCCCCACCCCAGCTCAAACAGTGCTCTACCACTTGCAAAATTATCTCACAGCTCCACCAATGTTTAGTCTATGCGCTGACATCCTTCAATGCCTGCCACTGACAATACCATTGTATTGACATTTTTGTTATGTTAGGCCTTCGATGCCTGTCTGTGGTCACTCCTTCCACTAGGCCTCCACTGACCACACCACTGCTGCCCGTGTACCCCTGGAACCAATTTAAAATTGCCTACAGCCATGTGTTATTATTTTAGGCCTTCGATGCCTGTCTGCGGTCACTCCTTCCACTAGGCCTCCACTGACCACACCACTGCTGCCCGTGTACCCCTGTAACCAATTTAAAATTGCCTACAGCCATGTGTTATTATTTTAGGCCTTCGATGCCTGTCTGCGGTCACTCCTTCCACTAGGCCTCCACTGACCACACCACTGCTGCCCGTGTACCCCTGGAACCAACATCAGAAAATATAAAAATAAGTATTTTGCTTATAAAAAAGAAAATACTGGAGAGATATCAAATGCAGACATTTTAACATTAAAAACAAACACATACAACAAAAATCTGGTACAGTACTAAAAATGGCCACCAGCTACAATAACTTTCTCCTGCAAGTAGTTAACTGAAAGGTTTTTTCAATTTTAAACACAGATATGGCATCCACCGAGTGTTGTCCTGTCGCGTCTTCTTTATATTATTGCCAAGAAGATGCAAAACAATGAAAATAATAAAATCATTATTTACCAAAAAAATAGAGTACCGTAAGTCAAAACCACATTGCAAATAAACATTCATTACAAATAAAGAAGCAGGGCGCGTCCGAGGGTGAGTATATACCTAATAAGAATATAATCACCCTCGGACGCGCCCTGCTTCTTTCCGACAGCCTTCCTTCCTAAGAATCAGCCCTTCCGTGGTGTAGAGAGAGGGTTTGTTACACTCTAAGGTGTTCCCCAGGTTGCCTTTCCTGAGCTTCGATCTTCCGGCTCTCGTTTAGTAGTTGTTGGAAACTACGCTGCATTGGGCCTACAAATTGGGTATGGGGTGTAGAGAGATGGTGTGTTCCACTCCAAGGTGTTCCCCAGGTTGCCTTTCCTGAGCTTCGATCTTCCGGCTCTCGTTTAGTAGTTGTTGGAAACTACGCTGCATTAGGCCTACAAATTGGGTATGGGGTGTAGAGAGATGGTGTGTTCCACTGTAGAGAGATGGTGTGTTCCACTCCAAGGTGTTCCCCAGGTTTCCTCTCCATTGCTTCGATCTTCCGGCTCTCGTTTAGTAGTTGTTGGAAACCACGCTGCATTAGGCCTACAAATTGGGTATGGGGTGTAGAGAGATGGTGTGTTACACTCCAAGGTGTTCCCCAGGTTTCCTCTCCATTGCTTCGATCTTCCGGCTCTCGTTTAGTAGTTGTTGGAAACTACGCTGCATTAGGCCTACAAATTGGGTATGGGGTGTAGAGAGATGGTGTGTTCCACTGTAGAGAGATGGTGTGTTCCACTCCAAGGTGTTCCCTAGGTTTCCTCGCCAATGCTTCGATCATCATGCTCTCGTTTAGTAGTTGTTGGAAACTACGCTGCATTAGGCCTACAAATTGGGTATGGGGTGTAGAGAGATGGTGTGTTCCACTCCAAGGTGTTCTCCAGGTTGCCTTTCCTGAACTTCTATCTTCAGGCTCTCATTAAATTGTGGTTAAACGGAACAACTGCATTTGGCGTACTAGTTGGTTTGGGGCCTACTATCGGTGTCTGCCGCTCCTTGCTGTTCTCCTGGTTTCCTGTCCTGAAATTCCGTTTTCAGGCGCTCGTTAAGTAGTTGTTAATGTTAGACTGCATTTGGCCTACTAGTTGGGTTGGGGCCTACTATCGGTGTCTGCCACTCCTTGCTGTTCTCCTCCACTGAACAAAGCTGTGCCGCCTGTTTACTACTGTTGCCAATTTTGAACTGCATTTCGACTACTTACTGATTTGGGCCTACTCTCTGTGTCAGCCTCTCATTCCAGTTGTCCTCCACTGCAATGCCCCCTGATTAGTCCTGTGTTACCAATTTTGAACTGCATTTAGCCCACTTTATTCTTTGGGCCTATATCTGTGTTTCCTCCTCATCCTGCCCATTGCCCAGCCAGTGATAGATGAGTCTGCTGGTACATTGACCCATAACGCAACATTTCCCGTGCACGCTACACTGCAAGATTGTGACCCTGCTGAAAGTCAGGTCCCCCTTCCCGCATACCATACCACCTTACACGGGGACAAACAGGAAGGTGCAGATGAAAGTGCAGGTTCCTTCATCAGGTGGGGGGAGGAATACTAGTTGGCGACATCACTGGCACAGGGCCTCTCATGGTACGCAAAAGTGTTGCTGCCGGTGGGAGGCGCCCCCGCCGTGCAAACACACCGCTGTACTTTGAGGGGCCCTGTGCCAGTGCCAATGCCAACGAGTGGGCCCCCCCTGCTTGCTCAGGTTCACAGCACTTGCAAAGTTGAAATACTTACCTCTCCCTGCTCCACTGCCGTGACGTGGTCCAGATTTCCTGGGCCCACTAATTACTTGAACCAGCCCTAACCACCACAACTTTAGCCAAATGACCCCCAATTTCAAATGCCTTCCAATTATTATAAGGTAAATTACGCTTGACAAGCTTCATTAAGAAGAATGGATGGTTTTGACATTAAAATGGGCACTCTAGGTGTTTTCCTGGCCCCCACTCACTGCCGACTATGCTGCCCCATTGACTTGCATTGGGTTTCGTGTTTCGGTCGATCCCGACTTTACGTCATAATCGGCCGATTTCACTCGACCCGACTTTTGAGATAGTCGGGTTTCGCGAAACCCGGCTCGACTCTAAAAAGGTCAAGGTCGCTCAACTCTAGTTCACAGACTCTGGCATCACAATTTACAGCCGGTTTGTTCTATAAAGACACTGCGGGGCATCATAATGACAGGCGCCTGGATGGCGCAAATTCGGGATTTATCAAAAGAGCCAGTGCCGCTTCTCGCTCAAAACGCATCGACCTTTTGGGGCCCATTTTTGGGGATATATTTAACCAGCCAAAGTTAATATTGAACGGCCTTGACCTTAAGGTTAAGCTGTCAAGAAATAAGGATACTTTCTGCCTCATGTCCGCAGAAGCCGAGCCGCTGAAGGTACAAATCTCGCAGGCGGCTCTCTATGTGAAAAGAGTGCAGGTATCGCCGGCTGTCCGAATCGGCCACAGCCAGGCCCTCCTAGCCGCAACCGCCAAGTACGCTGTTGACCGAACATGCCTGAAAGTATACAGCATCGCCGCAGGGACACGGATCACGAACCACGAGAACCTCTTCCTAGGACAGATACCAAAAACTGTTATATTGGGGTTTGTAGATAATGAGGGCTTCAGCGGTTCTTATACAAAAAACCCACTGGACTTTCACCACTACCACGTCAACCACGCGGCATTATATCTGGATGGTCAGCAGATACCCGCGAGACCTTATAATCCTAATTTTAATGATGATTTAGCCATCAGAGAGTATATGGCGCTTGCCCATATATCGGGCAAACAAAAGGCTGATTGTGCCATGGCGATAGATCGTGAAGAATTTATGGCTGGCTTCACGCTATTTGCTTTTGATTTATCGCCTGATCAAGAGCCTGGCGTCCATTTCTCGCTCTTTAAAACAGGTAACCTGCGTGCTGAAGTCCGCTTTGCGCTAGCGACACCCCGCACGATAAATATGATTGTCTTTGCAGTCAACCACACCATTCTGGAAATTAATAACAGGCGAGAGATCTTGTACGATTTTAATTAAGCAACGATGGACAGTCTGCAGCTTACAGTTGTAGCGCGGGGCGATTATTATACAGACCGCATATTCGCCGGCGTGTTTCCGTGTGATTTGCTTCCGGAAGAAAGAGTGACTCAGAGACCCGCGGCATATATTGTGAATACAGACCCGGCGAATCAAGCTGGTCGCCACTGGATATTAATCGTACTCTGCGACGATAAGACGGGTATATTTTTTGACAGTTACGGCTTCCGTGCGGATAATATTATCTTTCCACGCGCTTTTGTGACATTCCTGAACAAGAATTGTTATTCTTATTGTTATCAGAGCGCACAAATTCAAGATTTGTATAGCCGTGTATGCGGTCATTATTGCATATATGTATTATACCATTTAGCGCGAGGCTTTCCATTTAAGGAGATTTTACAACATTTCACGTCTGACTTGCAGAATAATGATCGAATCGTATCAGGCTTTGTGACATCAAGATTTTCAGGCTCAGCCCTTTGTTCATCGTGTCGTTATCAGATTCCACAAAGATGCATTTCTCAGCATCATGCTGTTAGCTAACTTAAAATTTGAGATGCTGTTTTATTGTGAGAAATAAAATTTATATTCGAATAAAACATACCGCTTCTTACTTGCTTGTGTTGTAA
Organism: Ranitomeya imitator; assembly: GCF_032444005.1. NCBI lineage: Eukaryota > Metazoa > Chordata > Amphibia > Anura > Dendrobatidae > Ranitomeya > Ranitomeya imitator. The sequence continues at coordinate 1,194,389,534 of NC_091282.1, forward strand.
CATTAGGGCATATTATATATATATATATATATATATATATATATATGCTATAGGCAAAAAAGAGAAAATCTGGTACACTGTGAATAAACACAGCTTACAGAACAAAAACAAATGGCCTAGGTGTTATAAATATCTGACACGCAGATAACCCTACATAACCCTACAGGTACAATACAGGTACAAACAGAAAATCTGGCTCTTCTGTTTGTGAAAATAAACATTTAGTTAATGTTCAGTAGAGACACAAATAAACAGCTTGGTGTGTTATAAGTTCTGAACTATATGGATACACTGTGAATAAAACACAGCTAACAGAATCAAACTCGAGCTACGTATAAAAATATAAAACAAATACGTGAATAATATCAAACTGCAACAAATTAAAGTATATCAAACGATATCAAAAGGGGAAATCAGCCAGCCTCAGGGACAGCTGGCTGACAGGAGGAGGGGAGGGGTTACACACTTTGATACACTTTGATAGGGGCGGGGCACCTGTCAGATTGAGTTTGACGAATCATTGCTCTGCTACACTACTGGGTGGAATTGAGATCGGACGCCATGTCGCGTTTGGAGAGCCCCTGATGTGCCTAAACAGTGGAAACCCCCCAATTATAACTGAAACCCTAATCCAAACACACCCCTAACCCTAATCCCAACGGTAACCCTAACCACACCCCTAACCCTGACACACCTTTAACTCTAATCCTAACCCTATTCCCAACCGTAAATGTAATCCAAACCCTAACCCTAACTTTAGCCCCAACCCTAACCCTAACTTTAGCCCCAACCCTAACTGTAGCCTTAACCCTAGGCCCAACCCTAACCCTAGCCCTAACCCTAGCCCTAACCCTAACCCTAGCCTTAATGGGAAAATGGAAATAAATACATTTTTTAATTTTTTTAATTTTTCCCTAACTAAGGGGGTGATGAAGGGGGGTTTGATTTACTTTTATAGCGGGTTTTCTAGCGGATTTTTATGACTGGCAGCCGTCACACACTGAAAGATGCTTTTTATTGCAGAAAATATTTTTTGCGCTACCACATTTTTGGAGCTATAATTTTTCCATATTTTGGTACACAGAGTCATGTGAGGTCTTGTTTTTTGCAGGACGAGTTGTTTTTATTGGTAACATTTTCGGGCACGTGACAATTTTTGATCGCTTTTTATTCCGATTTTTGTGAGGTAGAATGACCAAAAACCAGCTATTCATGAATTTCTTTTGGGGGAGGCGTTTACACCGTTCTGCGTTTGGTAAAATGGATAAAGCAGTTTTATTCTTCGGGTCAGTACGATTACAGCGATACCTCATTTATATCATTTTTTTATGTTTTGACGCTTTTGTACAATAAAAATTATTTTATAGAAAAAATAATTATTTTTGCATCGCTTTATTCTGAGGACTATAACTTTCTTATTTTTTTGCTGATGATACTGTATGACAGCTCGTTATTTGCGGGACAAGATGACGTTTTCAGCGGTACCATGGTTATTTATTTCTGTCTTTTTGATCGCATGCCATTCCACTTTATGTTTGGCGGTATGATAATAAAGCGTTGTTTTTTGCCTCGTTTTTTTTTACCGCGTTCACTGAAGGGGTTAACTAGCAGGAAAGTTTTATAGGTGGGGTCGTTACGGACGCGGCGATACTAAATATGTGTACTTTTATTGTTTTTTTTATTTAGATAAAGAAATGTATTTATAGGAACAATATTTTTTTGGGGGGGGGGAATTTTGGGGGGATTTTTTTAAAAATTTTTTTACACATGTGAATATATATTTTTTTACACTATAACATTGCGCCGGGGGGGGGGGGGGGCATCATGTTATAGTGTAAGATCCTTGATCTGACACTTTGCTGTGCACTGTGTCAGATCAGCGATCTGACATGCACACAGCAGTGAGGCTTCCTGATGCCGTGGCCATCTTGGATCCGGGCCTGTTGCAGGGAGGAGGAGGTAAGAGACCCTCACAGCAACGCCATCACATCGCGTTGCTCTGGGGGTCTCAGGGAAGCCCGCAGGGAGCCCCTTCCCTGCGCGATGCTTCCCTATACCGCCAGAACACTGCGATCATGTTTGGTAAATGTGCCGGGGCGGTCCGTGACCGTTCCTGGTACATTGTGCCGGATGTCAGCTGCAATAGTCAGCTGACACCCGGCCGCGATCGGCCGCACTCCCCCGTTAGCGCGGCCGATCGCATATGACATACTATCCCATCGATGGTCATACAGGCCCACCCCACCTCGACGGGATAGTACATTATATGTCATAAAGGGGTTAAAAAAAATCAAATAACTGTGCTTTACTCTCCGTTCTCTGGTCCAGTGCTGAGTCTTCCGGTCCTTCTGGTGTCTGCTATTTTGTGCAGTTCAGCCAATCAGACATCTCATTGGCTCTGAGCGACTCGTACTGTCAACTTTGGTAATGCCACTGAGCTCGCCGATTAGCTGCAGCACTGCCAACATGAGACCATAATGACAAACACTGGGAGCAGTGCGAGAAACTCTGTGTTGGACTCTGGGAGGGCAAGTTAAAGTACAGTTTGCTTGACCATCGCTCCATTCATTCTCTATGTGGCTGCCAGAAAAAATCAAGCATAGACCTCGTCAGCCCATAGGGATTGAGCGGATTGGTGGTGTGCTGCTGCTCCATTCTTATGGAGATAAACGTTCTCTGTTCTGCTGATCAGTGCGGGTCATAACGCTTGGACCATCACTAATCAGTGAGTAGGTTATAGCTTCTTTTCACCTGAGAACCCTTTTACTGTCTGTAATGGAAACCATCCCAACGCTATACTATAACTGCCTTGACCTTATTAGCTCATATTGTTTCACCAATTACTCACTGGACACCAGTATGAGCTTTCAGTCTTCTTGAATAATATTTAGGGTGTGTTTTTGGTATCTTCCTTTTGCCGACATATAAGGTAATGGTCAGATTTTCACTTTCTATGAGAAAGTGGCAGAGCCACCAGTCCTGGGTAGCACTGGCCTGTAACTGCTCCACCCTTCCAAAGATAATGGAGTATTACAGTAGATTGTCTGTCCACTCTACTCTCAAGATCGCATCTCACTACATGTGCACTTGACCTGATCCCGTCCCACTTCATCACAAACCTCACCACAGTCTTCATCGCAACCCTAACCCATCTCTTCAATCTATCACTAACAACTGGTGTTTTCCCCTCAAGCTTTAAACATGTCTCAATCACACCTATCCTTAAAAAGCCCTCTCTTGACCCATCCTCTGTTTCTAGCTATCGCCCCATATCACTTCTCCCCTATGCCTCAAAACTACTGGAACAACAGGCCCATCTTGAACTGTCTTCCCATCTCTCTTCTTGCTCCCTCTTCGACCACTTACAATCTGGCTTCCGGTCCCACCACTCCACAGAAACTGCCCTAACTAAGGTCACCAAGGCTCTATTAACCGCCAAGAGGAAGCGACACTACTCTGTCCTCCTCCTCCTTGACCTTTCCTCTGCCTTTGATACAGTGGACCTGGTTGTGACGGGGTGTACGGCAGAGCAAGAAGGGACAACAGGCCAAGGGATGATTCCACAGATTTATTATCAAGAACGCTGGAACAACACATGCAGGTAGATCTACAGAGTCCACAATTAGTCCAACGGAACAGGTTCGGGGACACCTCCCGATAATCCTTGTGCCAGGTAACAAAGCAATAGTCCACAATTAGTCCTATGGATCCCAAAACAATCTCACGAACAACGAGATATGTCCTCAGCTCAAGTCTCGCCCCGTTCGCTTCCGCAGTCACAGCTGGACGTGGGGTCTTGCCTCAGCTAAGAATCCCCACTCCTTCTCCTTCAAGGATCAACTCACATCTGATCTCAAAATAAGAATGGATTGTCTGAGCTCCTGGGATCCGCCCATGAAGGGGGTAGGGGTTACACCTTCTATTCAATGGTTGGGTCCACCAGAAGATTCTAGACTGGTGGGCTCCAGGCAGTCTATGTAATATGTACATTTGACTAGCCACCTGCTGTGAGGAAGAATGGCTATTCCTCCACTAGTGATGTTGACAAAGCTTAATTACATTAGAGCTTAGGGCTGTAAGTATTGGGGGAAGGAGACATTGTTACAGGTGAACTCCCAGCCAAGAAAATACATAAATTACAGCTAATAGAAACCAGAGAACAGTTACATACATCAAATGGCATATTATTCAAATACAGGACAGGGCAAAAGTACATATCATGACAATCCCTTCCCCTCCCAATTTGTGTACATACCAGGGACCTCTACAGGTCGCTGGTTAAGTACACACAGGCAGAGCGTAACTTACATGTGGCTTCATGCAGCCACGAATTGGCATCGTAGCTCTCCCACATCATTGCCCAGGAGAACATCTGCAGGCAGACCACCCATCATCCCAACCACACATCGCCTGACCCCAAAACCAAAGTTCAGATCCACAGTGGCTGTGGGAATAGTCCTCCATTGTCCACCAGCCAGTTCAATGACAATCCCAGGTCCTCTATGGATTGCCTCAGGCCGAACCACTCGGGGATCAGCCAGTGTGAGGAAAGCCCCTGAGTCACAAAATCCAATAAGTCTCTGTCCATCCAGCACGACCTCCTGCAAGTGCTTACCTCGATGATCAGAAGTCGTCATAGCTGCAGGTCGCACACCAAAAACTCCTAGTGGTGCAACATGGGTGGGTGAGGCACAAGGCCAGTCCTCACATAGTGGTGACACGTCGTCCTCCATGGCATTTGGCTGTACATAATTAATAATACGACTGGGTACAGGATCAATCCTCATTTGAACAGCTGGGCAGGAGGCTTGCAGATGCCCTGGCTGTCCACATCGATAGCATCTGTGCTGGGTCTCACTCCATCCAAGGCGTCCTCTTGGGCGAGGGGTAAGGGAACCTGGAGGCCGGCTCCCACCTGAAGGTGCTGTAGGGGTTTGAGGACGACTTCTCCATGAGCTGGCTGGGCATGAGGCCTGCAGATGCCCCAGATGCCCACAACCATAACACCTGCGCTCTGCTACTTCCTCTCCTCGTCGTATTCCAGCAAACACAGTAGAAGCAACTGGAGGCACATTTACATGGGTATCAGCATGAGGTGGTGGCTTAGAGGAACGGGGAACAATGGGGACAGAAGAACAGGGGGCCACCGGTGTTGTGGAGCTGGTAGGCCTCTCTCCATCCTCCAACAGAACCCTCCACTGAGGCTTGATGGTGAGAGCCTCATCAGCTAGAGCTGCAGCTTCCTCCACAGTGGCTGGTCTCCTCTCACGCACCCACTCCCGGATCTCAGCAGGACACTTGAAGTAAAACTGCTCTTTTAGGATAACCTGGAGGAAGGTCTCCCAGGTTAAGGCCTCCTCTGCCTCCAGCCAGCGATGACATATTTGTTTGAGTCTGTGGGCATACATCTTGAAAGACACTTCCTCATCACAGGCTAAAGTACGGAACTGAGTCCTGTAAGAGTCTGGGGTAACAGCATAATGTTCTAGAATAGTCCGTTTAATCTCCGCATACTCACAGTTCCCCTGAGGGTCCATAGCTCTATAGGCTGCGGCAGCTCCACCCTCTAAGAGCCCCACCAGATGTCGGACTCGGTCCCTTTCCGGGACTTCCATTAATCGACACTGATGCTCAAAGTCCTGGAAGAAGCCCTCAATGTCGCCTGCAGCCTCATTAAAGGGCTTGAAGTCTTTGCGGGACACTCTGGGGAGTTCACTCATGGTGGGTGCTGGGGTTAGAGTCTGTCTGGAGCTTCTAGCTGCTTCCAAAGCTATCTGCCTCTCAAGCAATGCCATCTCCTGAGCTCTGTCCTCGGCTCTGTTAATGGCCTCCCTCTCCCTCTCCTCGGCTCTGTTAATGGCCTCCCTCTCCTCGGCTCTGTGAATGGCCTCCCTCTCCCTCTCCTGAGCTCGGTGAATGGCCTCTTTCTTATAGTCTATGGTGGCCTCTTCTCCCAGCAATGCCAACTCCTCCTCGTACCACATAACCCACTGACTTTTTTGGGTATTTACCTCCGGCTGCAGTCTTTCCTCCATTTGCTGTGAGGATCCTTCCTCAGCGTCATCTTGCAGGCGAACTCCTTCCAAAGCCTCAATAAGCTGCTCCTTGGAGAGTCCCTTAAAACGGACTCCTACTTCACGGGCCTTTGATTGTAGGCTCCCCAAAATCCAGTTCTTGTACTCTGTGGTGCTGGTTCTCGATGTTGATGGGCCGTTGTCCTCCATTCCTTCTGCTCTGATCCCACTGCTTGCCACCAGTTTGTGACGGGGTGTACGGCAGAGTAAGAAGGGACAACAGGCCAAGGGATGATTCCACAGATTTATTATCAAGAACGCTGGAACAACACATGCAGGTAGATCTACAGAGTCCACAATTAGTCCAACGGAACAGGTTCGGGGACACCTCCCGATAATCCTTGTGCCAGGTAACAAAGCAATAGTCCACAATTAGTCCAATGGATCCCAAAACAATCTCACGAACAACGAGATATGTCCTCAGCTCAAGTCTCGCCCCGTTCGCTTCCGCAGTCACAGCTGGACGTGGGGTCTTGCCTCAGCTAAGAATCCCCACTCCTTCTCCTTCAAGGATCAACTCACATCTGATCTCAAAATAAGAATGGATTGTCTGAGCTCCTGGGATCCGCCCATGAAGGGGGTAGGGATTACACCTTCTATTCAATGGTTGGGTCCACCAGAAGATTCTAGACTGGTGGGCTCCAGGCAGTCTATGTAATATGTACATTTGACTAGCCACCTGCTGTGAGGAAGAATGGCTATTCCTCCACTAGTGATGTTGACAAAGCTTAATTACATTAGAGCTTAGGGCTGCAAGTATTGGGGGAAGGAGACATTGTTACAGGTGAACTCCCAGCCAAGAAAATACATAAATTACAGCTAATAGAAACCAGAGAACAGTTACATACATCAAATGGCATATTATTCAAATACAGGACAGGGCAAAAGTACATATCATGACACTGGTGCACCCCCGAAGGCAGTAGGATGTCATGGTGACTGACCCGGTCCGTGGCCCTTGGGACATCCGTGTTAAAGAGGAAAGGTCTTTAATGGGATATGTTTGTGACGCTACCTGTGGTATTCAGTCAGGGTAACTGATGCTGCTGTGAGGGGTCCGCTGGGGCGATGCCATGGCAGCCAGATGGTATACCTTCCCACAGGTGAAGCACATCCCCAGGGCTTCCCAGTGTGTAGATGGTGGATGGCGTGAGGCTCAGCGAAGAACGAGGACACCAGGGATTCAAGCTTCAGGAGGCTAATTTGCATATTCCAGGTGCCTTCTGGGAGAAGCGAAGTCTCCCTAAGCTAGAAGATCGTTGGGTACAGCCGGGACCAGCTGCTTCGAAAGCATCACCAAACCAGGGATTTAAGCTTCAGGAGGCTAATTTGCATATTCCAGGTGCCTTCTGGGAGAAGCGAAGTCTCCCTAAGCTAGAAGATCGTTGGGTACAGCCGGGACCAGCTGCTTCGAAAGCATCACCAAACCAGGGATTCAAGCTTCAGGAGGCTAATTTGCATATTCCAGGTGCCTTCTGGGAGAAGCGAAGTCTCCCTAAGCTAGAAGATCGTTGGGTACAGCCGGGACCAGCTGCTTCGAAAGCATCACCAAACCAGGGATTCAAGCTTCAGGAGGCTAATTTGCATATTCCAGGTGCCTTCTGGGAGAAGCGAAGTCTCCCTAAGCTAGAAGATCGTTGGGTACAGCCGGGACCAGCTGCTTCGAAAGCATCACCAAACCAGGGATTCAAGCTTCAGGAGGCTAATTTGCATATTCCAGGTGCCTTCTGGGAGAAGCGAAGTCTCCCTAAGCTAGAAGATCGTTGGGTACAGCCGGGACCAGCTGCTTCGAAAGCATCACCAAACCAGGGATTCAAGCTTCAGGAGGCTAATGTGCATATTCCAGGTGCCTTCTGGGAGAAGCGAAGTCTCCCTAAGCTAGAAGATCGTTGGGTACAGCCGGGACCAGCTGCTTCGAAAGCATCACCAAACCAGGGATTCAAGCTTCAGGAGGCTAATTTGCATATTCCAGGTGCCTTCTGGGAGAAGCGAAGTCTCCCTAAGCTAGAAGATCGTTGGGTACAGCCGGGACCAGCTGCTTCGAAAGCATCACCAAACCAGGGATTCAAGCTTCAGGAGGCTAATTTGCATATTCCAGGTGCCTTCTGGGAGAAGCAAAGTCTCCCTAAGCTAGAAGATCGTTGGGTACAGCCGGGACCAGCTGCTTCGAAAGCATCACCAAACCAGGGATTCAAGCTTCAGGAGGCTAATTTGCATATTCCAGGTGCCTTCTGGGAGAAGCGAAGTCTCCCTAAGCTAGAAGATCGTTGGGTACAGCCGGGACCAGCTGCTTCGAAAGCATCACCAAACCAGGGATTCAAGCTTCAGGAGGCTAATGTGCATATTCCAGGTGCCTTCTGGGAGAAGCGAAGTCTCCCTAAGCTAGAAGATCGTTGGGTACAGCCGGGACCAGCTGCTTTGAAAGCATCACCAAACCAGGGATTCAAGCTTCAGGAGGCTAATTTGCATATTCCAGGTGCCTTCTGGGAGAAGCGAAGTCTCCCTAAGCTAGAAGATCATTGGGTACAGCCGGGACCAGCTGCTTCGAAAGCATCACCAAACCAGGGATTCAAGCTTCAGGAGGCTAATTTGCATATTCCAGGTGCCTTCTGGGAGAAGCGAAGTCTCCCTAAGCTAGAAGATCGTTGGGTACAGCCGGGACCAGCTGCTTCGAAAGCATCACCAAACCGAGTGATTCAAGCTTCAGGAGGCTAATTTGCATATTCCAGGTGCCTTCTGGGAGAAGCGAAGTCTCCCTAAGCTAGAAGATCGTTGGGTACAGCCGGGACCAGCTGCTTCGAAAGCATCACCAAACCAGGGATTCAAGCTTCAGGAGGCTAATTTGCATATTCCAGGTGCCTTCTGGGAGAAGCGAAGTCTCCCTAAGCTAGAAGATCGTTGGGTACAGCCGGGACCAGCTGCTTCGAAAGCATCACCAAACCAGGGATTCAAGCTTCAGGAGGCTAATTTGCATATTCCAGGTGCCTTCTGGGAGAAGCGAAGTCTCCCTAAGCTAGAAGATCGTTGGGTACAGCCGGGACCAGCTGCTTCGAAAGCATCACCAAACCAGGGATTCAAGCTTCAGGAGGCTAATTTGCATATTCCAGGTGCCTTCTGGGAGAAGCGAAGTCTCCCTAAGCTAGAAGATCGTTGGGTACAGCCGGGACCAGCTGCTTCGAAAGCATCACCAAACCAGGGATTCAAGCTTCAGGAGGCTAATTTGCATATTCCAGGTGCCTTCTGGGAGAAGCGAAGTCTCCCTAAGCTAGAAGATCGTTGGGTACAGCCGGGACTAGCTGCTTCGAAAGCATCACCAAACCGCGCGCCTTACGGCGCGTGAATTTTTGCCTGTAGGACATTATTGCAAGAGAGCTTGGCTGAGTAGATTACACAAGAAGGAAAACACACAGCAAGTCAGCAGGATCTAGGAGCAACATGGCAGATGTGATAACCTACATGGTGAGCTGCAGCATGTGCTACATGTTCACAGATCGACCAGAAGAAGAATCCAATTTCACCTGTCAGAAGTGTAGACTAGTGGCCCTTTTAGAAGAAAAGGTGCGGGGTCTGGAAGAAAGAATAGCAACTTTGAAACTCATCAAAGAGAATGAAGACTTTCTAGACAGAACAGAAGCATCTCTACTGGTCACAGAAGGTGGAAAAAGTGTCAGAGAACCTCCAAAAGCAGATGAGTGGAAGCATGTGACCAAAAGAAGCAAGAAGACCATGGAGAAATCACCAACCACACAACTGAAGAACCGATATCAAATCTTTGTAGAGGATGAAGATGGCACACCTAAGGATGAAGCAATACCAGCAAGCAAAAAAGAAAAGGGCACACAGCAACAAGTGACAGCAAAAAGTACAGCCAAGAAGCAACGAAGAGTGGTGGTGGTGGGAGACTCACTACTGAGAGGCACAGAAGCAGCCATCTGCAGACCGGACATAACTGCAAGAGAAGTATGCTGCCTTCCAGGTGCGATGATCAAGGATGTGACCGATAGGATACTAAAGCTCTTCAGCTCCAAGGACGTCCACCCATTTCTTCTGATACATGTTGGCACCAATGACACGGCAAGGAATGACCTACCGACAATCTGCAAGGACTTTGAAGAGTTGGGGAAGAAAGTAAAGGAACTGGATGCACAGGTAGTTTTTTCTTCTATCCTTCCAGTAGACGGGCATGGCACCAGGAGATGGAACAGGATCCTTGATGCAAACAACTGGCTAAGACGATGGTGCAGACAACAAGGATTCGGATTCCTGGACCACGGTGTGAATTACTGGTATGATGGACTCCTCGCCAGAGACGGACTACACCTCAACAAACCTGGGAAACACACATTCGCCAGAAGACTCGCTACACTCATCAGGAGGGCGTTAAACTAGAAGAAGAGGGGACGGGAAGAAAAACATTAGACTCGAACAAAGACGACCCAGGAAAACATACTCTGAAGGGAGGTAAGAACATTTCTAAAACAATCCACAGTGAGGAGATTGGAACAAAACAAAATCCTCTAAACTGCATGCTCGCAAACGCCAGAAGCCTGACAAACAAGATGGAAGAACTAGAAGCAGAAATATCTACAGGTAACTTTGACATAGTGGGAATAACCGAGACATGGTTAGATGAAAGCTATGACTGGGCAGTCAACTTACAGGGTTACAGTCTGTTTAGAAAGGATCGTAAAAATCGGAGAGGAGGAGGGGTTTGTCTCTATGTAAAGTCTTGTCTAAAGTCCACTTTAAGGGAGGATATTAGCGAAGGAAATGAGGATGTCGAGTCCATATGGGTCGAAATTGATGGAGGGAAAAATGGTAACAAAATTCTCATTGGGGTCTGTTACAAACCCCCAAATATAACAGAAAGCATGGAAAGTCTACTTCTAAAGCAGATAGATGAAGCTGCAACCCATAATGAGGTCCTGGTTATGGGGGACTTTAACTACCCGGATATTAACTGGGAAACAGAAACCTGTGAAACCCATAAAGGCAAGAGGTTTCTGCTAATAACCAAGAAAAATTATCTTTCACAATTGGTGCAGAATCCAACCAGAGGAGCAGCACTTTTAGACCTAATACTATCTAATAGACCTGACAGAATAACAAATCTGCAGGTGGTCGGGCATTTAGGAAATAGCGACCACAATATTGTGCAGTTTCACCTGTCTTTCACTAGGGGGACTTGTCAGGGAGTCACAAAAACATTGAACTTTAGGAAGGCAAAGTTTGAACAGCTTAGAGATGCCCTTAATCTGGTAGACTGGGACAATATCCTCAGAAATAAGAATACAGATAATAAATGGGAAATGTTTAAGAACATCCTAAATAGGCAGTGTAAGCGGTTTATACCTTGTGGGAATAAAAGGACTAGAAATAGGAAAAACCCAATGTGGCTAAACAAAGAAGTAAGACAGGCAATTAACAGTAAAGAGAAAGCATTTGCACTACTAAAGCAGGATGGCACCATTGAAGCTCTAAAAAACTATAGGGAGAAAAATACTTTATCTAAAAAACTAATTAAAGCTGCCAAAAAGGAAACAGAGAAGCACATTGCTAAGGAGAGTAAAACTAATCCCAAACTGTTCTTCAACTATATCAATAGTAAAAGAATAAAAACTGAAAATGTAGGCCCCTTAAAAAATAGTGAGGAAAGAATGGTTGTAGATGACGAGGAAAAAGCTAACATATTAAACACCTTCTTCTCCACGGTATTCACGGTGGAAAATGAAATGCTAGGTGAAATCCCAAGAAACAATGAAAACCCTATATTAAGGGTCACCAATCTAACCCAAGAAGAGGTGCGAAACCGGCTAAATAAGATTAAAATAGATAAATCTCCGGGTCCGGATGGCATACACCCACGAGTACTAAGAGAACTAAGTAATGTAATAGATAAACCATTATTTCTTATTTTTAGTGACTCTATAGCGACAGGGTCTGTTCCGCAGGACTGGCGCATAGCAAATGTGGTGCCAATATTCAAAAAGGGCTCTAAAAGTGAACCTGGAAATTATAGGCCAGTAAGTCTAACCTCTATTGTTGGTAAAATATTTGAAGGGTTTCTGAGGGATGTTATTCTGGATTATCTCAATGAGAATAACTGTTTAACTCCATATCAGCATGGGTTTATGAGAAATCGCTCCTGTCAAACCAATCTAATCAGTTTTTATGAAGAGGTAAGCTATAGGCTGGACCACGGTGAGTCATTGGACGTGGTATATCTCGATTTTTCCAAAGCGTTTGATACCGTGCCGCACAAGAGGTTGGTACACAAAATGAGAATGCTTGGTCTGGGGGAAAATGTGTGTAAATGGGTTAGTAACTGGCTTAGTGATAGAAAGCAGAGGGTGGTTATAAATGGTATAGTCTCTAACTGGGTCGCTGTGACCAGTGGGGTACCGCAGGGGTCAGTATTGGGACCTGTTCTCTTCAACATATTCATTAATGATCTGGTAGAACGTTTACACAGTAAAATATCGATATTTTCAGATGATACAAAACTATGTAAAGCAGTTAATACAAGAGAAGATAGTATTCTGCTACAGATGGATCTGGATAAGTTGGAAACTTGGGCTGAAAGGTGGCAGATGAGGTTTAACAATGATAAATGTAAGGTTATACACATGGGAAGAGGGAATCAATATCACCATTACACACTGAACGGGAAACCACTGGGTAAATCTGACAGGGAGAAGGACTTGGGGATCCTAGTTAATGATAAACTTACCTGGAGCAGCCAGTGCCAGGCAGCAGCTGCCAAGGCAAACAGGATCATGGGGTGCATTAAAAGAGGTCTGGATACACATGATGAGAGCATTATACTGCCTCTGTACAAATCCCTAGTTAGACCGCACATGGAGTACTGTGTCCAGTTTTGGGCACCGGTGCTCAGGAAGGATATAATGGAACTAGAGAGAGTACAAAGGAGGGCAACAAAATTAATAAAGGGGATGGGAGAACTACAATACCCAGATAGATTAGCGAAATTAGGATTATTTAGTCTAGAAAAAAGACGACTGAGGGGCGATCTAATAACCATGTATAAGTATATAAGGGGACAATACAAATATCTCGCTGAGGATCTGTTTATACCAAGGAAGGTGACGGGCACAAGGGGGCATTCTTTGCGTCTGGAGGAGAGAAGGTTTTTCCACCAACATAGAAGAGGATTCTTTACTGTTAGGGCAGTGAGAATCTGGAATTGCTTGCCTGAGGAGGTGGTGATGGCGAACTCAGTCGAGGGGTTCAAGAGAGGCCTGGATGTCTTCCTGGAGCAGAACAATATTGTATCATACAATTATTAGGTTCTGTAGAAGGACGTAGATCTGGGGATTTATTATGATGGAATATAGGCTGAACTGGATGGACAAATGTCTTTTTTCGGCCTTACTAACTATGTTACTATGTTACTATGTTACTATGACACAAGGTTGCAGTCTCTCTACCTTTTACTGAAGGCTTCAGCATCCACAGTCCAGAGCACAGACCACAGGGCAGGCAGAGTCTGGCCGGTTTGGAGGCAAATCCAGAGTCCCCTTATCCAGGTAGAAATCAGTAGCCTTCTTCTAGGGCCGTGTGTTGTAGTACCTCACTGCTAAGCTTCTCATAAGGTCCTCACAACTGTTGAAGATGTTACAGATGTTATGTCTCTCTCTTTCCCCCAGATGGATAGGACAAACCCATATGACCGGTGGCTTGAGGTGTTTTACAGGGACTCTACCAAGCCCCAGCCTCTAAGTGGTGCCACCTTGCCTCCTGGGTATAGGGCGGGCAGGTAACATGAAATTAGCTGTCATGCCGGTCTCTGGAGCAAGGCATAAAGGACAGTTGCTCTCTTGGTGTTCCGGCTACCGGGATCCTGCGCCTCAGAAGAAGGCAACCTGTGAAAGGCAGAACTCCTCTGATATCCACTCCTTTGCTACGACCTCTTAACCCTCTCTACAATACAGTTCTCTTTTAGTGTCTCTTCCCAGAAGATGCCGCACTCAGGGCAGGCGCAGCTCCGTGTCCTTTTGTCTCGGCCTCTGACAGGATCCCACCCCTGTCAGGGACCAACTACCTGAGCGAAGCTCAGCCAGTAACTGTCTAACTTCCTCCCCAGGCAACAAGTTTTACCTAAGCATGAAGAGTGCCCTAATAAATAGGAGCATAGCTCCCCCTGGTGGCCTGGAGTGTGAAATGTGTTGTATGCTTGTGATACCTGGATTCGGTTGTCTTTCTTTGCCTCCAAACGTAACACCACTCCCCCCTAGAGGAGAATGATATTACTGCAATGACCAGGACCCTGGGGCGCTGCAGACCATTCCCTATTAGTACAGACCCTCTCATCCCTTGGCTTCACAGACTTGGCCCTATCCTGGATCACGTCATACCTAACTGACTGGACATTCAGCTTCTCCCACTCACACACCACCTCCTTACCTCGCCCCTATCTGTCGGGGTCCCACAAAGTTCAGTCCTAGGGCCACTGCTCTTCTCCATTGACACCTTTGGCCTGGGACAGCTCATAAAATCTCACTGCTTGCAGTATCATTTCTATTTCGAAGACACATAGATCTACATCTCTGGACCAGATATCACCTCCCTACTAACCAGAATCCCTCAAAGTCTATCCACTAGGGTTGAGCGACCTTGACCTTTTTAGAGTCGAGCCGTGTTTCGCGAAACCCGACTATCTTAGAAGTCGAGTCGAGTGGAATCGGCCGATTATCGCGAAAAGTCGGGTATCGCCCGAAACACGAAACCCAATGCAAGTCAATGGGGGAGCATAGTCGGCAGTGAGTGGAGGCCAGGAAAACACCTACACTGCCCATTTTAATGGCAAAAACATCCATTCTTGTTAAAGAAGCTTGTCAATCGTAATTTACCTTATAATAATTGGAAGGCATTTGAAATTGGGGGTCATTTGGCTAAAGTTGTGGGGGGTAGGGCTGGTTCAAGTAATTAGTGGGCCCATTAAATCTGGACCACGTCACGGCAGTGGAGCAGGGAGAGGTAAGTAATTAAACTTTGCAAGTGCTGTGATCCTGAGCAAGCAGGGGGGGCCCACTCGTTGGCATTGGCACTGGCACAGGGCCCCTCAAAGTACAGCGGTGTGTTTGCACGGCGGGGGCGCCTCCCATCGGCAGCAACACTTTTGCATACTATGAGAGGCCCTGTGCCAGTGACGTCGCCAACTAGTATTCCTCCCCCCACCTGATGAAGGAACCTGCACTTTCATCTGCACCTTCCTCTTTGTCCCCGTGTAAGGTGGTATGGTATGCGGGAAGAGGAACCTGACTTTCAGCAGGGTCACAATCTTGCTGTGTAGCGTGCATGGGGAATTTTGCGTTATGGGTCAATGTACCAGCAGACTCATCTATCACTGGCTGGGCAATGGGCAGGATGAGGAGGAAACACAGATATAGGCCCAAAGAATAAAGTGGGCTAAATGCAGTTCAAAATTGGTAACACAGGACTAACCAGGGGGCATTGCAGTGGAGGACAACTGGAATGAGAGGCTGACACAGAGAGTAGGCCCAAATCAGTAAGTAGTCGACATGCAGTTCAAAATTGGCAACAGTAGTAAACAGGCGGCCCAGTTTTGTTCAGTTGAGGAGAACAGCAAGGAGTGGCAGACACCGATAGTAGGCCCCAACCCAACTAGTAGGCCAAATGCAGTCTAACATTAACAACTACTTAACAAGAGCCTGAAAATGGAATTTCAGGACAGGAAACCAGGAGAACAGCAAGGAGTGGCAGACACCGATAGTAGGCCCCAAACCAACTAGTACGCCAAATGCAGTTGTTCCATTTAACTACAATTTAATGAGAGCCTGAAAATAGAAGTTCAGGAAAGGCAACCTGGAGAACACCTTGGAGTGGAACACACCATCTCTCTACACCCCATACCCAATTTGTAGGCCTAATGCAGTGTAGTTTTCAACAACTACTAAACGAGAGTCGGAAGATCGAAGCAATGTGGACGAAACCTGGGGAACACCTTGGAGTGTAACACACCGTCTCTCTACACCCCATACCCAATTTGTAGGCCTAATGCAGTGTAGTTTTCTACAACTACTAAAAGAGAGCATGAAGATCGAAGCAATGGAGAGGAAACCTGGGGAACACCTTGGAGTGGAACACACCATCTCTCTACACCCCATACCCAATTTGTAGGCCTAATGCAGCGTAGTTTCCAACAACTACTAAACGAGAGCATGAAGATTGAAGCTCAGGAAAGGCAACCTGGAGAACACCTTGGAGTGGAACACACCATCTCTCTACACCCCATACCCAATTTGTAGGCCTAATGCAGCGTAGTTTCCAACAACTACTAAACGAGAGCATGAAGATCGAAGCTCAGGAAAGGCAACCTGGAGAACACCTTGGAGTGGAACACACCATCTCTCTACACCCCATACCCAATTTGTAGGCCTAATGCAGCGTAGTTTCCAACAACTACTAACCGAGAGCATGAAGATCGAAGCAATGGAGAGGAAACCTGGGGAAAACCTTGGAGTGGAACACACCATCTCTCTACACCCCATACCCAATTTGTAGGCCTAATGCAGCGTAGTTTCCAACAACTACTAAACGAGAGCATGAAGATCGAACCAATGGCGATGAAACCTGGGGAACACCTTGGAGTGGAACACACCATCTCTCTACACCCCATACCCAATTTGTAGGCCTAATGCAGCGTAGTTTCCAACAACTACTAAACGAGAGCATGAAGATTGAAGCTCAGGAACGGCAACCTGGAGAACACCTTGGAGTGGAACACACCATCTCTCTACACCCCATACCCAATTTGTAGGCCTAATGCAGCGTAGTTTCCAACAACTACTAAACGAGAGCATGAAGATTGAAGCTCAGGAAAGGCAACCTGGAGAACACCTTGGAGTGGAACACACCATCTCTCTACACCCCATACCCAATTTGTAGGCCTAATGCAGCGTAGTTTCCAACAACTACTAAACGAGAGCATGAAGATTGAAGCTCAGGAAAGGCAACCTGGAGAACACCTTGGAGTGGAACACACCATCTCTCTACACCCCATACCCAATTTGTAGGCCTAATGCAGCGTAGTTTCCAACAACTACTAAACGAGAGCATGAAGATTGAAGCTCAGGAAAGGCAACCTGGAGAACACCTTGGAGTGGAACACACCATCTCTCTACACCCCATACCCAATTTGTAGGCCTAATGCAGCGTAGTTTCCAACAACTACTAAACGAGAGCATGAAGATTGAAGCTCAGGAAAGGCAACCTGGAGAACACCTTGGAGTGGAACACACCATCTCTCTACACCCCATACCCAATTTGTAGGCCTAATGCAGCGTAGTTTCCAACAACTACTAAACGAGAGCATGAAGATTGAAGCTCAGGAAAGGCAACCTGGAGAACACCTTGGAGTGGAACACACCATCTCTCTACACCCCATACCCAATTTGTAGGCCTAATGCAGCGTAGTTTCCAACAACTACTAAACGAGAGCATGAAGATTGAAGCTCAGGAAAGGCAACTTGGAGAACACCTTGGAGTGGAACACACCATGTCTCTACACCCCATACCCAATTTGTAGGCCTAATGCAGCGTAGTTTCCAACAACTACTAAACGAGAGCATGAAGATTGAAGCTCAGGAAAGTCAACCTGGAGAACACCTTGGAGTGGAACACACCATCTCTCTACACCCCATACCCAATTTGTAGGCCTAATGCAGCGTAGTTTCCAACAACTACTAAACGAGAGCATGAAGATTGAAGCTCAGGAAAGGCAACCTGGAGAACACCTTGGAGTGGAACACACCATCTCTCTACACCCCATACCCAATTTGTAGGCCTAATGCAGCGTAGTTTCCAACAACTACTAAACGAGAGCATGAAGATCGAAGCTCAGGAAAGGCAACCTGGAGAACACCTTGGAGTGGAACACACCATCTCTCTACACCCCATACCCAATTTGTAGGCCTAATGCAGCGTAGTTAACAACAACTACTAAACGAGAGCATGAAGATCGAAGCAATGGAGAGGAAACCTGGGGAACACCTTGGAGTGGAACACACCATCTCTCTACACCCCATACCCAATTTGTAGGCCTAATGCAGCGTAGTTTCCAACAACTACTAAACGAGAGCATGAAGATCGAACCAATGGCGATGAAACCTGGGGAACACCTTGGAGTGGAACACACCATCTCTCTACACCCCATACCCAATTTGTAGGCCTAATGCAGCGTAGTTTCCAACAACTACTAATTGAGAGCATAAAGATTGAAGCTCAGGAAAGGCAACCTGGAGAACACCTTGGAGTGGAACACACCATCTCTCTACACCCCATACCCAATTTGTAGGCCTAATGCAGCGTAGTTTCCAACAACTACTAAACGAGAGCATGAAGATTGAAGCTCAGGAAAGGCAACCTGGAGAACACCTTGGAGTGGAACACACCATCTCTCTACACCCCATACCCAATTTGTAGGCCTAATGCAGCGTAGTTTCCAACAACTACTAAACGAGAGCATGAAGATTGAAGCAATGGAGAGGAAACCTGGGGAACACCTTGGGGAGGCAGACACCGTTAGTAGGCCCTACCAAAGTTGTACACCCAATGCAGTTTTAAAATTCCTAGAGGCTGAAAACAAGACTATTGACGCTCAGCTTTTTTCAAAGGAACACAGCTGAATTGAGTGGCGCAGACAGACACAGGTAGTAGGACTCAAACCAAAAATGTGGCTCACTGCAGCAGAAAAAAGTTACAGGGGTACACAAGCTGCAGTGCTCTGGGCAGTGGAGGACAATTTCAATAGTGAACCGCAGACAGACTTTGTACGCCTACTATTAAAAAAAGGATGCTCTATGCAATTATAAATAGGTTCTAGGGGTACACGGGCAGCAGTGGTGTGGTCAGTGGAGGCCTAGTGGAAGGAGTGACCGCAGACAGGAATCGAAGGCCTAAAATAATAACACATGGCTGTAGGCAATTTTAAATTGGTTCCAGGGGTACACGGGCAGCAGTGGTGTGGTCAGTGGAGGCCTAGTGGAAGGAGTGACCGCAGACAGGCATCGAAGGCCTAAAATAAAAAAATTGGGCTGGCTGTAGGCAATTTTAAATTGGTTCCAGGGGTACACGGGCAGCAGTGGTGTGGTCAGTGGAGGCATATTGTAATGAGTGACCGCAGACAGGCATCGAAGGCCTAAAATAATAACACATGGCTGTAGGCAATTTTAAATTGGTTCCAGGGGTACATGGGCAGCAGTGGCCTGGTCAGTGTAGTAGTAGTAGAAAAAACGGACCGCAGACAGGCATCGAAGGCCTAAAATAAAAAAATTGGGCTGGCTGTAGGCAATTTTAAATTGGTTCCAGGGGTACACGGGCAGCAGTGGTGTGGTCAGTGGAGGCATATTGTAAGGAGTACCGCAGACAGGCATCGAAGGCCTAAAATAATAGCACATGGCTGTAGGCAATTTTAAATTGGTTCCAGGGGTACACGGGCAGCAGTGGTGTGGTCAGTGGAGGCCTAGTGGAAGGAGTGACCGCAGACAGGCATCGAAGGCCTAAAATAAAAAAATTGGGCTGGCTGTAGGCAATTTTAAATTGGTTCCAGGGGTACACGGGCAGCAGTGGTGTGGTCAGTGGAGGCCTAGTGGAAGGAGTGACCGCAGACAGGCATCGAAGGCCTAAAATAAAAAAATTGGGCTGGCTGTAGGCAATTTTAAATTGGTTCCAGGGGTACACGGGCAGCAGTGGTGTGGTCAGTGGAGGCGTATTGTAAGGAGTACCGCAGACAGGCATCGAAGGCCTAAAATAATAACACATGGCTGTAGGCAATTTTAAATTGGTTCCAGGGGTACATGGGCAGCAGTGGCCTGGTCAGTGTAGTAGTAGTAGAAAAAACGGACCGCAGACAGGCATCGAAGGCCTAAAATAAAAAAATTGGGCTGGCTGTAGGCAATTTTAAATTGGTTCCAGGGGTACACGGGCAGCAGTGGCCTGGTCAGTGTAGTAGTAGTAGAAAGAACGGACCGCAGACAGGCTTCGAAGGCCTAACATAACAAAAATGTCAATACAATGGTATTGTCAGTGGCAGGCATTGAAGGATGTCAGCGCATAGACTAAACATTGGTGGAGCTGTGAGATAATTTTGCAAGTGGTAGAGCACTGTTTGAGCTGGGGGGGGGGGAACTGTCTTGTGGCCGGCGGTACAGGCCTAGGGCCCCTCATATTACAACGGTGTGTCTGACGTTGGGTGCGCACCACCACCGCCAGAGACACTTTATTGTACTAGGAGGGACCCAGTGGCAGTGCCGTCGACCAAAAGCGGGCACACCCACCTCTTCAGACAAACAGCACTCTCACGGGTGCTGTCGCCAAGTGTCGATACCACGGCCCCGTGTGGGGAGTTTGGCCATTTAGTAAGGTGTAAACATGTCGTATGCTGGACAATCAGGTGCAGAAAATTACGAGATTGGAAAAGGCATTCAGAATAGTCCACAGGCAAGACCTTTTCATAGGAAAGCTAGGTGTCAGCCGGGCAAGGTGGGGCAAAAGATTTCAAAATCCAGTTGTGGTTCATTTTAATGAAGGTTAGATCATCTACATTTTGGGTAGCCAGACGAGTCCTTTTTTCTGTTAGTATTGAACCTGCAGCACTGAATACTCTTTCTGATAGGACACTAGCTGCCGGGCAAGCAAGCTCCTGCAATGCATATTCTGCCAATTCTGGCCAGGTGTCTAATTTTGATGCCCAGTAATCAAATGGGAATGACGGTTGAGGGAGAACATCGATAAGGGATGAAAAATAGTTTGTAACCATACTGGACAAATGTTGTCTCCTGTCACTTTGAATTGATGCTGCAGTACCTGTCCTGTCTGCGGTCATAGCAAAATCACTCCACAACCTGGTCAGAAAACCCCTCTGGCCAACGCCACTTCTGATTTCTGCCCCTCTAACTCCTCTGGTCTGCTGGCCCCTGCAGCTCGTGTGAGAACGATCACGGGCGCTGTGTGCAGGGAATGCCAGAAGCAAACGGTCAACAAGAGTTGATTGTTTGGTTGCTAATATTAGTTCCAAGTTCTCATGTGGCATTATATTTTGCAATTTGCCTTTATAGCGAGGATCAAGGAGGCAGGCCAACCAGTAATCGTCATCGTTCATCATTTTAGTTATGCGTGTGTCCCTTTTGAGGATACGTAAGGCATAATCCGCCATGTGGGCCAAAGTTCCAGTTCTCAAATCTGCGGTTGTGCTTGGTTGAGGGGCAGTTTCAGGCAAATCCACGTCACTTGTGTCCCTCAAAAAACCAGAACCCGGCCTTGCCGCGCCACCAATTTCCAGTGGCCCCGGAAAAGCTTCCTCATTAAAAATATAATCATCCCCATCATCCTCCTCGTCCTCCTCCTCCTCTTCGCCCGCAAACTCGTCCTGTACACTGCCCTGGCCAGACAATGGCTGACTGTCATCAAGGCTTTCCTCTTCCTCAGCTGCAGACGCCTGATCCTTTATGTGCGTCAAACTTTGCATCAGCAGACGCATTAGGGGGATGCTCATGCTTATTATGGCGTTGTGTGCACTAACCAGCCGTGTGCATTCCTCAAAACACTGAAGGACTTGACACATGTCTTGAATCTTCGACCACTGCACACCTGACAACTCCATGTCTGCCATCCTACTGCCTGCCCGTGTATGTGTATCCTCCCACAAAAACATAACAGCCCGCCTCTGTTCGCACAGTCTCTGAAACATGTGCAGTGTTGAGTTCCACCTTGTTGCAACGTCTATGATTAGGCGATGCTGGGGAAGGTTCAAAGAACGCTGATAGGTCTGCATACGGCTGGAGTGTACGGGCGAACGGCGGATATGTGAGCAAAGTCCACGCACTTTGAGGAGCAGGTCGGATAACCCCGGATAACTTTTCAGGAAGCACTGCACCACCAGGTTTAAGGTGTGAGCCAGGCAAGGAATGTGTTTCAGTTGGGAAAGGGAGATGGCAGCCATGAAATTCCTTCCGTTATCACTCACTACCTTGCCTGCCTCAAGATCTACAGTGCCCAGCCACGACTGCGTTTCTTTCTGCAAGAACTTGGACAGAACTTCCGCGGTGTGTCTGTTGTCGCCCAAACACTTCATAGCCAATACAGCCTGCTGACGTTTGCCAGTAGCTGCCCCATAATGGGAGACCTGGTGTGCAACAGTGGCAGCTGCGGATGGAGTGGTTGTGCGACTGCGGTCTGTGGACGAGCTCTCGCTTCTGCAGGAGGACGAAGAGGAGGAGGAGGGGGTGCGAACGGCTACAGCCAACTGTTTCCTAGACTGTGGGCTAGGCAGAACTGTCCCAAACTTGCTGTCCCCTGTGGACCCTGCATCCACAACATTCACCCAGTGTGCCGTGATGGACACGTAACGTCCCTGGCCATGCCTACTGGTCCATGCATTTGTTGTCAGGTGCACCTTTGTGCTCACAGATTGCCTGAGTGCATGGATGATGCGCTCTTTAACATGCTGGTGGAGGGCTGGGATGGCTTTTCTGGAAAAAAAATGTCGACTGGGTAGCTCGTAGCGTGGTACAGCGTAGTCCATCAGGGCTTTGAAAGCTTCGCTTTCAACTAACCGGTAGGGCATCATCTCTAACGAGATTAGTCTAGCTATGTGGGCGTTCAAACCCTGTGTACGCGGATGCGAGGCTAAGTACTTCCTTTTTCTAACCATAGTCTCATGTAGGGTGAGCTGGACTGGAGAGCTGGAGATCGTGGAACTAGCGGGGGTGCCGGTGGACATGGCAGACTGAGAGACGGTGGGAGATGGTATTGTTGCCGCCGGTGCCCTAGATGCAGTGTTTCCTACTACGAAACTGGTGATTCCCTGACCCTGACTGCTTTGGCCTGGCAAAGAAACCTGCACAGATACTGCAGGTGGTGCGGAAAATGGTGGCCCTACACTGCCGGAAGGGATGTTGCGTTGCTGACTAGCTTCATTGGCCGAGGGTGCTACAACCTTAAGGGACGTTTGGTAGTTAGTCCAGGCTTGCAAATGCATGGTGGTTAAATGTCTATGCATGCAACTTGTATTGAGACTTTTCAGATTCTGTCCTCTGCTTAAGGTAGTTGAACATTTTTGACAGATGACTTTGCGCTGATCAATTGGATGTTGTTTAAAAAAATGCCAGACTGCACTCTTTCTAGCATCGGATACCTTTTCAGGCATTGCAGACTGAGCTTTAACCGGATGGCCACGCTGTCCTCCAACAGGTTTTGGCTTTGCCATGCGTTTTGGGCAAGATATGGGCCCGGCAGATGGAACCTGTTGCGATGTTAATGCCTGCTGCGGCCCCTCCTCCTCCGCTTCAGAACTGCTGCCGCCTGCACCCTGTTCCCCCAATGGCTGCCAATCGGGGTCAAGAACTGGGTCATCTATTACCTCTTCTTGTAGCTCGTGTGCAACTTCGTCTGTGTCACTGTGTCGGTCGGTGGTATAGCGTTCGTGATGGGGCAACATAGTCTCATCAGGGTCTGATTCTTGATCATTACCCTGCGAGGGCAATGTTGTGGTCTGAGTCAAAGGACCAGCATAGTAGTCTGGCTGTGGCTGTGCATCAGTGCACTCCATGTCAGATTCAACTTGTAATGGGCATGGACTGTTAACTGCTTCACTTTCTAAGCCAGGGACGGTATGTGTAAAGAGCTCCATGGAGTAACCCGTTGTGTCGCCTGCTGCATTCTTCTCTGTTGTTGTTTTTGCTGAAGAGGACAAGGAAGCGACTTGTCCCTGACCGTGAACATCCACTAACGACGCGCTGCTTTGACATTTACCAGTTTCACGAGAGGAGGCAAAAGAGCTAGAGGCTGAGTCAGCAAGATAAGCCAAAACTTGCTCTTGCTGCTCCGGCTTTACAAGCGGTTTTCCTACTCCCAGAAAAGGGAGCGTTCGAGGCCTTGTGTAGCCAGACGACGAACCTGGCTCCACAGCTCCAGACTTAGGTGCAATATTTTTTTTCCCACAACCAGCTGATGCTCCACCACTACCACTACCCTCATTACCAGCTGACAATGAACGCCCCCAGCCACGACCTCTTCCACCAGACTTCCTCATTGTTTTAAAAACATAACCAAACTAACGGTATTTGTTGCTGTCACACAACTTACACGGTGAGCTATAACTTCAGTATGATTTAGCTACCCCTTTACAGGTGAGTGAGACCACAACGAAAATCAGGCACAATGTTACACACTCTGTTGTTGGTGGCAACAAATGAGAGCGATGCCACACTCGCAGGACTGTCACTGAAGCACAAATGTAAATATTAATCTCCCACTGATTTGATTTTTTTTTTTTTCAGGGAGACTTTAGGAAAAAAAAAAAAATAGAATAAAATGATTTTTTCAGGAAGAATTTAGAAACCAAATAAAATAAAATGATTTTTTCTGGGAGAATTTAGAAAACAAATAAAACAAAAAAAGGCTTTCTATGGCCCACTGAGTGAGAGATGACGCACACAGGAGTCAGGAGTGGCACACAAGCCCAGAGGCCAATATTTATCTCCCACTGATTGATGTAGTGATTTTTTCAGGTAGATTTTGGAACCCAAATCAAGCTAAAAAAATAATAGGCTTTCTATGGCCCACAATTGGAGAGAGAGAGAGAGATGGCACACCCAGGGGTCAAGACTGGCACACAAGCAGAAAGGGCAATATTAATCTCCCACTGATTTGATTTTTTTTTTTTTCAGGGAGACTTTAGGAAAAAAAATAATAGAATAAAATGATTTTTTCAGGAAGAATTTAGAAACCAAATAAAATAAAATGATTTTTTCTGGGAGAATTTAGAAAACAAATAAAACAAAAAAAGGCTTTCTATGGCCCACTGAGTGAGAGATGACGCACACAGGAGTCAGGAGTGGCACACAAGCCCAGAGGCCAATATTTATCTCCCACTGATTGATGTAGTGATTTTTTCAGGTAGATTTTGGAACCCAAATCAAGCTAAAAAAATAATAGGCTTTCTATGGCCCACAATTGGAGAGAGAGAGAGATGGCACACCCAGGAGTCAAGACTGGCACACAAGCAGAAAGGGCAATATTAATCTCCCACTGATTTGATTTTTTTTTTTTTCAGGGAGACTTTAGGAAAAAAAAAAATAGAATAAAATGATTTTTTCAGGAAGAATTTAGAAACCAAATAAAATAAAATGATTTTTTCAGGGAGAATTTTGAAAACAAATAAAAGAAAAAATAGGCTTTCTATGGCCCACGGAGTGAGAGATGACGCACACAGGAGTCAGGAGTGGCACACAAGCCCAGAGGCCAATATTGTTCTCCCAATGATTGATGTAGTGATTTTTTTAGGTAGATTTTGGAACCCAAATCAAGCTAAAAAAATAATAGGCTTTCTATGGCCCACAATTGGAGAGAGAGAGAGAGATGGCACACCCAGGAGTCAAGACTGGCACACAAGCAGAAAGGGCAATATTAATCTCCCACTGATTTGATTTTTTTTTTTTTTTTTTTCCAGGGAGACTTTAGAAAAAAAAAATAATTAAAAAAAAAATGATTTTTTCAGGAAGAATTTAGAAACCAAATAAAATAAAAATGATTTTTTCAGGGAGAATTTATAAAACAAATAAAACAAAAAACAGGCTTTCTATGGCCCACTGAAGTGAGAGATGACGCACACAGGAGTCAGGAGTGGCACACAAGCCCAGAGGCCAATATTTATCTCCCACTGATTGATTTATTGATTTTTTCAGGTAGAATTTAGAACCCAAATCAACCAAAAACATAAATAGGCTTTCTATGGCCCACTATTTGTGAGAGAGATGGCACGCTCAGGACTGGCACACAAGCCCAGAGGCCAATATTAATCTCCCACTTTTTATTTTTTTTCAGGGAAAATTTATAAACCCAATAAAAAAAATAATAAATAGGCTTTCTATGGCCCACTATCTGAGAGAGAGAGATGGCACGCTTAGGACTGGCACACAAGCCCAAAGGCCAATATTAATCTCCCTTTTTTTTTTCAGGGAGAATTTATAAAACCAAAAAAAAATAAATAAATAGGCTTTCTATGGCCCACTATTTGTGAGAGAGATGGCACGCTCAGGACTGGCACACAAGCCCAGAGGCCAATATTAATCTCCCACTTTTTTTTTTTTGTTCCAGGGAAAATTTATAAACCCAATAAAAAAAATAATAAATAGGCTTTCTATGGCCCACTATCTGAGAGAGAGAGATGGCACGCTTAGGACTGGCACACAAGCCCAAAGGCCAATATTAATCTCCCTTTTTTTTTTCAGGAAGAATTTATAAAACCAAAAAAAAAAAAATAAATAGGCTTTCTATGGCCCACTATTTGTGAGAGAGATGGCACGCTCAGGACTGGCACACAAGCCCAGAGGCCAATATTAATCTCCCACTGATTGATTTATTGATTTTTTCAGGTAGGATTTAGAACCCAAATAAAGCAAAAAAAAAAAAAAATAAACTTTCTATGGCCCACTGAGTGAGTGATGATGCACACAGGAGTCAGGAGTGGCACACAAGCCCTGAGGCCAATATTTTTCTCCCACTGATTGATGTAGTGATTTTTTCAGGTAGATTTTAGAACCCAAATCAAGCAAAAAAATAAATAGGCTTTCTATGGCCCACTGACTGAGAGATGGCACACACAGGAGTCAAGAGTGGCACACAAGCCCTGAGGCCAATATTTTTCTCCCACTGATTGATGTAGTGATTTTTTCAGGTAGATTTTATAACCCAAATCAAGCAAAAAAATAAATAGGCTTTCTATGGCCCACTGAGTGAGAGATGGCACACACAGGGATGGCACTCTAGCAGAAATGTCAATCTTAATCTCCCACAAAAAAAAAAAAAAAAAAAAACAGGGAGTGTCCAACAATTACTATCTCCCTGCAGTAATCTCAGCCAGGTATGGCAGGCAGCAATAAGGAGTGGACTGATGCACAAATTAAATAAAAAGTGTGGACAAACAAAAAAGATAGCTGTGCAGAAAGGAAGGAACAAGAGGATTTGTGCTTTGAAAAAAGCAGTTGGTTTGCACAGCGGCGTACACACAGCAATGCAGCTATCAGGGAGCCTTCTAGGGCAGCCCAATGAGCTACAGCGCTGAGGGGAAAAAAAAAAAAATGTAGCTTCCACTGTCCCTGCACACCGAAGGTGGTGTTGGGCAGTGGAAATCGCTACAGCACAAGCGGTTTGGTGGTTAATGAACCCTGCCTAACGCTATCCCTGCTTCTGACGAAGCGGCAGCAACCTCTCCCTAAGCTCAGATCAGCAGCAGTAACATGGCGGTCGGCGGGAACGCCCCTTTATAGCCCCAGTGACGCCACAGACAGCAAGCCAATCACTGCAATGCCCTTCTCTAAGATGCTGGGGACCAGGACCTATGTCATCACGCTGCCCACACTCTGCGTTTACCTTCATTGGCTGAGAAATGGCGCTTTTCGCGTCATTGAAACGCGACTTTGGCGCGAAAGTCGCGTACCGCATGGCCGACCCCGCACAGGGGTCGGATCGGGTTTCATGAAACCCGACTTTGCCAAAAGTCGGCGACTTTTGAAAATGAACGACCCGTTTCGCTCAACCCTACTATCCACTATTTCATCTTTCTTCTCCGCTAGATTTCTAAAACTTAGCATGGACAAAACAGAATTCATCATCTTTCCCCATCTCACGTGACCCCCCCCAATGAATCTATCCATTACAGTAAATGCTAACCACTCTCCCCAGTCCCACCAGCTCTCCGGCTTGGGGTAATCCTTGACACTGATCTCTCCTTCAAACTACATATCCAAGCCCTTTCCACTTCCTGCCGCCTTCAACTCAAAATATTTCATGGATCCGTCCATTCCTAAACCAAGAATCCCTAGTCCATGCCCTCATCATCTCTCACCTTGACTACTGCAACCTCCTGCTCTGTGGCCTCCCCTCAAACACTCTCGCATCCCTTCAATCTATTCTAAACTCTGCTGCCCAACTAATCCACCTGTCCCCCTGCTATTCCCCGGCCTATCCCCTCTGTCAATGCCTGCACTGGCTCCGCATTGCCCAGAGACTCCAGCTCAAAACCCTAACCATGACATACAAAGCTATCCACAACCTGTCTCCTCCATACATCTGTGACCTCGTCTCCCGGTACTTACCTGCACGCAACCTCCAATCCTCAAAAGATCTCCTTCTCTACTCCCCTCATCTCCTCTTCCCACAATCGCATACAAGAAATCTCTCATGCATCACCCCTACTCTGGAACTCTCTACCACAACATATCAGACTCTCGCCTACCATCGAAACCTTCAAAAAGAACATGAAGACATACCTTTTCCGACAAGCCTACAACCTGCAGTAACCACCGATCGACCAAACCGCTGCATGACCAGCTCTACCCTCACCTACCGATTTCTCACCCATTCCTAGTAGATTGTGAGCCCTTGCAGACAGTGTCCTCTCTCCTCCTGTACCAGTTGTGACTTGTATTAAGATTATTGTACTTGTTTTTATTATGTATACCCCTCGTCACATATAAAGCGCCATGGAATAAATGGCGCTATAATACTAAATAATAATAATAATAATGATGGTTATTAATCACTGTTAGGGCAGGTTTTAGTCAAAGTGGATTCCTGGGCAAAAGTTTATTGTAGGGACCTAAATGCCAACATATTGCACCATCACACAGAAACATTTCGGTTCCATTTAAATCAGGTGAGTTCAGGCCATTATACGGTTCAATTGATTGAAGTAATTTGATACATTTTTCCCTGCCTTTTTACACTAGTTAAGGAAGAATGATAGAGACAGAATGATTAGTAATAGATCTTTCTGTCCCTATACAGTATTATGATATCAGCACCACATCTGCATTTTTCACTGGGTGATATGCTGAGAAGAATGATTTTTGTTACGGCATAAACAATCTAATTACCCAATGAATAGGCAGAATTTATTCACTTAGTATAATGGGTCCCATAGTCCTTCACATAGTATAGTGTACCTTCCATAGTCCTCCACATAGTATAGTATACCATCCATAGTCCTTCATATAGTATAATGCACATCCCATAGTCTTCCATATAGTATAATGCACCCCATAGTCCTCCATATAGTATAATGTGCTCCCCATAGTTCTCCATAGAGTATAATGCAGCCCCCATAGTCCTCTATGCTGTATAATGCACATCTCATAGTCCTCCATAGAGTATAATACACACCTCATAGTTCTCCATAAAGTATAATGCAGCCCCATAGTCCTCCATGCAGTATAATGCACATCTCACAGTTATCCATATACTATAATGCACCCCATAGTCCTCTACTGTATATATAGTATAATGCACTCACCATAGTTTTGTAAAGAGTATAATGCAGACCCATAGTCAGCCTTATAGTATAATGCATCTCATAGTCCTCCATAGAGTACAATGCAGCCCCCATAGTTCTCCATACAGTATAATGCTCTCCCCATAGTCCTCCATACAGTATAATGCACTGCCCAGGGTTCACCATACAGTTTAATGCATCACATAGTACTCCATAGAGAATAATGCACTCTCCATAGTACTCCATACAGTATAATAATGCATCACAGAGTCTCCCATAGAGTATAATCCAGCACCCCAATAGTCATTCATATAGTATAATGCACTCCCCACAGTCCTCCATACAGTATAATGCACTCCCTATAGTCCTCCAGACAGTATATTGCATCCCATACTCCTCAATAAAGTATACTGCAGTCCGCTAGTCCTCCATATAGTATAATGCATTTCATAGTCCCCATAGAGAATAATTCAGCCCCCCTAGTCCTTCATACAGTACAATCCACTCTCCATAGTCCTCCCTACAGCATAATGCATTCCATAGTCCTCCATAGAGAATAATGCAGCCCCCATAGCCCTGCATACAGTGTAATGCACCCCTTAGTCCTCCATAGAGTGTAATGCAGCCCCCAGAGTCCTCCATAAGGTACATATAGTATAATGCAGACCCCAAAGTCCTTAAGTATTATGGCTAGTGTTGAGCATTCCGATACCGCAAGTATCGGGTATCGGCCGATATTTGCGGTATCGGAATTCCGATACCGAATTCCGATACTTCCCGCGTATCGGATACCGGAATCGGAAGTTCCCAGAATTCAAACAGAACGCAGCAGCCAATGAGGAATGATTGGAAGTGTGGGCACATCCTGTTTAGCATGGTGGGCATGTAAGTACTGGCAAGGCTGTGATTGGCTGCTGAAATGATGTCACTCTGCACTATAAAAAACGCTGCCGCCATTTTGCGCTCACTCTGCTGTGATTTCAGTTAGGGACAGGACGCTGTGTTCTAACTGAGGGCCAGTTGAGCTAGCTAATTGCTTTATTTTCCTTTCCAAAGGCTAATTTAGCAAAACGCTGTGTGTTCTTCACTGTTCACCTTGCTCTTGCCTTGCAGCGCTGTTTTAACAGCGTTCTGCAAGGTCTCTGTGTGTGTGTGTGTGCAGCTCACTCTGTAGTCTGTGTGCAGCCATATACCCGGTTGTATTCAGCTCAGGGGGGGTTCACACTGCCTCACACAGTTGTCCTTTTTTGCTCATAGTGCAGCCTGCTGCACATTTTTTCTCAAATTTCCTATTAGTGTTTTTCCACCCGTCTCCAGCTAAATTGTGGAAAAACACTACATAGGATAACCTAGAGGGGGGTTTTTGGGCCTTGCAGCGCCGTTTACGGCTGTCTGCACGGTCTCCGTGTGAGCCCAGCTCACCCTGTAGTCTGTGTGCAGCCATAGCCGGTTGGATTCAGCTCAGGGTTCGTTACTGGCTCATACCTTGAGAAAAATTTTCCTTTTTTTCAAATAGTGCAGCCTGTTTAAAAATTTTAAAAAAAATTCCCTATTAGTGTTTTTCCACCCGTCTCCAGCTAAATAGTGGAAAAACACTACATAGGATAACCTAGAGGGGGTTCATTGGGCCTTGCAGCGCCGTTTACGGCTGTCTGCACGGTCTCTGTGTGAGCGCAGCTCGCCCTGTAGTCTGTGTGCAGCTATAGCCGGTTGGATTCAGCTCAGGGTGCGTTACTGCCTCATACCTTGAAAAACAATTTCCTTTTTTTCAAATAGTGCAGCCTGTTTAAAATTTTTTAAAAAAAATTCCTATTAGTGTCTTTCCACCCGTCTCCAGCTAAATAGTGGAAAAACACTACATAGGATAACCTAGAGGAGGGTTTTTTGGCCTTGCAGCGCCGTTTACGGCTGTCTGCACGGTCTCTGTGTGAGCGCAGCTCGCCCTGTAGTCTGTGTGCAGCTATAGCCGGTTGGATTCAGCTCAGGGTGCGTTACTGCCTCATACCTTGAAAAACAATTTCCTTTTTTTCAAATAGTGCAGCCTGTTTAAAATTAAAAAAAAAATTCCTATTAGTGTCTTTCCACCCGTCTCCAGCTAAATAGTGGAAAAATACTACATAGGATAACCTAGAGGAGGGTTTTTTGGCCTTGCAGCGCCGTTTACGGCTGTCTGCACGGTCTCCGTGTGATTTAAACTATCTCTGTGGCCCGATCTGCACAAAAAAAAAAGTAAAGTTCACCAAACACAACTTAACACTTGTGTAGGCCACATTTGAAAAATAATAAAGTTTAGTCCACGCTTTACAACATTAGTGTTTCTTACACCTGTTAGGAGGAGCATTTCAGGAATAAGCATGCTAAGGCCTTAGTACTTTTCTGCTTATCTTTATCTGTCAACCAAGATGAAGAGGGCAGGGAGTAAGGCACGTGGGCGTGGGCGCGGAGCAGGGAGAGGAGCAGGGAGAGGACGTGGTGATTCTGTGCCTGCTGCGGGCGCCGGTGACTCGTCGTCACTCAGTTTCAGCAGGGAACAGTCCTTCATGCGCAGCTTTGTCGGAGAGCGCCGTGCACCGCTGCTGCGTGAAGACCAAATTGAAGCCGTTGTCGGGTGGATGGCAGCTAACGCCTCGGCATCGACTTCAGTTAGTGCCACATCCTCTCAGGCACAGAGCACTGGAGAGCAGCCATCTGTCTCTTCACCACCTGCCAAATTGGCCAGGCAGTCAGAGAGCCCAGGACAGGAGCCGTCTCTACTTCTGTTCTCTGAATCTCTTGGCTTGGAAACAGGGGGCCAGCCAAGCAGCATTGGAGAAATGGAAGAAGAGGCAGTGTGCAGTGATGCCCAACAGCTTTTTCTCTCTGACTCTGAAGAGGCAGGTGGGCCAGTGCCTCCGGTGACCACAGCGCAGTACGCATCTGATGATGAAACTCAGGTGCCGCTTTCTGATGCGTACTGTGCTGCCGAGACTACCCAGGAGGAGCAGTTGGTGGCAGAGGGTAGTGGAGATGATGAGGTCCTTGACCCATCGTGGCGTGAGGAACAGGAAGGTGGTGGGAGCAGCTCTGAGGAAGAGCTTCCCCTTACGGGCCAAAGAGGGAGAGGGAGGGGGAAGACTGCGGAGCCTGTAGCCTCCACTTTGGCACCCGTTAGGAGCCTGTCTCTTTCCAAAGCCAAAAAGGGCGCTCCCAAGACTTGCAGTGCCTGGTCCTTTTTTGACACAGTTGCAGATGACATTTGTTTTGTCAAATGCAAGCTGTGTCATCAGAAAGTAAAAAGAGGTAAAAGTGTCAGCAACCTCAATACCACAAATATGTGGAAACATGTGCGGACCAGGCACGCGGTGGAGTTACAGAAACACAGTGAAGACGTAGGCCAACCAACAGCGGCAGCTACCACCTCTTCATCTCGTGTTGCCTCTTCCTCCACTGTTGTCCAGAGACCTAGTGTAATTCCACCCACAGCACCACCTTCCCAGTCATCCTCACACTCCCAGTCTACTCTACAGCCATCGGTAGTACAGGCATGGGAGAAAAGGCGGGCATTCTCGGCCAACCACCCCCGAGCACAGGCTCTGAATGCAGGCATTGCCAAACTGTTGTCCCTGGAAATGCTCTCGTTCAGGCTGGTGGAGACTGACAGCTTCCGTGACTTGATGGCATTGGCAGTCCCACAGTACAAGGTGCCCAGCCGCTTTTACTTCAGCAGGCAGGCTGTCCCTGCCCTGCACAGGCATGTTGAGGCAAACATAAAACATGCGCTACTGAACGCCGTCAGTAGCAAGGTCCACCTCACCACCGATGCGTGGACCAGTCAGCATGGACAGGGGCGATATGTTTCCCTCACTGCCCATTGGGTTAATGTTGTTGAGCCAGGTATAGATCGTGCGAGTGGCGCAGGACGTGTCCTGCCCACTCCAAGGATTGCAGGAATCCAGTCTGTACGCATCGACTCCTCCTCTTACACCAGTTCCTCAGATTCCTCTCTGCAGGATCCGTCACAGTCCACCTCCACATGGACCCGTGAACGTTTACCTATGACCGGCATGAGCACTGCCGTGGCCAAACGTCAGCAGGCCGTCTTGAAACTAGTTTCATTGGGGCATCGAAGCCACACAGCGCAGGAGCTCTGGAATGCCATCAAGCAGGAGAGCGATGTGTGGTTACTGCCAGCGAATCTCCATCCAGGCATGGTAGTGTGTGACAATGGCCGAAATCTGTTGGCAGCTTTGGCCCTTGGCAACCTCACTCACATCCCATGTCTGGCACATGTGCTCAATTTGGTTGTGCAGAGTTTTCTGAGGGACTATCCAGATCTTGATGCCCTGCTGCACAACGTCCGCCTAGAGTGTGCTCACTTGCGGCGTTCCAGCTTGGCCAGATCCCGCATTGCTGCTCTGCAGCGCCGATTCCGCCTTCCGGAACACCGCATCATATGTGACCTACCTACCCGGTGGAATTCCACGTTACATATGTTGGAGCGGTTGTGTGAGCAGCAGCAAGCAGTTATGGAGTACCAGCTGCATCTGGCGCAAAGAAGTCGCAGTCAGCGCCGATCAGACTTCACAACCACAGAGTGGGCCACTATGAAGGACGTCTGCCAGGTTTTGCGTCCTTTTGATTATTCCACGCGGATGGCAAGTGCAGATGATGCACTAGTCAGCATGACTGTCCCCCTTATCTGCCTGCTTCAGCAAACTTTGCAAGGGTTAAGGGATGATGTTGTGGAAGAGGTGGAGGATGAGGAGTCACCTTTTCCATCAGCTTCTGGAGAGTCAGCGCCACGTTGTTCCTCACAAAGGGGTACGCAGGGACCAATTTGTGAGGATGATGAGGACGAGTCAATGGAGGAGGAAGAGCTCCGTCCAGAGGAGGGAGCGACACAATTGTCCAGTGGTCAGTGTGTACAGCGAGGGTGGGGTGATGACGAGCGGGCAGAGATCATGTCTCAAGCAGGGGACAGCGTTTCTGGGCCAGTTGGCACTCTGCAGCACATGGTGGATTTCATGCTGCAGTGCCTGAGAAACGACCGCCGCATCGACCACATTCTCAACATGCCTGATTATTGGGTGTTCACCCTCCTCGATCCTCGCTACCGGGACAACGTCCAAAACCTCATCCCTGCGTTGACCCGGGAGCATAAATTGCGGGAGTACCACGACACACTGGTGAATTCCATCATCTTCTCCTGTCCAACTGAGAGGAGTGCTGCTAGTGCTTTACAAAGCAGCTCAGTGCGTCGAGGCAGTGGGGGAGGCTCTGCCCAAAGAGGGAGCAGAAGCAGTGCCTCTGCCCAAGGCAAGCCCAGTATGGCACAACTCTGGCACACTTTTGTGTGCCCGCCCCAAATGTCTACACCATCACCGGCGGCTCCAGTCAGCAGGAGGCAACGGTTCCGTCAGATGGTGACAGACTACATGGCTTGCCCTCTTACTGTACTCCCAGACGGCTCTTCCCCGTTCAAGTTTTGGGTCTCTAAGCTGGATACATGGCCAGAGCTAAGCCAGTATGCATTGGAGGTGCTGGCTTGCCCTGCGGCTAGTGTCTTATCGGAACGTGTCTTTAGTGCCGCAGGTGGTGTACTAACAGACCGTCGCATGCGACTATCCTCCGATAACGTTGACCGGCTTACTTTCCTGAAAATGAACCAGGCCTGGATCTCGCAGGAATTTGCCACTCCTCTGCCTGATTAAGTAATTGGGTGTCATCCAGGTCTCCTGCTGTGTTCATCTTTCTACCACCTGAACTGCTATTCCTGGGCTCCAACACCGCCAGTTGTGGCTCAGAAGTGCAGGATGCACAGTAAAAACATACGACCCAGTGTTATTGGGTTTCAGTAACGTCAGCTGATCCCCAGCTGTGTAGCCGGCAATGTGTCCTGCGACCGCCACGCTGGCACAACAACCTAAATGTAAAGGAACCTGTCCCCCCCCCCCCCCCCCGTCGTTTGTTACTGAAAGAGCCATCTTGTGCAGCAGTAATGCTGCACAAGGAAAAGGTAGCTCTTTTTTTTTAGCTCCTTGCACACGCAGAACTTAACACTTATAAAATGTGTTCACTGATACCGTTATACTGTCCCGGAGCTGGGACTTTCCTTCGCAATGTGACGCAGCACAGCCGTCATTCCTACCCCCTTGGTGCCATGCGCTGCCTCCTCAGCGTTGTTTTAAGCTGTCATGGAGCCTGCGCTGTTCTGTTATCCCTTGGGCATGCCCTATTTGCGCTGCCTGTCTTCTGACATAATTTGGTGTCAGGCTGGCTGCGCCTGTGCGGCCGCGCTGCCCGAGATCCCGCCTCGCTGTGTCTTCTGATTGAGTCACACTGCGGGCCTGGGATCCATGGGCATGCGCAGTGCATATCTTCCCCTCGGGCTCTCGCTCATTTCCCTCCGCCTTCTTTAGACTGTGCGCCGTCAGCTGATCCCTAATAGCATGCCACGGCCGTGACACCGCACAGTCTGAAGAAGAGGGAAGGAGGGGAGTGAGAGTCGAGGATATGCACTGTGCATGTCCATGGTTCCAAGGCCCGCAGTGGGATTACGTTGGACGAGACTGCGAGGTGGGATCTGGAGCAGCGTGGACGCACAGGCAGTGACAGCCTGACACCAAATTATGTCAGAAGACAGGCAGCGCTAATTGGGCATGGCCAAGGGCTAACAGAACAGCGCAGGCTCCGTGACAGCTTAAAACAACGCTGAGGAGGCAGCGCATGGCACCAAGGGGATAGGAATGACAGCTGTGCTGTGTCCCTTTACGAAGGAAATTCGCACCTCCGGGACGGTTTAACGGTATAAGGGGACACATTTTTAGTGTTTACTTCGGTGTTTGCAAGGAGCATAATTAAAAGAACCACCTTTTCCTTTTGCATCGTTAGTGCTGCACAAGATGGCTCTTTCAGCTACAAACGTCTTGGGGGGGGGTTAAAGGTTCCCTTTCAACTTGCTCCAATCAGGCTTCGGCCTACACTCTGTTCCTCTGTTCCTCTGTTCCTCCTGCTGTCCATGGGCTCTAACACCGCCAGTTGGTGCCTGGAAGTGCTGTGTGCACAGTCAACAGTCGCTCCTCTGTTATTGGGGTTCAGTAACGTCAGCTGATCCCCAGCTGTGTGTGCGGCAATACCTCCAATCTGCTCCTCCTGCTGTCCCTGGGCTCTAACACCGCCAGTTGGTGCCTGGAAGTGCTGTGTGCACAGTCAACAGTCGCTCCTCTGTTATTGGGGTTCAGTAACGTCAGCTGATCCCCAGCTGTGTGTGCGGCAATACCTCCAATCTGCTCCTCCTGCTGTCCCTGGGCTCTAACACCGCCAGTTGGTGCCTGGAAGTGCTGTGTGCACAGTCAACAGTCGCTCCTCTGTTATTGGGGTTCAGTAACGTCAGCTGATCCCCAGCTGTGTATCCGGCAACGTGTCATGCGACCGCCACGCTGGCACAACTAAAATGTAAGGGGACCTGTCCCCCCCCCCCCTAGGCGTTTGTTACTGAAAGAGCCACCATGTGCAGCACTAATACTGCACAAGGGAAAGATCGCTCTTGAAATTATGCTCCTTGCAAACGCTGAACTACACACTCATGTAATGTGTCCCCTCACACCGTCCAACCGTCCCGGAGGTGGGACTTTCCTTTGTAATGTGACGCAGCACAGCCGTCATTGCTACCCCCTTGGCACCGTGCGCTGCCTCCTTAGCGTTGTTTGATTCCGTCATGGACC
The DNA here is from genome assembly GCF_032444005.1 of Ranitomeya imitator. Taxonomy (NCBI): domain Eukaryota; kingdom Metazoa; phylum Chordata; class Amphibia; order Anura; family Dendrobatidae; genus Ranitomeya; species Ranitomeya imitator. The sequence continues at coordinate 1,194,426,625 of NC_091282.1, forward strand.
CTGCGCTGTTATGTTATCCCTTGGCCATGCACAGTTTGCGCTGCCCATCCTCTGACATCATTTGTTGTCGTCCTGGCTGCGCCTGTGCGTCCACGCTGCCCGAAATCACACCTCGCAGTGTCGTCTAATGTGATCCCACAGTGGGCCTGGTATCCATGGCCATGCGCAGTGCATCTACTAGCCTCTCACTCCCCTTCTTCACGCTTCTTCAGACTAGGCGGCGTCAGCTGATCCCTAATAGCATGCCACGGCCGTGACGCCGCACAGTCTGAAGAAGCAGGAAGGAGGTGAGTGAGAGGCGATGATATGCACTGCGCATGCCCATGGATCCCTGGCCCGCAGTGGGACTACATTAGATGACACTGCAAGGTTGGATCTCGGGCAGCTTGGACGCACAGGCACTGCCAGCCTGACACCTACATGATGTCAGAAGACGGCCACCGCTAACTGTGCATGGCCAAGGGATAACATTACAGTGCGGGCTCCGTGACAGAACCAAACAACGTTGAGGAGGTGGCGCCCGGCACCAAGGGGGTTGGAATGACGGCTGTGCTGTGTCACATTACAAAGGAAAGTCCCACTTCCGGGATGGTTTGACGGTGTGAGGGGACACATTATATGAGTGTGTACTTCAGCGTTTGCAAGGAGCATAATTTTTGGAGCCACCATTTTCCATGTGCAGTATTACTGCTGTACATGATGGCTCTTTCAGCAACAAATGCCTGGGGGGGGGGGGTTAAAGGTTCCCTTTCAACTTGCTCCACTGCAGGCTTCGGCCTACACTCTGCTCCTCTTTGATTCCCTGGGTTTCAACACTGTCAGTTGCCACCTGGAAGTGTTGTCTACACAGAAAAAACACTAGGTGATGTGTCAGTGGGGTTCAGCACCGCCAGCTGTTCCCCTGCTGTGTAGTCGGCAACGTGTCCAGCACAAGCCACGCTGGCACAACAGAACAAAAGCTGCCACCAGTGCAGGCTTCGGCCTACACTCTGCTCCTCTCCTCCTCCTGCTGACCCTGGGCTCAAACACCGCTAGTTTTTGCCCGGAAGTGCTAGCTGCAGAGAGAAAAACACCAGCCAATGTGTTAGTGGGGTTCAGCAACGCCAGCTGTTCCCCTGCTGTGTAGCCGGCAACGTGACCTGCAAACGCCACGCAGGCACATGAACTGAAATTAAAGGGAACCTGGCCCCACCCCCCCAGGTGTTTCTATGTATAACAGCCACCTAGTACAGCAGTACTGCTGCATTTGTACAAGGTGGCTGACTTTTTGTCCTTGCCCACGTTGAACTCAACACGTACAAAATGTGTCTCATTGAGACCATTCCACTGTCCCTGAGGTGTGACTTTCCTTTCTAATGATACGCAGCACCCCCCTTGGTAGCGTTTCCCGTCTTTTGTCATCATGGTTAGCTGGCTGCGCCTGTGCATCCGCCCTGCTCGTTGTCATATTTATTTTGTCAGCGAGGGTGTGGTTTATGGGCACGAGCAGTGCATATGTTCGCCTGTCTTAACTCATCTCCTTCCGCTTTCTTCAGACTGTGCGGCCTCCTGGCCGTGGTAGGCGATAAGGGATCAGCTGAGGCCGCCCAGTCTGAAGCAGGTGTAAGGACATGTGTGAGCGGCAAACCTATTTACTGCACAAGGCCACGAATCCCAGCACCGCAGTGTGACTTTAGGAAAAGGCACTGTGGGTCTGGGATTTATGGCCATCGTTAACCGCACCGGCCAACATGAAATGAGGTCATGAGACGGCCTGCACTAACAGGGTATTGCCAAGGGATAACACAAGAGCGCAGTTTCCTGTACTGCAAATAACAACGGTAAGGAATCTGCGCCCAGTACCTAGGTGTAAATTTGTACACCTGTGCTGCGTCTCCTTAAAAAGACTAGTAGTCACGCCTCCACTACTGTTTGACAGTATAATGGGCTAAATAGTGTACGTGTTTTATTCAGCGTGTGCAAGGAGCAAAATTAAGAGAGCAACCTTTGACTTGTGCATCATTAATGCAGTTCAAGGTGTGGCTCTTGTACCTTGCAACACCTGAGGGGGGGTTAAAGGTTACCTTTGAAATTGGTTCAACTAGGCTTCGGCCTACACTCTGCTCCTCTCCTCCTCCTGCTGACCCTGGGCTATAACACCGCTAGTTGTAGCCTGGAAGTGCTAGCTGCACAGAGAAAAACACCAGTCAATGTGTTAGTGGGGTTCAGCACCGCCAGCTGTTCCCCTGCTGTGTAGCCGGCATCGTGTCCAGCACAAGCCACGCTGGCACAACCGACCAAAAGCTGCCACCAGTGGAGGCTTCGGCCTACACTCTGCTCCTCTCCTCCTCCTGCTGACCCTGGGCTCAAACACCGCTAGTTTTTGCCCAGAACTGCTAGCTGCACAGAGAAAAACACCAGCCAATGTGTTAGTGGGGTTCAGCACCGCCAGCTGTTCCCCTGCTGTGTAGCCGGCATCGTGTCCAGCACAAGCCACGCTGGCACAACCGACCAAAAGCTGCCACCAGTGCAGGATTTGGCCTACACTCTGCTCCTCTCCTCCTCCTGCTGACCCTGGGCTCAAACACCGCTAGTTTTTGCCCGGAACTGCTAGCTGCACAGAGAAAAACACCAGCCAATGTGTTAGTGGGGTTCAGCACCGCCAGCTGTTCCCCTGCTGTGTAGTCGGCATCGTGTCCAGCACAAGCCACGCTGGCACAACTGACCAAAAGCTGCCACCAGTGCAGGCTTCGGCCTACACTCTGCTCCTCTCCTCCTGCTGACCCTGGGCTCAAACACCGCCAGTTTCTGCCCGGAAGTGCTAGCTGCACAGAGAAAAACACCAGCCAATGTGTTAGTGGGGTTCAGCACCGCCAGCTGTTCCCCTGCTGTGTAGCCGGCAACGTGTCCTGCAAACGCCACGCAGGCACATGAACTGAAATTGAAGGGAGCCTGCCCCCCACCCCCAGGTGTTTCTATGTATAACAGCCACCTTGTACAGCAGTACTGCTGCATTTGTACAAGGTGGCTGACTTTTTCTCCTTGCCCACGTGGATCTCAACACGTACAAAATGTGTCTCATTGAGACCATTCCACTGTCCCTGAGGTGTGACTTTCCGTTCTAATGATACGCAGCACCACCCTTGTTAGCGCTGCCCGTCTTTTGACATCATTGATTAGCTGGCTGCGCCTGTGCGTCTGCCCTGCTCGAAACAACGCCCCTCGGTGTCTTATTTTTTTGGACAGCGAGGGTGTGATTGATGGGCATGTGCAGTGCATATGTTTGCCTGTGTTCACTCATCTCCTTCCGCCTTCTTCAGACTGGGTGTCCTCATGGCCGCGGCAGGCGATAAGGGATCAGATGAGGCCGCCCAGTCTGAAGCAGGTGTAAGGACATGTGTGAGCGGCAAACCTATTTACTGCACAAGGCCACGAATCCCAGCCACGCAGTGTGATTTTTTGAAAACACACTGTGGGTCTGGGATTCATGTCCATCGCTAACCGCAACGGCCGACATGAAATGAGGTCAGAAGACAGGAAGCGCTCACAGCGCATGGCCAAGGGATCACAATAGCGCAGACTCCTGTACAGCAAATAACAACGCTCAGGAATCTGTGCCCAGCAGCTAGGTGTAAATTTTGACACCTGTGCTGCATCTCCTTAAAAAGACAAGTCAGGCCTCCACTACTGTTTGACAGTATAGTAGGCTAAATAGTGTAAGTGTTTTATTCAGCGTATGCAAGGAGCAAATTAAATAGAGCAACCTTTTACTTGTGCAGCATTAATGCTGCACAAGGTGTGGCTCTTGTACCTTGCAACACCTGAGGGGGGGTTAAAGGTAACCTTTGAAATTGGTTCAACTAGGCTTCGGCCTACACTCTGCTCCTCTCCTGCTGACCCTGGGCTCAAACACCGCTAGTTTTTGCCCGGAACTGCTAGCTGCACAGAGAAAAACACCAGTCAATGTGTTAGTGGGGTTCAGCACCGCCAGCTGTTCCCCTGCTGTGTAGCCGGCATCGTGTCCAGCACAAGCCACGCTGGCACAACCGACCAAAAGCTGCCACCAGTGCAGGCTTCGGCCTACACTCTGCTCCTCTCCTCCTCCTGCTGACCCTGGGCTCAAACACCGCTAGTTTTTGCCCGGAACTGCTAGCTGCACAGAGAAAAACACCAGCCAATGTGTTAGTGGGGTTCAGCACCGCCAGCTGTTCCCCTGCTGTGTAGTCGGCATCGTGTCCAGCACAAGCCACGCTGGCACAACTGACCAAAAGCTGCCACCAGTGCAGGCTTCGGCCTACACTCTGCTCCTCTCCTCCTCCTGCTGACCCTGGGCTCAAACACCTCCAGTTTCTCGCTGGAAGTGCTAGCTGCACAGAGAAAAACACCAGCCAATGTGTTAGTGGGGTTCAGCACCGCCAGCTGTTCCCCTGCTGTGTAGCCGGCAACGTGTCCTGCAAACGCCACGCAGGCACATGAACTGAAATTGAAGGGAGCCTGCCCCCCACCCCCAGGTGTTTCTATGTATAACAGCCACCTTGTACAGCAGTACTGCTGCATTTGTACAAGGTGGCTGACTTTTTTCTCCTTGCCCACGTGGAACTCAACACGTACAAAATGTGTCTCATTAGAGACCATTCCACTGTCCCTGAGGTGTGACTTTCCTTTCTAATGACACGCAGCACCCCCATTGTTAGCGCTGCCAGTCTTCTGACATCATTGGTTGGATGGCTGTGCCTGTGCGTCCGCCCTGCCCGACACAACGCCCCTCGTTGTCTCATATATTTTGACTGCGAGGGTGTGATTGATGGGCACGAGCAGTGCATATGTTCCCCTGTCTTCACTCCCCTCCTTCCGCCTTCTTCTGACTGTGCGGCCTCATGGCCGCGGCATGCGATAAGGGATCAGCTGAGGCCGCCCAGTCTGAGGCTGGTGTAAGGACATGTGTGAGCGGCGAACATATTTACTGCACAAGGCCACGAATCCCAGCACCGCAGTGTGACTTTAGGAAAAGGCACTGTGGGTCTGGGATTTATGGCCATCGTTAACCGCACCGGCCAACATGAAATGAGGTCATAAGACTGGCAGCTCTAACAGGGCATTGCCAAGGGATAACACAAGAGCGCAGACTCCTGTACAGCAAATAACAACGCTCAGGAAGCTGCGCCAAGCACCAAGGCGTTATTTGGGACACCTGTGCTGCGTCTCCTTAAAAAGCCATGTCACGCATCCACTACAGTTTGACTGTAGAATGGGCAAAATTGTGTACGTCTTTCATTCAGCGTGTGCAAGTAGACAAATTAATAGAGCAACCTTTCACTTGTGCAGCATTAATACTGCACAAGGTGTGTCTCTTGTACTTTGTAACACCTGAGGGGGGGTTAAAGGTTTCCTTTGAAATTGGTTCAAGTAGGCTTCGGCCTACACTCTGCTCCTCTCCTCCTCCTCCTCCTGCTTCACCACGGGCTCTAACATCGCTAGTTTTCGCCCGCAAGTGCTAGCTGCACAGATAAAAAGACCCGCCATTGTGTTAGTGGGGTTCAGCAACGCTAGCTGTTCCCACACTGTGTAGCCGGCAAAGTGTCCTGCAAACGCAACGCTGACACAAAGCTGCCTCCAGTGCAGGCTTCGGCCTACACTCTGCTCCCAATGCTTACCCTTTGCTCCAGCACCGCTAGTTGGGGCTCTAGGAAGACAATCTTTAATAGGCAGCGCATCTGGGTTCCAGCACCGCCAGCTGGTTCTCGGCAGTGTTTTTGTCACAGGTACTCCCTCGTGCCAAACCTGGTTTCAGCACCGTCAGCTGTTTCCGGGTTGTGTCAAACTCGCTGAGACGCCTATGCTTGCCCCGTCATGTTGAGGTCGGGTTAGCCAACTCCAGGGTGCCTCCAGTTTAGGAGCTTCCTATGTGGGCTGCGTGAACTGGTAGTCAAGGCTGGTTCTGTAGTGCCAGTAGGCCCAGCTCCCCCTGTAGGACTGTTGGCGTTCGGTAACTGCGGCTGCCTCGCGGCCTAGCTGTTCTCTCCTCTCCTGTGGGCCTTGGGGTCCACCACCTGGTTCCAGCACCGTCAGCTGGTTCCGGGCCGAGCCTTTGGCTTAGGTGCCTCCTCCTGGGTATCCGAGTTCCGCCAACGTCAGGCGGTCCTTGGTAGTGCTTTTAAGTGCGGGCACCTACAGCTTAGTAACCGGGTTCCAGCACCGCCAGCTGGTCCTCGGTCGTGCCATTGGCTCTTGCACACTGGGGCAACGCATCTGGGTTCCAGCACCGCCAGCTGGTTCTCGGCAGTGATTTTGTCACAGGTACTCCCTCGTGCCAAACCTGGTTTCAGCACCGTCAGCTGTTTCCGGGTTGTGTCAAACTCGCTGAGACGCCTATGCTTGCCCCGTCGTGGTGCGGTCGGGTTAGCCAACTCCAGGGTGCCTCCAGTTTAGGAGCTTCCTATGTGGGCTGCGTGAACTGGTAGTCAAGGCTGGTTCTGTAGTGCCAGTAGGCCCAGCTCCCCCTGTAGGACTGTTGGGGTTCGGTAACTGCGGCTGCCTCGCGGCCTAGCTGTTCTCTCCTCTCCTGTGGGCCTTGGGGTCCACCACCTGGTTCCAGCACCGTCAGCTGGTTCCGGGCCGAGCCTTTGGCTTAGGTGCCTCCTCCTGGGTATCCGAGTTCCGCCAACGTCAGGCGGTCCTTGGTAGTGCTTTTAAGCGCGGGCAACTACAGCTTAGTAACCGGGTTCCAGCACCGTCAGCTGGTCCTCGGTCGTGCCATTGGCTCTTGCACACTGGGGCAACGCATCCGGGTTCCAGCACCGCCAGCTGGTTCTCGGCAGTGATTTTGTCACAGGTACTCCCTCGTGCCAAACCTGGTTTCAGCACCGTCAGCTGTTTCCGGGTTGTGTCAAACTCGCTGAGACGCCTATGCTTGCCCCGTCGTGGTGCGGTCGGGTTAGCCAACTCCAGGGTGCCTCCAGTTTAGGAGCTTCCTATGTGGGCTGCATGAATTGGTAGTCAAGGCTGGTTCTGTAGTGCCAGTAGGCCCAGCTCCCCCTGTAGGACTGTTGGGGTTCGGTAACTGCGGCTGCCTCGCGGCCTAGCTGTTCTCTCCTCTCCTGTGCGCCTTGGGGTCCACCACCTGGTTCCAGCACCGTCAGCTGGTTCCGGGCCGAGCCTTTGGCTTAGGTGCCTCCTCCTGGGTATCCGAGTTCCGCCAACGTCAGGCGGTCCTTGGTAGTGCTTTTAAGCGCGGGCACCTACAGCTTAGTAACCGGGTTCCAGCACCGCCAGCTGGTCCTCGGTCGTGCCATTGGCTCTTGCACACTGGGGCAACGCATCTGGGTTCCAGCACCGCCAGCTGGTTCTCGGCAGTGTTCTTGACACAGGTACTCCCTCGTGCCAAGCCTGGTTTCAGCACCGTCAGCTGTTTCCGGGTTGTGTCAAGCTCACTGAGACGCCTATGCTTGCCCCGTCGTGGTGCGGTCGGGTTAGCCAACTCCAGGGTGCCTCCAGTTTAGGAGCTTCCTATGTGGGCTGCGTGAACTGGTAGTCAAGGCTGGTTCTGTAGTGCCAGTAGGCCCAGCTCCCCCTGTAGGACTGTTGGGGTTCGGTAACTGCGGCTGCCTCGCGGCCTAGCTGTTCTCTCCTCTCCTGTGGGCCTTGGGGTCCACCACCTGGTTCCAGCACCGTCAGCTGGTTCCGGGCCGAGCCTTTGGCTTAGGTGCCTCCTCCTGGGTATCCGAGTTCCGCCAACGTCAGGCGGTCCTTGGTAGTGCTTTTAAGCGCGGGCACCTACAGCTTAGTAACCGGGTTCCAGCACCGCCAGCTGGTCCTCGGTCGTGCCATTGGCTCTTGCACACTGGGGCAACGCATCTGGGTTCCAGCACCGCCAGCTGGTTCTCGGCAGTGTTCTTGACACAGGTACTCCCTCGTGCCAAGCCTGGTTTCAGCACCGCCAGCTGTTTCCGGGTTGTGTCAAGCTCACTGAGACGCCTATGCTTGCCCCGTCGTGGTGCGGTCGGGTTAGCCAACTCCAGGGTGCCTCCAGTTTAGGAGCTTCCTATGTGGGCTGCGTGAACTGGTAGTCAAGGCTGGTTCTGTAGTGCCAGTAGGCCCAGCTCCCCCTGTAGGACTGTTGGGGTTCGGTAACTGCGGCTGCCTCGCGGCCTAGCTCTTCTCTCCTCTCCTGTGGGCCTTGAGGTCCACCACCTGGTTCCAGCACCGTCAGCTGTTTCCGGGCCGAGCCTTTGGCTTAGGTGCCTCCTCCTGGGTATCCGAGTTCCGCCAACGTCAGGCGGTCCTTGGTAGTGCCTTTAAGCGCGGGCACCTACAGCTTAGTAACCGGGTTCCAGCACCGTCAGCTGGTCCTCAGTCGTGCCATTGGCTCTTGCACACTGGTGCAACGCATCCGGGTTCCAGCACCGCCAGCTGGTTCTCGGCAGTGTTTTTGTCACAGGTACTCCCTCGTGCCAAACCTGGTTTCAGCACCGTCAGCTGTTTCCGGGTTGTGTCAAACTCGCTGAGACGCCTATGCTTGCCCCGTCGTGTTGCGGTCGGGTTAGCCAACTCCAGGGTGCCTCCAGTTTAGGAGCTTCCTATGTGGGCTGCATGAATTGGTAGTCAAGGCTGGTTCTGTAGTGCCAGTAGGCCCAGCTCCCCCTGTAGGACTGTTGGCGTTCGGTAACTGCGGCTGCCTCGCGGCCTAGCTGTTCTCTCCTCTCCTGTGGGCCTTGGGGTCCACCACCTGGTTCCAGCACCGTCAGCTGGTTCCGGGCCGAGCCTTTGGCTTAGGTGCCTCCTCCTGGGTATCCGAGTTCCGCCAACGTCAGGCGGTCCTTGGTAGTGCTTTTAAGCGCGGGCACCTACAGCTTAGTAACCGGGTTCCAGCACCGCCAGCTGGTCCTCGGTCGTGCCATTGGCTCTTGCACACTGGGGCAACGCATCTGGGTTCCAGCACCGCCAGCTGGTTCTCGGCAGTGTTCTTGACACAGGTACTCCCTCGTGCCAAGCCTGGTTTCAGCACCGCCAGCTGTTTCCGGGTTGTGTCAAGCTCACTGAGACGCCTATGCTTGCCCCGTCGTGGTGCGGTCGGGTTAGCCAACTCCAGGGTACCTCCAGTTTAGGAGCTTCCTATGTGGGCTGCGTGAACTGGTAGTCAAGGCTGGTTCTGTAGTGCCAGTAGGCCGAGCTCCCCCTGTAGGACTGTTGGGGTTCGGTAACTGCGGCTGCCTCGCGGCCTAGCTGTTCTCTCCTCTCCTGTGGGCCTTGGGGTCCACCACCTGGTTCCAGCACCGTCAGCTGGTTCCGGGCCGATCCTTTGGCCTAGGTGCCTCCTCCTGGGTATCCGAGTTCCGCCAACGTCAGGCGGTCCTTGGTAGTGCTTTTAAGCGCGGGCACCTACAGCTTAGTAACCGGGTTCCAGCACCGTCAGCTGGTCCTCGGTCGTGCCATTGGCTCTTGCACACTGGGGCAACGCATCCGGGTTCCAGCACCGCCAGCTGGTTCTCGGCAGTGTTTTTGTCACAGGTACTCCCTCGTGCCAAACCTGGTTTCAGCACCGTCAGCTGTTTCCGGGTTGTGTCAAACTCGCTGAGACGCCTATGCTTGCCCCGTCGTGTTGCGGTCGGGTTAGCCAACTCCAGGGTGCCTCCAGTTTAGGAGCTTCCTATGTGGGCTGCATGAATTGGTAGTCAAGGCTGGTTCTGTAGTGCCAGTAGGCCCAGCTCCCCCTGTAGGACTGTTGGCGTTCGGTAACTGCGGCTGCCTCGCGGCCTAGCTGTTCTCTCCTCTCCTGTGGGCCTTGGGGTCCACCACCTGATTCCAGCACCGTCAGCTGGTTCCGGGCCGAGCCTTTGGCTTAGGTGCCTCCTCCTGGGTATCCGAGTTCCGCCAACGTCAGGCGCTCCTTGGTAGTGCTTTTAAGCGCGGGCACCTACAGCTTAGTAACCGGGTTCCAGCACCGCCAGCTGGTCCTCGGTCGTGCCATTGGCTCTTGCACACTGGGGCAACGCATCTGGGTTCCAGCACCGCCAGCTGGTTCTCGGCAGTGTTCTTGACACAGGTACTCCCTCGTGCCAAGCCTGGTTTCAGCACCGTCAGCTGTTTCCGGGTTGTGTCAAGCTCACTGAGATGCCTATGCTTGCCCCGTCGTGGTGCGGTCGGGTTAGCCAACTCCAGGGTGCCTCCAGTTTAGGAGCTTCCTATGTGGGCTGCGTGAACTGGTAGTCAAGGCTGGTTCTGTAGTGCCAGTAGGCCCAGCTCCCCCTGTAAGACTGTTGGGGTTCGGTAACTGCGGCTGCCTCGCGGCCTAGCTTTTCTCTCCTCTCCTGTGGACCTTCAGGTCCACCACCTGGTTCCAGCACCGTCAGCTGGTTCTCGGCAGTGTCTTTTGCTCTTGTACCTTCTGCTCCCCATCCTGGTTCCAGTACCGTCAGCTGGTTCCGGGCAGAGCCTTTGGCTTAGGTGCCTCCTTCTGGGTATCCAAGTTCCACCAACGTCAGGTGGTCCTTGGTAGTGCTTTCGGGCACGGGTACCTCCTGCTTAGTAACCGGGTTCCAGTAACGTCAGCTGGTCCTCGGTAGTTCCATAGGCTCTTGAACCTTCGGGTAGCCATCCGAGTTCCAGTTCCATCAGCTGGTTCTTGGCATTTTCTCAGCCTTCTTGTACCTTCTGCTACATTTCCAAGTTGAAGACCCTAAAGTCGACGACCCGGAAGACCACCCCGATGATGACAACGACGACCCGGAAGACCACCCCGATGACGACGGCGGAGACGACGACGGCGGAGACGACGACGGCTGAGACGACGACGGCGGAGATGACGACACTGGAGACGACGACCCTGGAGACGACGACATGGAAGACCGAGAAGCAGAAGAACAAGAGGCTGCAGAACAAAGAGCAGAAGAACATTAAGCATAAGACTTAATATCAGAGCAAAAGATATTATCTAAATTATATGCAGAAGAAGACTAAGCAGTGTATGGGGGTGAGTCCGTTCCTCCTCGTGGTGCCCCTGGATAAAGCCTGATGCTGCAGGCCAAACTGAACGCGGACAAATGTAACTTTTGTGACTGGCAGAACGGAAGGTGTAATCTTCCAACTTTTATAAATAACAACTACGGGAATGCCTGTCACAAATGAGAATATGATGAAGAAGTAGAATAGGAAGAATAATAACAGTGGAATAAAAAGAATATGTAGAATAGGAAGAATAATAATAGCTGAATAAAATGAATATGAAGAATGTAATCAAAAAAAAAAAAAAAGGTAAAGGATGAAGAAGAAGATGAATAAGGTGAAGAAGAAGTTGATGTCAAAGATGCTGATGATGATGAAGATGAAAGTGTGGGAAAAAAAAAAAAGAAAAAAAAGAAGGGGAAGGGCGTGGAATAGTGAAACATCAATATCTGACAAAATAAAAAAATAAATTTACATAGTCAATATCTTTGTCACTCCGAATGTCTTAAAAAAAAAAAAAAAACATGCTATTCTATTTGATTGGGATAAATCTCTATGACTTTAATGTCTCCGCCACCTCCCCAAATACATCCGGCATTATTCTTAGTTGTTTTCCTTCATGTAGAATGAACCTACAAGGCAAGAAAGGGTTTATTTTAATTCCGATATTTTGGTCCCATTGACTTGCATTGGGATCGGGTATCGGTATCGGCGATATCCGATATTTTTTGAATATCGGCCGATCCTATCCGATACCGATACTTTCCGATATCGGAAGGTATCGCTCAACACTAATTATGGCCACTATAACATACTCACTGATTTAAAAAAATAAATACAATACTCCCCTTTCCCTGTTCCCCCGCTGCTCCGGTCTCCACAGTGCATCTCAGCAGCTCCACTGCCTGTCACAGCGTGGAGCGATGAAGTGACATCATTGCACCTGCTAGCTAAAATGTCAGACTCTGTTGAAGAATGATGGGGGAGAGAGCAGACGACTTCCCTCCTCCATCACTGCTTTCAACTGTACCGGCATCTTGGATGCCACTCACTGGGGGCCCCTGGGAGAGTGGGAGCCCTGAGCAAATGCCCAGTTTTTCTGCTAATGATGCTGGCTTTGGTAACTGGTCACATGTATAGGGCTGTATAAATTGTCTGTGTTCCATATTCCTCATATTTTCTGTATCATTTTCTTGTTTAGATCAACAACATTGCAAAGCTGAAGGATTTTTTCCTAGAGCACAGGAAGGATTATATTAATGCCTGATCCAGACCGGGTTTTGAGTTCTGCTTTCCCTTTTTCTCAGTCTGGTCATGTCAAGAGTTAACCTTTCTCAGCCTCTGTCTTGATTCAGGTTGGCTATTTATCATTGCTGCATCCTTCAGGCAATGTCAGTTATAGTGTTTGACTAGTGCTGCTGTAGCTGTTTGCTCTGATTTGTCCTGCTGCATTTGCTGTCTGAACCCGTGTCTCTGTTTTCCCCTATTCCGTCTTGACTCCGTGTTTCCCTTCAGTGTGCTGACAACCTGGTTTTGACTTGGCTTGCATCCTGACCTACTTCTGTCTTTTATCTTTTGTCTCTGACCGTGAGTTTGCTTATTCCTTTGGTACTGCTCTACAGTTTAGCATTTTATCCAGCTCGTTTGACTATCCTGCTGCCACCTGTGGTGGCCTCACTTCTGCACTGCAGGTCAGCTCTGTTTAGGTGCAGTCCTGCTTCCACTCTACTGCCATCTAGGAGAGCCTGCATCTACCTGCATTGCAGCAGCATGACATTATAACTGACCAGAACCTGACAGTTTTTTCTCTCTGCTCTGCTTTCTGTGGATCCACTCCATACACTGGAGAGTCAAATGACTAGTTTGACACAAATGATGCAGGATCTATCAGTGGAACATAGGGCCTTGGCCACATCTCATAACCAAATGCAAAGAAAGTTTTCTGACACTGTTGATGTCTCATTGCACTCTCCTGAACCTCTGGTCAGACTCCCAGAAACCTTCACCGGGGAAAAGGAGAGGTTCTGTAGTTTTAAGGAGAGTTACAAGCTATTGTTTTCTCTTAGACCCTAATTTTCTGGAGACGAGAGTCAGCATGTGGGGATAATCATTTCCTTACTTCGGGAGGGACCTCAATTGTGGGCTTTCTCTTTACCTGCTTCTGCCTCTGAACATATGTCTGTGGATAGGTTCTTTGAGGCCCTAGGTCTTATTTTTGAGGAGCCTGACTGGGTCAGAGTGGCAGAGGAAATAATTATAAGTCTTTCAGGTTAAGTTCTTGGTTGAATGGTATAGCTCCATCTATGGTCCGTTGAGGTGTCCTGGGATTACTCTGCGCTGAGATGTCAGTTCAGGAGAGGACTTTTGGATCACCTGAATGATGCTCTGGCTCTCCATCCACCACCCAGATCATTGGAGGAGCCTATGACTTAGGCTATCCATATGGATCGGAGGCTGCGGGAGAGAGGTGTTGCACAGCGAGAGGTTCTGTTGCTCCCTGTTGTTTTGCCACCGTCTGAACCTATGGAGGTGGGGGCCAGCAACCTTAAGAAGAAGGAGACTGCGACGTGAAGGAAAGCTATGTTTTTACTGCAGAGATCCCGGACATTGGAAAAAGGACTGTTCCTCCTGCCCACTAACTAACAAGCGGCTGAGTCTGGGTGATTGTCATGGAGGTCACTCAGACTCTCGGGTACCTTTTTTCTCAGTCTCTAAAGTATTGTTGGAAGTGGAACTTAGTTGTGGGAGTTGCTTCATGCCCACTACTGCTTTCCTGGACTGCGGGTCATCCATGAACTTTATTGACTCTGACTTGGTGACCAAGTGTAAGTTAGGGACAGTTAGGCTGGAGACTCCTATTCATAATCAAAACACAACTGGCTAAGAATGTCATTAAATTTGTCTCAGAGGAAATTCTCCTTAAAGTGAGTTCCTTACACCAGGAACGTAGTTCATGTTTTGTTCTGGACAATCTGCCTGTGGGACTGGTGTTGGGGTTCCCCTGGTTACAGTTACATATCCCTGTGATAGATTGGGAATCTCGGGACATGGTCAAATGGGGTCCTAATTGTGTCAAAAATTGCCTTACTACTGTACTTGTGTCATCCGTTAATCTGAAAGGTATTCTGGAGTACCTAATGGATTTTAAGGAAGTTTTTTCTGAAAAGGAGGCCGAGGTCTTACAATCAACACCGCCCTTTTGACTGTACTATTAATCTGGTTCTGGGTGAGGAAGCGAGGAACTGCTATATTGGGTCACTAAACTAAAGGTACCGTCACATTAAGCGACGCTGCAGCGATCTAGACAACGATCCCGATCGCTGCAGCGTTGCTGTGTGGCCGCTGGAGAGCTGTCACACAGACAGCTCTCCAGCGACCAATGATGCCGGTCCCATGGTAACCAGGGTAAACATCGGGTTACTAAGCGCAGGGCCGCGCTTAGTAACCCGATGTTTACCCTGGTTACCATTGTAAATGTAAAAAAAAACAAACACTACATACTTACATTCTGCTGTCTGTCCTCCGGCGCTCTGCTTCTCTGCACTGTCAGCACCGGCCAGCCGTAAAGCAGAGCGGTGACGTCACCGCTGTGCTTTACGGCTGGCCGGCGCTTACAGCCAGTGCAGGAAACCACAGCGCTGGGGGACAGACACCGGAATGTAAGTATGCAGTGTTTGTTTTTTTTTACGTTTACGCTGGTAACCAGGGTAAACATCGGGTTACTAAGCACGGCCCTGCGCTTAGTAACCTGATGTTTACCCTGGTTACCAGTGAAGACATCGCTGAATCGGCGTCACAAACGCCGATTCAGCGATGTCTGCAGGAGTCCAGTGACGAAATAAAGTTCTGGACTTTCTGCTCCGACCAACAATCTCACAGCAGGATCCAGATCGCTGCTGCCTGTCAAACTGAACGATATCGCTAGCCAGGACGCTGCAACGTCACGGATCGCTAGCGATATCGTTCAGTGTGAAGGTACCTTAAGAGAGGAAGTTGTAGGGCAGTTATTGGTTCTGGGTCCCTTTAGGAGTAGGGTACTAGACCTAGCCCATTTTTCATGTCTTGGGTGGGCATCTGGAAGTGGACAAACCTCAACAACGGATTCTTCAGAGATTCGACTGGCCTGGATCTCACAGAGAGATTGCTAACTACTGCCTGTCCTGCCCTACTTGTTAGCTAACTGCTCCCGTATCCCACTTCCAAAGTCCCCTAGTGCTGGTGCCCATTATAGAAGTCCCATTTGACCGGATTGCCAAGGACCTTGTAGGGCTCCTAGTTAAGTCCGCCAGGAGGCAACAATACATACTAGTGGTGATGAACTATGCAACACGGTACCCGGGGGCAGTACCACTGAGAAACTTATCGGCAATGAGTATAGCACGAGAGCTATTCCATATTTTCTCCCGGATGGGCCTGCTAAAGGTGATCCTGATGGACTAAGGAACTCCTTTTATGTCCAAAGTGATGAGAGAGTTGTGAAAGGCTCGCCAGATTACACAACTTCAGACATCGGTGTACCATCCGCAGATGGATGGCCAGGTGGAGAGGTTCAACAAGACCTTGAGATCCATGCTTAAAAAGATCATGGAGAAGGATGGCCGAGACTGGGATTGCCTACTACTGTACCTGTTGTTCTGAATCAGGGCAGTCCCACAGGCATCTATGGCAGACTTGTCCAAAGTGCGGCCTGCAGGCCACATCTGGCCCTTTGGCTGTCTCAGTCCAGCCCATGGACCGAGACAGCGATAGGGCTGGAAACCACAGGTCCACAGTTCACATCGTGCCCGCCCACTGGTTGTCGCCGTTGTCTCCATATGTACTGACTACATTGATGAAGGAGGGGCTTCCAGCCACTTCCTCCACCAATCAGCGTTTGACATATGTAATTTCATCACTTCAGCTGTGTACTGCGGAGAGTCGGCACACAGGAGGCAGGGAGTGCTAGGGAATGGGACTGAGGTGAGCATGTGTTGTTTTTTTGTTTTTTTCCCCATGTGTATGGGATGTGTGGCTGGGCATGGGGAGGCTATGGGGGTGACATGCTGCACATGGTGCTGCATAAGGGGGTGAGATGCTGCACATGGTGCTGCATATGGGGGTGACATGCTGCAAGTGGTGCTGCATATGGCAGTGACATACTGCTGGCTATGGGGGAGACATGCCTCACATAGGGATGCTATGGGGGTGACATGCTGCGTATGGGGAGGCTATGGGGCATCATGCTGCACATGGGGAGGCTATGGGGCCTCATGCAGTATATGGGAAGACTATGGGGGTCTCATGAAGCATATGGGGAGGCTATAGGGGCCTCATGCAATATGTATAGGGAGGTTATGTGGGGCTCATGCAGTGTTTATAGGGAGGCTGTGTGGGGCTCATGCAGTGTATATAGGGAGGCTGTGTGGGGTTCATGCTACTTATGGGGGATGCTGTTTAGAGCTCATGCCTCATATAGGGAAGCTGGTATGGGGCTCATGCTACATATTTGGGAGGAAGGTGTGGGGCTCATGCCGCATATGGGGGAGGAAGGTGTGGGGCTCATGCCACATGTGGGGAAGGAAGGTGTGTCGCTCATACACATGTAGGAGGCTGTGTGGGGCTCATGCTGCATATGAGGGAGGCTGTAAGGGGCTCTTGCCGCATATGGGGGAGGCTGAATGTTGCTCTTACAGTATATAAGGGGCTGTGGGGGCTCATACGATATGCAGAAGGCAATGTACTTGGGTTAAAACTATATATAGGAGGATGTCAGCATAATTAATTCTGCTCAATATTAAGTGATACAATTAATATTAATATGATTATCAATAATATAATAATTATAATATATCAATATTAATATTGAGATTTTTTTGCATATTTTTTGTACATTTATATAGAGCTCTAGACAAAAAGTGAAACAACTTGGCTTTTAGTAATATGCTGTCTGTGAAAAATGCTCATGCTAGTGCTGCTGGTGTGGTATGTATTCTCGGCCAGGAAAGGCTTCTACAGGCTTGGACTCAGCACTCCGCTGACGTTAACTAGATCAGGCCTGGGAAGCAGTGTGCCACGGTCCATCATGTGTTCCACTGCTACAGGCAACCTCTTACTTTCATCTTTTCTTGCAAGACGTCCTCTTCAGCCATCTTAACTTCACTGTGCTGGGGCAATAGGTGCTGAGTAGGTCTCTGACATCACAGTGCACATTAGGGTATCATTACATGCATTCCCTAGCCAGTTGCTCAGGTGTTCCACTTCATTACACTATGATGTAAAAGGCCTGATTGGTGCTGGAAGCCCCAAAACAGAGTATCAATAGCTAAGGAGGATGCCACAAGGCGAAGGAAAGAGAAACAAAAAGACCAAATTGAGAAGATGACCAGACGGTGGGCTGTGGCAGCGGTGGCATAAATGAGTTACAACTTCAGTATTACATTTTTTATACATTTTCTCAACCTTTTACAATTTAATGATAACTGCAATTTTGCTGAATTTGCTGAAACATTTGGATTCAGGAGAATCTGATTTTTTTTTTCTAATATTTGAGGTGTCACAATCCATCCTTTGTTTTTTTGCTCCATTGTAACAACTTCTTTCCTCCTTCCTCAGGCACATGAGGTCTTCTTTGTCCATCTTTTCTCTGTCCTGGGGCCTTCAGGGCCATGTAGGCCTTTGATGTCATGACATGCATCACCTAAGGTATTGGCTAGGCCTCTGGCAACATCAGAAGCTTCTCGACGCCAGAAACCCCAGCGTATAGTGAAGGTGGCCAAAGAGGACATCACATGCCAGATAAAGAAGAAAGAAAAGGCCAAATAGAGCCGAGAACCAAACTACGGACTAGGGCGGTTGCGGAACAGGTAAGCGCTGAGGTATGTATTATATTTTTTTACATCCTGTGTTTACTATGCACTGACATCTGGTGAGACCCTAGAGCATAATAAGGAACTTTCAATTTGTAACACAATATGTGTTTGCGACTTGTTAATATCTTAGCTATTTGTACTAGGTCAAAAACACTCACTGTATATTAATGTAGCAAAAGTATACATGGTGTAGGATCCTGTACGTATTTAATGGACCGCCTCGGCATCACTCCACAGTTTGCATTTATATGCCAGCTTTGTCTTACTCTTCCACACATGTTGTTTGACATTAGCCATTTCATCCCAACACTTACCACGTACTTGAGATTAAGACCTGTCAGCCACTTTCTGGAACAGAAAAATGGGAATGTTTAGCCCAGCTGTGTGAGTGTTTCCTAAACCTGTGTGGCATTGGCCTTATAATGCATAAAGGTTTGTAAGTGAGCTGGAACAGGAATTTAGCAGAAGCTAGGTCCCAGAGTGAATGCATGGCTGACATGCAGCTGAGTACATAAAGACTCGTAAAGAAAACCAAAACAATGACATTCCCTGTTGTTACTGTTTAGTCTTTCAGAAGAGACTCATGAGGTCTAATATATTATCTATTTTTAAAGTGACTTGACCCAAAGAGGGAGTGATGCTACCATATGTAAAAATGTAAAAAAAATAGATGATACACCATTGGAAATTCTGTGTGCTGAATGAGTCTATTTCCAGAAGTTGAACATCTTGTACAATCATTAAGTTAATCTATAACAGTGTTTTTTCCCTAATTTTTTTTGTGTTTGTTTTATTTCACAGATGTCAAAAAAATATTGAGAATGACGTGAACATATTTTTTCTGTTTCATTTGGAAGTTACAAATGGATACATGAAAAAAAATTAAGACGGTAGAAAAAATTGGCAGGACCATAAATATGAAATGGCTAAATATGTGCATTGTCTTAAGATACGACCCTAGGTAATCCTAGTAACCCGTCAGGAGGACATTGCACGATCAGGCATTGACATGATCCAACTCTAATTCAATGTGGCTCTTTCACGGGAGCTACATTACTGTGTGAAGGAAAGGCCTGTCATTCTACTTCCGTGTTATGCCAAGAAATGTTGGAATTTGATATAATGCTGGTCGAAAGCAACTCAACAAGTGCTGAGGAAGAGCCAATGGTCGACTTGAGTATGACCAATGCTCATGATGGGCCAGGATCAAAGCCCCAAGGACGTCTTGCTGCAAACATCGCTTAATCAAAAGGTAAGATCAAAATCTTCAGAGATATCATAAAGTTCGGAGCATGGAACGGACAAACCATGAAGAAAGGCAAATTCAACAGCATCAAAGTGAAATGTACAGAACAGGACTCGCCTTACTTGAAATTAGCGAGCTAATATGGACTCAATCCAGACATTTCTAGTCAAATGAACATTGGGTCTTACCCATATTCCTCACATGGACAAGCAAGTCACCAGCCCCAACATGTGTTTTGCGTGGGCTTCCTTGGGGGACAGCAGAGGGCTTCTCCACTGAGATACTTCAACTGATAGCAGTAGTTCATCTGAGTGATATGATGTCTTTAACAAAGGTGTGATACTATGTTCAGACACTGGCTCTTTATTTTTATAACTCTTCTTGGCTAAAATCAATACCCCTTAAAGTTAGTAATAGATGAGCAATTCCTCTATCATCTTAGCTTTTTCTACTTGATGTTGTATATTTATATTTATATTTGTTTGTTATACCTGTCCTCTGATATCATTAATAAAAGTGTATATCTTTAGTGGCTTTTTCATGTACAACGTTAGAAAGTGAACATCTAAAGGGCAAGACCAGGAAGGCATACCAAAAGATCAAATAGGCAATGCGAAAGTTTCTACTAAGTGGAAATGTTGAAAGATGCCAATGGGAGCAAGCTAATTGAGCCAGAACAGACCAAGGAAAGATGGTGTACCTCTTCAAGAATGACTTGGTGATACAGGAAGAAACTGAGACAGGAAATAATAACAAGCAGGACATATTGAAAGGCTAAGTCATTGCTGTGATAAAGCTTCTGTCAAAAAACAAAGGCCCTGGATGTGACAATATTCCAATAGTGCTAATAAAGTCTTCTGAAGTGGTAGTTGATGTCATCACACGCCTGTGTCAACAGATATGAACAACTGGTAAATGGCTCAATGACTGGACAAGATCCGTGTTTATTCCTATTCCAAAGAAGGGAGATGCTAACGATTGTGGAAAATATGTCATTATTGTATTCTTACCTCATGCCAGCAAAATAATACTGAAGATCCCACAAAGATAGCTACAGCCTTACTTTGACAAACAGTTGCCAGAGCAACAGGCAGAATTCAGAAAAGGCAAAGGAACATGAGATGTATATGTTAACATTAGATGGATAATGGAAAGGTCAAAGAATACAACAATGAGATCTATTTTTGCTTCATCGACTACTGTAAAGCCTGTAAAGCCTGATTGTGCTGATCACCAGAAACTTCGGAATACCATGAAGAATATGGGTGTGTCGAACCATCTGATCAGTCTCATTAGGAACCTTTACATTGATCAAGAAGCAACAGTACTAACAGAACACGGCAACACTGCATGATTCAAAGTAGAGCGCGGCATCAGACAAGGCTGCATCCCGTCAACATTTATCTTCAATTTATATGCAGAAGCTGTGTTCAGGAAGGCTGGATTTGCCAAAAAAGAAGGAATCAAAATTGCTGGATGAATTATCAACAATCTTAAATACAAAGATGATACAACATCGATTCCAACAAGCGTAGATGGAATGAAAGATTTATTATGGAGACTCAAGATGGAAAGCTCGAGCATGGGACTCCTATTCAATACAAAGAAGACAAAGATATTGATTACTGCCAGGTACAACCGGGACACATTTGAGATTGACGGTAATGGACTGTAAGTTGTAAAGAATGTCAACCTAGCTGGATCAATGATCACTCAAGATGCAACGATGACACTGGAAGTCAATAGGAGAATAGCTATTGGCAAATAAACAATGAAGTCACTGGACAAAGTCTTCAAATCAAACAACATTTCACTGGCGACAAAGACACGGCTCATACATAGTCTGGTCTTTTCTGTAGTAACATATGGATGTGAAACCTGGGTGATAAAGAAATGAAACAGAAGAAGAACCAATGCCTTGGAAATATGGTGCTGGAGAAAGATGCTATCAATACCATACATGGCAAGAAGAACAAGAAAATCAATTTGGGAACAAATCAAGCCAGACATGTCACTTGAAGCAAGGATCATCAAGCTACAACTTACCTACTTTGAACACGTCATAATAAGAGAGCAATCAATGGAGAAGGACATAATTGTTGGAAGAATAGAACGAACAGTACAAAGAGGAAAACTAGCAACCCAATGAAGTGATATAATCTAGAAAATTGCAGAGAAGACCCTGTTTGATCTATCTAGGCTCGCACGAGATCAATCATCCATCAAGTCACCATGGCTCAAGTTCGAGTTGAAGGCCTTTAATAATTATAATAATAATAGTAACCCTTGATAAAGGCAAGACTGGAATTGTTATGTTTTGGCTATTTATTTTAAATGTTAAAACCATTGGTCCTGCTGTGGGATCTCAAGTTTCCTTTGGTCTGCTTATATCAGACTAATGTCAAGCATGATACATCTTGGAAAGCAATTGTTGACCCCATTGTCTGCTTGGGTAGATCCTGTAAAGTCTAAAAAACTTGGGATTATATTGTAAAAAATACACAGACATGTTGGTAAAACTGTATATTGGCTGAACTGAAGCATTGTTGTTGAGAGTATCTGGTCCCTTGAAATATAAAAAGTAGTAATATTTAGAAATGAGTGACAGAACAAAAAGCTGCTTTAAACCAGTTCCCAAGTTCATGTGTTCCCATCTTAGGACTGTCATCAAAAATTCCAGCTTTATAAATTTTTATACCTTTTTATAATTAGACCTCCTCATGAGAATGTCTAGATAGGGACAATGTACCGTATATATTCAGGTATAAGGTGACCCGAGTATGAGCTGAGGCACCTAATTTTGCCACGGAAACTGGGTAAGCTTATTGACTCGAGTATAAGCTGCATACGCATTGTCCCCTCATCCCTGTCCCCCCGTCGCTGTTTTGGTATGTGGCTCCCCTGTCCTGTCCTGGTTAGTGGCTCTCCATGTTGTATGCATGGCTCACCCGGTCCCGCATGGCTCTCCCCTCCTCACATTGTATGATTGGCTCACAAACCCTCGTCCTACTCATCCTTCTTGTGCCATTGCTGCATCTCCATTGTCCCGCCACGGCAGTTCTCCTGGACTGAGTGGTCATGTGGTACCGCTCATTAAGTAATGAATATGCACGCATCTCCACTCCCATAGGCGTGGAGCGCATATTCATTACCTTAGTGAGTGGTACCACATGAAAGCTAAGCACAGGAAGAGCCGCAGGCACCGGAACCGAGATGCAGGGAGAGAGATGCAGCGGTGATTGTGAGTATGATGTCTTCTGTTAGCCGGCTCCTGCAGGCTCTCCCTCCCCCCGCTGGCTTTCTAGACATTGACTCGTGTATAAGTCGAGGGGGGCATTTTCAGCACAAAAAATGAGCTGAAAATCTTGGCTTATACACAAGTATATATGGTAATTATATAATCATATACAATCCCTAACAAAAAAATAATAAATCTTTATTAAGAACCCACATATTGGTTCACACCACATAAAAAGACCACAAAATAAACAAAAAACATACACTGTGCTCACACATAAACACTTAATAAAAATGGGTAAACTAGGTATCCCTAATAAATAATGCTATTCTCGCACCTTCCTATCCGTGGGGGTTGGCACCCTATAGGGGAAACGATATGGCGCCCCCACTCCACGGCGGCTATCCCTGGGGGCCCTGTAATACCCTATATCCCCTAGGGAAAACCACTACCCGCAGATAAGGGAAACCGCTGTAGCTAGACAGAGGTACTCCTAAGCTAAAGGAACCCTAAATCCCCACAAATATAAAAACAGAATAAAGAACACAGCAGGCAAAAGATATTGGCATAATTGACGATATAAGGGAGAGAAGTTTAGTGTGAATACTTATAGGGCCATAATGTCCATGATAGAGAAATCAACAATATTGCCCCGATATAGCCATAGGTAGTGCATATGCAATATATCTCTACCAAAGCCAAAGGCTGAAAACACTTATCTCCCTTCGCCTGCCAGTTGCCATACAGATGAGCAGCGCCTCTACGTGTTTCGCCCAATTGGGCTCCTCAGGAGGCTCGATAGCAAGATAGGTAGTGTCCTGATGCGGTGTGATGATGGTGAATAACTATGATACCTGCTTCTCTTTAAAGACTGCCGCCATGCGCGCGCTTTAGGGCGTGTGACGTCACTGCCCGGCTAACTTCCGGGTGCCTGCCGCACGTCACACCACCACAGCGCATGCTCCCGCTGAACCGCAGTGATGGACCGGAAGGTGTTCTGTCTCACCTTACTGATTCATTTCCGGATGCTGCTTGCATGTATAGCGCATGCTCCTCCTGACCCGCACAGCCATACCGGATGTGGTGGAAAATTGGATAACTCGGAATGGGAGAGAGATGAGAATCTGGTAGAGGAGGAACGTATAGCCCTGGACTCACTCAAAAAGAATGACCAGATTATAATTAAACCCTCCGACAAGGGGGGAAATCTGGTGATCATGAATCACACTGAGTACCGACAGATGTGTGACACCATCCTACGTGATAACTTGACGTATGAAATTCTGGATCGGAATCCACTGGTGAGTTTCAGGGAGGATCTAAAGGCCCTTCTGGAGGAGGCTCTCTCCCGTGACCTCATCTCGAAATGTGAGTTTGATTTTTTATTCCCCAAATTTCCTATGGTGGCTACTTTTTATACACTCCCAAAGGTTCACAAGGGACTGGTCCCGTTGAAGGGACGACCCATAGTGTCGGGGGTGGACTCTCTACTACAAAATTGTGGTATCTATGTGAACCAAATTTTGCGTCCATTTGTGGTCTCTACTCCATCGTATCTGAGGGATACGGCAGACCTGCTGTTAAAACTCGAAGGGATCCATCTGGAGGAGGACTCCTGGTTGGCATCCATCGATATAGAGGCCTTGTACAGTAATATACCCCATGAAGCAGGGATCAGAGGGGTGGAATACTATCTAAAACAAAGATCAGTGGCCTGTAGAGAACACAACAATTTTGTGACATCCCTCTTGGAATTCACACTTACCCACAATACCTTTACGTTTGATGGAAAACACTACCACCAGCTCAGGGGCACGGCGATGGGGAGTCCCTGTGCCCCATCGTATGCAAATCTGTTCCTGAGCTGGTGGGAGGAGACAATAGTGTTTAGTTGTGAATCAAACTGGTGGCAAGATCTCATACCAGTATGGCACAGATTCATTGATGATGTGTTTTTGGTATGGACAGGGACGAGAGAGAGGTTTGGTGACTTCCTAAGAGACCTTAATCAGAACAACATAGGTATGAGATTTACATCTGAGATTCAGAAGGAGGAGCTTGCCTTTTTGGATGTAAAAATTAGAAAAGAGAAAAAAGGAAGTATATCCACAAGCATTTACCGAAAGCCGACCAGTACAAATAGTCTCCTCCACTGGCAAAGCCATCATCCAGCTCCTTTGAAACGGGGGATCCCGAAGGGACAGTTTCTGAGGTTAAAGAGAAACTGTTCCAGAAAAGATATTTTTGATAGACAAGCTGGGGATATGTACCATCGATTCAGGGAGAAGGGGTACCCTGGGCATGTTCTGGATACCGCCGTTGAGCATGCTAAGAGAGCAGATAGACAGGGACTTCTACACAAAAATGCGGAAAGAGATACCAAAGAAACCATCAGGATTATAGGTATATTTGATGTCAGGCACCAAGAGATTCGAAAGGTTATGTCAAGACACTGGGACATTTTAAAACTAGACCCTGATCTGAGAGAGATAGTGGGAGAATACCCCAGTATAACTTTCAGAAAGGGCAAATCCCTAAGAGATATGTTGGTACATAGTCAATATAGGAGACCGACAACGGGTGGATCCTGGTTAGATAGGAAGCCTTGTGGTTTCTTTAAGTGCGGCGACTGCAGTATGTGCAGATGGATGGAGCCAGGTAAATCTTTCCGCAGCTCGGCCACAGGGAAGACATATTATCAACGCAATTTCTCTAACTGTAAAACCACAGGTGTAGTATATTTGGCCAAATGCTCTTGCCCAAGGGACTATATTGGTAAGACCAAGAGAGAATTTAGGAGAAGAGTGGGGGAGCATATGGGGGACATTAGAAACAACAGGGATACCCCTTTGGCGAAACATATACAAACCTGGCATGGGGGAGATCTGGCGAGCGTTAATTTCACGATCATTGAAGTGGTGAATGTTAACCCAAGAGGGGGGAATGTGGATAAGACCATTCTGAAAAGAGAATGTGAATGGATCTTTAGAATGGATAGCATGGAGCCAAAAGGAATTAATGAGCAACTGTCCTTTGCCTGTTTTTTGTAAGCCTAAATGTCTAGAGATAAAAGAGGATAACCCCTAGGAAATGTTGGCGTCAGTTCCAATTTTTTGTCTTTATTCCCCCGGAAAGGAAGTGGGGGATTTACAGATTTCTGTAAGGGATCGGTTATGGTATCATTATTCTTTATTCTGCCGCCAATGTCTGTGCTTTCAACCGTTCCCCTATACACATTCCCCTCCCTCCCCCCCTCCCTCCAAGTTGTTTCTTCCCCCCTCCCCCCCTGTGGCTAGTTCTCTCCCTTGGTTTCCCCCCCCCCTCCCTTTTGGGATGGATATCATATCTATCAAAACAGTAATAAGTATCATTTGTATACATACTGTTTGGAACTACTATAAGTCCAGTTTTTGATAGATGATCTACTCTCTAGCATTTAATGTTATCATTCGCTATATGGACTGTAAAACAGTAGAAAGTATTATCATGTTATACCTCTATCAAAAATTATGAACAAATGAAGTGCTCGTAGAGAGTATCGAACGCTATCATAAATTCTACGCAGCACTATATCATGTTTAAGTTGTGTGCCATACCGAAATAAGGTCTTTGGGCCACACAATGTATATACATGTTCATGATATGTTATGGGGGTAACCTGGAGATCTTTACATTTAATTTCTCGGTTATGTCGGGGCCAAAGGATTAGAGAAAGGGGCTATGAAGTGGGAAAGTGCATGTGGGGTTAATTTGTTACCTTCCGAATAGAAGTATCGAACTTGCACGGTGGGAGGTGCAGTCTGAGTTTTAAAATAGAAGCATCGGACATGCGCTATGTGGGGGATGTAGTTGGGGCATGCGTGTAGGCTCTGCATTTGCGGTGCCCTTATAGTACCCGGTAGTAGTTTAGGGTTGCTATGGCTACACAATGCGGGGGACTTCAGCGTGAGAAGTATGGAGCCGTGACCACATCCGGTATGGCTGTGCGGGTCAGGAGGAGCATGCGCTATACATGCAAGCAGCATCCGGAAATGAATCAGTAAGGTGAGACAGAACACCTTCCGGTCCATCACTGCGGTTCAGCGGGAGCATGCGCTGTGGTGGTGTGACGTGCGGCAGGCACCCGGAAGTTAGCCGGGCAGTGACGTCACACGCCCTAAAGCGCGCGCATGGCGGCAGTCTTTAAAGAGAAGCAGGTATCATAGTTATTCACCATCATCACACCGCATCAGGACACTACCTATCTTGCTATCGAGCCTCCTGAGGAGCCCAATTGGGCGAAACGCGTAGAGGCGCTGCTAATCTGTATGGCAACTGGCAGGCGAAGGGAGATAAGTGTTTTCAGCCTTTGGCTTTGGTAGAGATATATTGCATATGCACTACCTATGGCTATATCGGGGCAATATTGTTGATTTCTCTATCATGGACATTATGGCCCTATAAGTATTCACACTAAACTTCTCTCCCTTATATCGCCAATTATGCCAATATCTTTTGCCTGCTGTGTTCTTTATTCTGTTTTTATATTTGTGGGGATTTAGGGTTCCTTTAGCTTAGGAGTACCTCTGTCTAGCTACAGCGGTTTCCCTTATCTGCGGGTAGTGGTTTTCCCTAGGGGATATAGGGTATTACAGGGCCCCCAGGGAAAGCCGCCATGGAGTGGGGGCGCCATATCGTTTCCCCTATAGGGTGCCAACCCCCACGGATAGGAAGGTGCGAGAATAGCATTATTTATTAGGGATACCTAGTTTACCCATTTTTATTAAGTGTTTATGTGTGAGCACAGTGTATGTTTTTTGTTTATTTTGTGGTCTTTTTTTGTGGTGTGAACCAATATGTGGGTTCTTAATAAAGATTTATTATTTTTTTGTTAGGGATTGTATACGATTATATATTTTTTGAGACCCTAGTTACATTATATATTTTTTCTAAATATATATGGTAATTACTTTTAAAAAGTTGCTGTGTTTTACATTTATATGTGTGTTAACTGAAATATTAAGTTGTTTGAATATATGAAAATTACTTTGGAAATTAGAGTGAAATAATAATAAGTCATAATAATAATAATAATAAGTCATGCTTCTGTGAGCAACCTTCATAGTTTAAGTATGCTATCATGGCCCTTAACTTATTAGGGATATGTCTCTCATTGAGAACATCTGGGACATCATTAGTTGGCAACTGCAAAAGGAGCTGCCAACAGTGGATCTTGGTGATTTGCTCAAGTATATTCAGCACGGCCGAACATTCCATCTGTTAATATTCTCATTGATAGCATTACTAACATGTGATTCTGTGTGATCCTACCAGTGCTGTGATTTTCAGAATTCAACAACATTTCCTTCTTGGTGGTGCAATTTAATTATTACGCAATTTAATTATTTTTTTAATAAAAATTAACAGTTGCTGTTTGGTTACAGCCTATGTAAGTTCATTCTGTTAACGCTCCTACATAGGCTGGTTACAGAGTGTGTGTGCGTGAGCTCGCATGTCTGTGTATACTTATCAGCTTAATAATAAGGGTGTCTGGCTGATAACAAACCCTAATTCCATGCATCAGAGTGAAAAAGGTGTTGAACCAAGAAATTACATCACAAAACTTTTTTTAAATATCTTGATTTAGCTAAAAAAAAAAGCCTTCATTGCTGTGCAAAAACGCATTCAAAACCACAGTAAAAAATGGCAAAACTTTTACTGGGGTGGGGGCGGTCCGTTCCAAGGGGTGTCGCTGGTCTTGGTCTGCTACCTCTCATCTTCTTGCAATGCTGTCCTCCTGCTTGCTTCATGTGGATGATGCGTCCCTCCATAATCCCCACAGGCTCCCCAGAATTGTGCTCCTGTGCAGGCGTACTGATCTGCCTTTTGAGGGCAGAGCAAAGAAATGCAGTGCACAGGCGCTGGGCCTCTCTGACCTTTCCCGGCGCAATTCCACCTAGGGGGGTTTCTGCTGTTCTGGCGCTTTAGGGAGCCCACAATCTATTCAAAT
This sequence comes from Ranitomeya imitator, assembly GCF_032444005.1. Classification (NCBI taxonomy): domain Eukaryota; kingdom Metazoa; phylum Chordata; class Amphibia; order Anura; family Dendrobatidae; genus Ranitomeya; species Ranitomeya imitator. The sequence goes on from NC_091282.1 coordinate 1,194,454,866, forward strand.
GATTCTATTTTCTAAAAGCCAAGTAGTGCTCTTCCCATCTGATCCCTGTTATGTGCTCCAACAGCAGTGTTCAACCACATATGGGGTACTGTCACATTCGGGAGAAATTGCATTAAAATATGTGGGGTCCAATTTCTCCCATAACTTCAAGTGTAAATTATAAATTTAAAAATCACCTGTTGGTTAAAATGCTCAGAACACCACTATATGAATTCCTTGAGGGTTCTAGCTTCCAAAATGGGGGACTTGCATCAGGGTTTATGCTGTTTTCTCATTTCAGGGGCTCTGCAAATTCAGCATGGCATTCACAATATTTTCCAAATAGCGCTCTTTCCTTTCCTAGCCCTGCCATGTGCCCAAACAGAAATTTTGACCACATATGGGGTAGCACTGCGTTTGGGAGAAATTGCATAACAAATTATGGGGTCCATTTTCAACTATTATCAGTTGTGAAAATTACAAATTTGGGGCTAAAAACATTTTCTAAAAAAAAAATGAAAATTTTCCATATGACGACCAAATAATATCGAATTCTGCGTAGTACTTTTGGATTAAAAATGCTCACTATACCCCTAGATAAAATCCTTGAGGTGTGTAGTTTCCAAAATGGGGCTCACTTACGTTTTTTTTTTTCCCTATTTAGGCACATCAGGGGTTCTTGAAATGTGACATAATGCCCACTGGGCACTCCATCAAAGTCGCTCTTTCCCTTCAGATCCCTGCCTTGGGCTAAAATAATGTTTTCCCCCACATATGAGGTATTGGCGTTCTCCGGAAAAATTTTGCAACAAATTTTTGGTCCATCTTCTCCTGTTACCCGTGTGAAAATAAAAAAAATTGGGGCTAAAAGTACGATTTTGTGGGGAAAATGTGATTTTTTATATTTTCACAGCTCTACGTTATAAACTTAAGGTTTAAGGTGCACACCAAACTCTATATACATTACTTCAGGGGTCTAGTTTCCAAAATGGGGCCAATTGTGGGTTTTTGTCACTGTTTAGGCACATCAGAGGCTCTCCAAACACTACATTGTGTAGCGTTCAAAAGGTCAAACGGTGCCGGTACAACTTCACTTATGAGTCCTACCGTGTGCCCAAACAATAGTTTTTCCCCACGTATGGGTTACTGGCATACTCAGGAGAAATTGCACAACAAAGTTTTGTGTCCATTTTATGCTATTACCCTTGTGAAAGTAAAAAAAAATTGGAGCTAAAGTAAAATTTTTGAGAAAAGAGTAATGTTGTTTTGAGGACTTTGAGAGATTCAGTTTTTAGAATGGTGTTACTTTTGAGTATTTTCGCTCATATAAGCCCCTCAAAGTCACCTTAAATGTGATGTGGTCCCTAAAAATGGTTTTGTAAATTTTGATGGGAAATTGATAAATTGAGGGTCAACTTTTAATCATTCTACCAAAAAAAATTATGTTTTAAAAAATGATGTAGGTGTAAAATAGACATGTGGGAAATGTTAGTTATTAACTATGTTGTGTGACATAAGTATTAAAAGTTTTAAAATTGCCAAATTTTCAAATTTTTTATCCAATTTCCGATATTTTTACAAATAAATGCAAGTCATATAGGACAAATTTTACCACTATCATGAAGTACAAAATGTCCCAAGAAAACAATCTCACAATCACTAGAATCTGTTATTACCACATAAAATGACACCAGTCATATTTTAAAAATTTGACCTCGTCATTAAGGTCACAATTATCTCCGTCACTAAGGGCTTAATAAACAAAATATAAATCTAAATCAAATCAATATTGGAGCGACCAGACTAAAATTATAGTCAGATGTATAAGTAACCAATTATACCATAATCATCTTAAAATATAGGTTGAAACACAGTCATTAACTGGAACAGAAACAGCTGTGTAGATGGGTTAAAACCGGGTTTAGGAACTAGCAAATTCTGTTACAAAGGTGAGGTGGTGGAAAACATTTTCATAGCACAGATCATACACCATGGAAAAACTAAGCACAGCAAAAATACGCAAGAAAGGTATAATGCATCAACATGGTCTCTCCCAGGCAAATGTTTCAATAAGATTGGAGTTTCAAGATGTACATTTTAAAAAAGCACGCCCATCAAAAATATTTTTTTCTTAATATATTGCAATCATCATATTATTTGACCCATTATCTACCAATGTCCTATTTTTGGGACGCCTAATCTTTAGCTTCTAGCAACTAAGATTTTATAATTTATATAATTAGGTCCAATTTTTTGTGTTGTGTTTGTAAAATGAATGTTTTCAAAATAGGAAATTGTTGTGAATTCTGTTGTCAGGCTCCCTCCTGTGGTCATGAATGGTACTTCGGCTGGTTCTGTCCATGGACTTCCTCTGGTGGGTGTTTCTGAGTTTCACAGGTGACTAGGTTAATTTATTAGCTGCTGCTCTATTTAACTCCACTTAGATCTTTGCTCTATGCCACCTGTCAATGTTCCAGTATTGGTCTAGTTCACTCCTGGATCGTTCTTGTGACCTGTCTTCCCATCAGAAGCTAAGTTCCAGCTTGTATTTCTTTGGTTTTCTATTTTTCTGTCCAGCTTGCTATTTAATTTGTTGTCTTGCTTGCTGGAAGCTCTGGGACGCAGAGGGAGCGCCTCCGCACCGTGAGTCGGTGCGGAGGGTCTTTTTGCGCCCTCTGCGTGGTCTTTTTGTAGGTTTTTGTGCTGACCGCAAAGTAACCTTTCCTATCCTCGGTCTGTTTAGTAAGTCGGGCCTCACTTTGCTAAATCTATTTCATCTCTGTGTTTGTATTTTCATCTTTACTCACAGTCATTATATGTGGGGGGCTGCCTTTTCCTTTGGGGAATTTTACTGAGGCAAGGTAGGCTTTATTTTTCTATCTTCAGGGCTAGCTAGTTTCTTAGGCTGTGCCGAGTTGCATAGGGAGCGTTAGGCGCAATCCACGGCTATTTCTAGTGTGTTTGATAGGTTTAGGGATTGCGGTCAGCAGAGTTCCCACGTCCCAGAGCTCGTCCTTATTATCAGTAACTATCAGGTCATTCCGTGTGCTCTTAACCACCAGGTCCATTGTTGTCCTGACCACCAGGTCATAACAGGAAATCATGTCATTGCAATTTTTAATTGAATATTGGGACGCCCTTTTGTGAAAAATCCGTTGTAAAAATTTTAATTTAGCAAGTAATGGGTTAACACTGTGTACTTACAATTGCTCATTTTTCCCTCATATCAAGTAAACTATTCTCTTTTCCATTAGGTCTATGACGTCACATGATTAAAAACTGACTAGCTGAGTCCTTCTATTCTCTATGTAGCAACAGGAGATCAAATTGCCCCTGCGTGACTCATAAGTCATTCTAAATGTCCTTGGCTGGGAGGGAGGAAGAGTTGAGCAACTGGGTCAGGAATAGAAAGGAATGATAAATGCAGGGACAAGAGACTTCCTGTTTCTACACAGAGAAGAGAAAGCAGAAGAATTAGCTGGGTAAAAAGGCAAAATGAGCAATTGTAAGCTTCCTGTTTCTATACAGAGAAGAGAAAGCAGAAGAATTAGCTGGGTAAAAAGGCAAAATGAGCAATTGTAAGCTTCCTGTTTCTATACAGAGAAGAGAAAGCTGAAGAATTAGCTGGGTAAAAAGGCAAAATGAGCAATTGTAAGCGCAGAGTGCTGTATAATATAATGACTGCAGTATATTAAGATGATAAATACTTTGATGGGAGTACTTCTTTAAGCTCTTTTGTGGAAATCCTGCTCAAAACATCATCGATTCTGGTCTTGAATTACAGGAAGACACGAAAGGATTTGCATAAGTGACATTCACAGAAGATCTGTGGTTAGTCCTCCAAGATGTCTGGAATAACCTCCCTGTTGAGTTCATTCAAAAACTGTGTGCAAATGTACGGTAGAGAAGAACTGATGCTGGTTGGAAGGCAAAGGTTGAATCGAAGGCTTATAGATCCTGATAGGGGTAATGTGCTCCACAATGCACTAATCACAATAGCAATACCGACAAAAAAGAAAATTGTGCACAATTGTAACAAACGTTATAGAAATTATATATATTAATATATTTATATACATATATACAGTATGTAGATTATATACATAGAAAAAGTTTTAAAAAAAATCCAATGATCTTGTAGGAAGCCAATATAGTCATGTGCATAAGTTTTAATTTTTAATAAATATTTAGTGTGCAACACCAGACAAAGCCTGCAGACAAAGGTGGTGCTGTTTCTTGAATAAACCATATATTTGCTTTACTAATCCTGGATAACTTATATTAATTACCAATATCCCAGCCTGGTCAATATATTATTGTAACATTTTAATAGTTTACATTGCGGTGCCCATTAGTACATTCCAGTACTTGATGCATGCCATACATGTATATACATTATCATATGTAGATCGTCACTCCAGCAAGTGTTACTCTGCCAATAAATATTAGAAGCAGCTAAATGATAATATTTGTAGATGTATTCATTACAATAAAAAACTTTCCACAACCTGTTTATGTGTCCAGCGCTCTGCTACAAGCACTTTAGGACCTAATTGAGTGTGCGAGGGGTCTGTGATGTTTCATCTTGTTTTCAGCTGTGCAAATATTACATACTTTCCTTTTCCCCAGGAGAACCATATTGTTGTCTAGTAAAATATTCCGATGTAGCAAGGTAATGATGACTGAGGTTCTGCATGGTGGACTTGGTGGCCATCACCCTGACTGCAATGGTTGGATTTATTTTTTTTAGCTCTCATATAAATATATTAGCAACAGTTTTGTATACATTCGAGTAGTAATTGAGTTGGAGAGCTCAACTTGTTTTACAGCTTTTCCTGATTGGTAGCATTCTAATAATCAAATGAATAGGAAACTCGGATTGAGCCGGGTTCTTGTAAAAAGAATGATTAAATGGGTATTGAAAGCAGAAATTCAGTGACTCACAGGCTATATTTCTAAGATATTGTCTGAAAAAGCTTAGTAATTTTTTAAATCTATGGCACATTAGTTTGTATATACAGTGTGTATATATATATATATATATATATATATATATATACAGTACAGACAAAAAGTTTGGACACACCGTCTCATTTAAAGATTTTTCTGTATTTTCATGACGATGAAAATTGTACATTCACACTGAAGGCATCAAAACTATGAATTAACACGTGGAATTATATACTTAACAAAAAAGTGTGAAACAACTGAAATTATGTCTTATATTCTAGGTTCTTCAAAGTAGCCACCTTTGCTTTGATGACTGCTTTGCACACTCTTGGCATTCTCTTGATGAGCTTCAAGAGGTAGTCATCGGGAATGGTTTTCACTTCACAGGTGTGCCCTGTCAGGTTTAATAAGTGTGATTTCTTGCCTTATAAATGGTGTTGGGACCATCAGTTGTGTTGAGCAGAAGTCTGGTGGATACACAGCTGATAGTCCTACTGAATAGACTGTTAGAAGTTGTATTATGGCAAGAAATAAGCAGCTAAGTAAAGAAAAAACACGTGGCCATCATTACTTTAACCCCTTCCCGACCTGTGACACAGCGTATGCATCATGAAAGTCGGTGCCAATCCGACCTGTGACGCATATGCTGTGTCACAGAATGATCGCGTCCCTGCAGATCCGGTGAAAGGGTTAACTCCCATTTCACCCGATCTGCAGGGGGAGTGGTAGTTTAGCCCAGGGGGGGTGGCTTCACCTTCCCCCGTGGCTACGATCGCTCTGATTGGCTGTTGAAAGTGAAACTTCCAATCAGAGCGATTTGTAATATTTCACCTATTATAACTGGTGAAATATTACAATCCAGCCATGGCCGATGCTGCAATATCATCGGCCATGGCTGGAAACACTAATGTGCCCCCACCCCACCCCACCGATCGCCCCCCCAGCCCTCCGATCTGTCCTTTACTATGCTCCGCTCCCCTCCATCCTCCTGTCCGCTCCCCCCGTGCTCTTGTCCGCTCCCCCCCCATGCTCCAATCCCACCCCCGTGCTCCAACCACCCCCCCTGCACTCCGATCCACCCCCTCTGCAGTCCGATCTACCCCCCCTGCAGTCCGATCCACCCCCCGTGCTCCGATTTACCCCCCCCATGCTCCGATCCACCCCCCCGTGCTCCCACCCCATCCCATCATATTTACCGAGCCTCCCGTGGTCCGTCCGTCTTCTTTCCTGGGCGCCGCCATCTTCCAAAATGGCAGGCGCATGCGCAGTGCGCCCGCCGGATCTGCCGGCCGGCAGATTCGTTTCAAGTGCATTTTGATCACTGCGATAAAACCTATCGCAGTGATCAAAATAAAAAAAATACTGAATGAACCCCCCTTTGTCACCCCCATAGGAAGGGACAATAATAAAGTAAAGATTTTTTTTTTCTTCCACTATTGGGGTAAGAATTAGGGTTAGGGTTTCGGGATGTGCACACGTATTCTGGTCCTCTGCGGATTTTTCCGCTGCGGATTTGATAAATCCCGCTGCGGATTTATGGCAGATTTACCGTGGTTTTTCTGCGCATTTCACTGCAGTTTTACAACTGCGATTTTCTATTGGAGCAGTTGTAAAACCGCTGTGGAATCCGCTGAAAGAAGCGACATGCTGCGGAATGTAAACCGCTGCGTTTCCGTGCAGTTTTTCTGCAGCATGTGTACAGTGATTTTTGTTTTCCATAGGTTTACATTGAACTGTAAGCTCATGGGAAACTGCTGCGGATCCGCAGCGTTTTCCGCAGCGTGTGCACATACCTTTAGAATTAGGCCATGCGCACACGGTGCGGATTTGGCTGCAGATCCGCAGCGGATTGGCCGCTGCAGATTCGCAGCAGTGTTCCATCAGGTTTACAGTACCATGTAAACCTATGGAAAAGCAAATCCGCTGTGCCCATGGTGCGGAAAATACCACGCGGAAACGCTGCGTTGTATTTTCCGCAGCATGTCAATTCTTTGTGCGGATTCCGCGGCGTTTTACACCTGTTCCTCAATAGGAATCCGCAGGTGAAATCCGCACAAAAAACACTGGAAATCCACGGTAAATCCGCAGGTAAAACGCAGTGCCTTTTACCCGCGGATTTTTCAAAAATGATGCTGAAAAATCTCACACGAATCCGCAACGTGGGCACATAGCCTTAGGGTTTGAATTAGGGTTGTGGTTAGGGTTAGGGGTGTGTTGGGGTTAGGGTTGTGGTTAGGGGTGTGTTGCAGTTAGGGTTGTGATTAGGGTTATGGCTACAGTTGGGATTAGGGTTAGGGGTGTGTTGGGGTTAGTGTTGGAGGTAGAATTGAGGGGTTTCCACATCAGGGGTCTCCAAATGCAACATGGCGCCACCATTGATTCCAGCCAATCTTGTATTCAAAAAGTCAAATGGTGCTCCCTCACTTCCGAGCCCCGACGTGTGTCCAAACAGTGGTTTACCCCCACATATGGGGTACCAGCATACTCAGGACAAACTGCGCAACAATTACTGGGGTCTAATTTCTCCTGTTACCCTTGTGAAAATAAAAAAATGCTTGCTAAAACATCATTTTTGAGGAAAGAAAAATGATTTTTTATTTTCACGGCTCTGCGTTGTAAACGTCTGTGAAGCACTTGGGGGTTCAAAGTGCTCACCACATATCTAGATAAGTTCCTTTGGGGGTCTAGTTTCTAAAATGGGGTCACTTGTGGGGGGTTTCTACTGTTTAGGCACACCAGGGGCTCTGCAAACGCAACGTGACACCCGCAGACCATTCCATCAAAGTGTGCATTTCAAAAGTCACTACTTCCCTTCTGAGCCCCGACGTGTGCCCAAACAGTGGTTTACCCCCACACATGGGGTATCAGCGTACTCAGGAGAAACTGGACGACAACTTTTGGGGTCCAATTTCTCCTGTAACCCTTGGGAAAATAAAAAATTCTGGGCTAAATAATTATTTTTGAGGAAAGAAAACGTATTTATTATTTTCACGGCTCTGCGTTATAAACTTCTGTGAAGCACTTGGGGGTTCAAAGTGCTCACCACACATCTAGATAAGTTCCTTTCGGGGTCTAGTTTCCAAAATGGGGTCACTTGTGGGGGGTTTCTACTGTTTAGCCACATCAAGGGCTCTGCAAACGCAACGTGACGCCCGCAGAGCATTCCATCAAAGTCTGCATTTCAAAATGTCACTACTTCACTTCCGAGCCCCGGCATGTGCCCAAACAGTAGTTTACCCCCACACATGGGGTATCACCGTACTCAGGAGAAACTGGACAACAAATTTTGGGGTCAAATTTCTCCTGTTATCCTTGGGAAAATAAAAAATTGCAGGCTAAAAGATCATTTTTGAGAAAATAATTTTTTTTTTAATTTTCATGGCTCTGCGTTATAAACTTCTGTGAAGCACTTGGGGGTTCAAAGTCCTCACCACACATCTAGATTAGTTCCTTTGGGGGTCTAGTTTCTAAAATGGGGTCATTTGTGGGGGATCTCCAATGTTTAGGCACACAAGGGCTCTCCAAACGTGACATGGTGTCCGCTAATGATTGGAGCTAATTTTCCATTTAAAAAGCCAAATGGCGTGCCTTCCCTTCCGAGCCCTGCCGTGCACCCAAACAGTGGTTTACCCCCACATATGGGGTATCAGCGTACTCAGGACAAACTGGACAACAACATTTGGGGTCCAATTTCTCCTAATACCCTTGGAAAAATAGGAAATTCCAGGCTAAAAATCATTTTTGAGGAAAGAAAAGTTATTTTTTATTTTCATGGCTCTGCGTTATAAACTTCTGTGAAGCACCTGGGGGTTTAAAGTGCTCAATATGCATCTACATAAGTTTCTTGGGGTGTCTAGTTTCCAAAATGGGGTCACTTGTGGGTGAGCTCCAATGTTTAGGCACACAGGGGCTCTCCAAACATGACATGGTGTCCGCTAACAATTGGAGCTAATTTTCCATTCAAAAAGTCAAATGTCGCGCCTTCCCTTCCGAGCCCTGCCGTGTGCCCAAACAGTGGTTTACCCCCACATATGAGGTATCGTCGTACTCAGGAGAAATTGCCCAACAAATTTTATTATCCATTTTATCCTATTGCCTATGTGAAAATGAAAAAATTGAGGCGAAAAGAAATGTTTTGTGAAAAAAAGTACTTTTTCATTTTTACAGATCAATTTGTGAAGCACCTGAGGGTTTAAAGTGCTCACTAGGCATCTAGATAAGTTCCTTGGAGGGTCTAGTTTCCAAAATGGGGTCACTTGTGGGGAGCTCCAATGTTTAGGCACACAGGGGCTCTCCAAACGCGAAATGGTGTCCGCTAACGATTGAGATAATTTTTCATTCAAAAAGTCAAATGGCGCTCCTTCCCTTCCGAGCCTTACCATGTGCCCAAACAGTGGTTTACCCCCACATGTGAGGTATCGGTGTACTCAGGAGAAATTGCCCAACAAATTTTAGGATCCATTTTATCCTATTGCCCATGTGAAAATGAAAAAAATGAGGCTAAAAAATTTTTTTGTGAAAAAAAGTACTTTTTCATTTTTACGGATCAATTTGTGAAGCACCTGGGGGTTCAAAGTGCTCACTATGCATCTAGATAAGTTCCTTGGGGTGCCTAGTTTCCAAAATGGGGTCACTTGTGGGGGAGCTCTAATTTTTAGGCACACGGGGGCTCTCCAAACGTGACATGGTGTCCGCTAAAGAGTGGAGCCAATTTTTCATTCAAAAAGTCAAATGGCGCTCCTTCCCTTCCAAGCCGTGCCGTGTGCCCAAACAGTGGTTTACCCCTACATATGAGGTATCAGCGTACTCAGAACAAATTGGACAACAACTTTCGTGGTTCACTTTCTCCTTTTACCATTGTGAAATCAAAAAAATTGTTGCTAAAAGATAATTTTTGTGACTAAAAAGTTAAATGTTCATTTTTTCCTTCCATGTTGCTTCTGCTGCTGTGAAGCACCTGAAGGGTTAATAAACTTCTTGAATGTGGTTTTGTGCACCTTTAGGGGTGCAGTTTTTAGAATGGTGTCACTTTTGGGTATATTCAGCCATATAGACCCTGTAAACTGACTTCAAATGTGAGGTGGTCCCTAAAAAAATGGTTTTGTAAATTTCGTTGTAAAAATGAGAAATCGCTGGTCAAATTTTAACCCTTATAACTTCCTAGCAAAAAAAAATTTTGTTTCCAAAATTGTGCTGATGTAAAGTATACATGTGCGAAATGTTATTTATTAACTATTTTGTGTCACATAACTCTCTGGTTTAACAGAATAAAAATTCAAATTGTGAAAATTGCAAAATTTTGAAAATTTTCACCAAATTTCCGTTTTTATCACAAATAAATGCATAATTTACTGACCTAAATTTACCACTAACATGAAGCCCAATATGTCACGAAAAAATATTCTCAGAACCGCTAGGATCCGTTGAAGCGTTCCTGAGTTATTACCTCATAAAGGGACACTGGTCAGAATTGCAAAAAACGGCCAGGTCATTAAGGTCAAAATAGGCTGGGTCATGAAGGGGTTAAGAAATGAAGGTCAGTCAGTCCGAAAAATTGGGAAAACCTTGAAAGTGTCCCCAAGTGCAGTTGCAAAAACCATCAAGCGCTACAAAGAAACTGGCTCACATGAGGACCGCCCCAGGAAAGGAAGACCAAGAGTCACCTCTGCTTCTGAGGATAAGTTTATCCGAGACACCAGCCTCAGAAATCGCAGGTTAACAGCAGCTCAGATTAGAGACCAGGTCAATGCCACACTGAGTTCTTGCAGCAGACACATCTCTACAACAACTGTTAAGAGGAGACTTTGTGCAGCAGGCCTTCATGGTAAAATCTGGGTTATTTCGCAATGCATCACTGGGAACGGAAGCTGGTGGCAGCATCGCGCGCATCGGCACAGCTTCACTGGATGCCGGAGGGTGAGTACATAACTATTTTTTATTTAAATCTTTTTTTTTAACAGGGATATGGTGCCCACACTGCTATATACTATGTGGGCTGTGTTATATACTACATGGGCTGTGTTATATACTACATGGCCTGTGTTATATACTGCGTGGGCTGTGCTATATATTACGTGGGCTATGCTATATACTAGGTGGCTGCTATGTACTACGTGGCTGCTATATACTACGTGGCTGTGCTATATACTACGGGGCTTTCTGTGTTACGTGGGCTGTGCTATATATTATGTGGGCTGTGCTATAAACTACGTTTGCTGTGCTATATATTACGTGGGCTGTGCTATATATTACATGGGCTGTGCTATATACTACGTGGCTGCTATACACTACGTGGCTGCTATAAACTATGTGGCTGTGCTATATACTACGTGGCTGTCTGTGTTACGTGGCCTGTGCTATATACTGCATGGGCAGTGTTATATATTGCGTGGGCTGTGTTATATACTACGTGGCCTGTGTTTTATACTGCGTGGGCTGTGCTGTATATTACATGGGCTGTGCTATATATTACGTGGGCTGTGTTATATACTACGTGGGCAGTTTTATATACTGCGTGGGCTGTGTTATATACTGCGTGGGCAGAGTTATATACTGCGTGGCCAGTGTTGTATACTGCGTGGCCTGTGTTATATACTACATGGCCTGTGTTATATACTACGTGGCCTGTGTTATATACTACATTGCCTGTGTTTTATACTGCGTGGGCTGTGTTCTATACTACTCGGCTGCTATATACTATGTGGCTGCTATATACTACGTGGCTGTGCTATATACTACGTGGCTGTCTGTGTTACGTGGGCTGTGCTATATACTATGTGGCTGCTATATACTATGTGGCTGCTATATACTACATGGTTGTGCTATATACTATGTGGCTGTGCTAAGCGCAACGTACATGCATACATACATATTCTAGAATACCCAATCAGGCCACCATCTAGTGTATGTATATATATATATATATATACAGTATATATATATTGTTTTTCAATGTACATTAATATTCCCTGAGATCTCTGCAGACGCCACAATATAATAAACATATGTAAAAATTACTACAAAAAATTTAATTACTCACCCAGCTTTCTTTTGTCCCTTCCGGCAACATGTTCCATCTTGGACATCTTCTTCGGTCTGGAAACCAATATGCTCTTCACTGGACCATCTTTAACGGCTTCTGGTGCCCGGCGTCTGCAGTGTCTCCTGTACTATGTAGGCCTTGTCAGTGCCAGGAGATATCAAAGAAGTTGGGTGGCGTAAGACGCCAAAGACGCAAAAGATGGACTACATTGGTGATTGGACCAAAGAAGACAGGTGAAAGTCAGGTGAGTATTAAATTTGTATATTTTTATAACCACATCCTGGCCCTTTAGAATCTAGAAAAATGTTGGGTTTTTTGTTTGTTTTTTAAATCAAAGGCAAATTCAAGTCATCTTGAAGAAATGTCCTCATCTCTAATATATACACACATACCGTAACACCTAAACTCTACTAGATAGGTGAGATTGTAGAAGCCAGATTCATGATACAGACAGACATAAGCAAATGAGACAAAATTTGTATTTGCCTGTTCGCATGGATTTTCCCAGGAAATTCAATTTGCAGAGAAGTTAATCTCCACAAATTTAATGTCTTTATTTTGCTTTGAGGTCTGTTAAGACCCCAGAGCATAATAAATGTAATATATAAAAAATAAGAAAAAATAGTTATACTCATCCTGCTGTTCGACCCCTCCAGTACCTCTGCTACTCAACCCCTAACCAGTCTTTGCCGCATCTTTTGATCCTCTGCCACTTGAGATGGAATTCCCAGATCTTTCTCATTGTGCCTGACTTCTGGCCGTCATAGCGCCCATGAAGGTTGACATAATGACATCATATGACATCATGATGCCATTGACTTATTGCACGTGTGGCGCCCCTAAAGGTCCAGATGCCTCAGAGGTACTGCATCTCAGCCAGAGGTGTAGTATCCCAACTCTTTGGTAAGAAGGCAATCTTGCCTTGCGCAGGCGTGTACTTCGGAGGACACAGCATGAACTTCAACCCAATATTGCGGCCAGAGTGAATCAAACACCCGAAAACCCCGCCCATATGACCGCAAACCTGTCCCGCCAAATTGAGGTCACAGGCTCCCTTTAATAGACTTTATTTTCCACTTTCATTCACATCCCCTGTAACTGGACGCCCAGGGCCACGGACCATTTCACTGCCACTGTGACCACCCCTTTAAGTACCGCCGGGCCCAGTACCAAGTGCCCCACGGTCCGGTCCTGGTGGGCGCTCCACACGCTTGCACAGAATCCTTCCAGGTGGCATGAAAGTCAAAAATCGGGAGCACAGTATGTGAGGCCTAAACATACCACCACTAGCATCAGGGATCAGAAAATGCGGAGAGGACCGAAAAATAGTGGTGAGTAGAGAAGAGTTTTGAGAAGTGTAGTGATGATACATTTTTTAATTTTTTTTAAACCTTTTGATGTTCCAATATGGTTCAGAAAAATGGGGGCTAGGGGCTACATTTCAGGATATGAAGTTGGGATTGTGGCTAGGATGTTGTCCTTAATGCTGAAAAATACAGGCAGATGCATATCCATCATACATACATTACCATCAAGGAGACTTTTGATTGATTTCTAATTTATTCCACAGAAGGACAATGACCCCAAACATCCAGCCAAGGTCATTCTTTAGCAAAAATAAGAATAAGTAGTCCCCTGCAGTGCCCTGATCTCATCATCATCCAGTCTGTCTGTAATCACATGAAGAGATAGAAGGATTTGTGCAAACCTATAAAAACAGAAGATCTGTGGTTCTCCAAGATGTTCGGAGCAACCTTACTGCCAAATGCCTCTCCACACTGAACAAGTCTATCTAGAAGAATTGATGCTTTGATGTTGTTTTGAAGGCAAAGGCCGATCACACTAAATATTGATGTGATTTAGATTTCATTTTAGTTCATTCACTTTCCATTCTGTTACTTTATAAAAAATAAGCTACTAACACTGAAATCTTTCTTACTTTGCAGCATTTTGTCCACACCTGCTTAAACTGTGTTTAACACCTGCCTGTGGAAAGCTAAATAAATAAGGTGCACATTAATAAATGGGTTGTGCACCTTATTTATTCAGCTTTCCATAGTGAATAAAAAACTTTCCATAGTGGGTGTTAAAAACAGTCATGCACAGGTCAATTTCTGACCTTGTCTATTTTGAGGCTTGGTAGCACATATTAGAGATTTAGATTTAGAGACTTTACCCAGCTCTCCCTGGCTCCAGAATATCTCTGTATACTGCATTGATTTTCCATGGTATGCACTGACTTTACCCAGCTCTCCCTGGCTCCAGAATATCTCTGTATACTGCATTGATTTTCCATGGTATGCACTGACTTTACCCAGCTCTCCCTGGCTCCAGAATATCTCTGTATACTGCATTGATTTTCCATGGTATGCACTGACTTTACCCAGCTCTCCCTGGCTCCAGAATATCTCTGTATACTGCATTGATTTTCCATGGTATGCACTGACTTTACCCAGCTCTCCCTGGCTCCAGAATATCTCTGTATACTGCATTGATTTTCCATGGTATGCACTGACTTTACCCAGCTCTCCCTGGCTTCTGAATGTCTCTGTATATTGCACTGGCTTTTCTATGCTTCCCCTGGATCTGAGTGTCTTGGTGCAGCACATATAATCCTTTTAGTATGCTTTCTCACCTATGAGCTTGTTTCCACGACCTGTTTTCATGTCTCTCATTGTGTGATCCTGGCATCTCTTTGAGTGGTCAGTCTTACCCCTCCCTCACTTTATGACCTTTGCTTAACTCTCTACATCTGGTCTCCCATACCCAGCCACCCCCTCATTCACACCTGATTGCCCTTAACTGGGGATATATTCACATGCAGGAGTCTGCTATAGACTCAGTCTGCTGCAAATCATCTTTTAACTTCCATCTTTTAAATTACATCTTTTTAATTATGATTCTGAATTAGAATGAATTAGACTGGAATTGACTGTAAGGTAACAGACTACTAACCACTACAATGTTTCGGTTTCTTTTCGCTTTCACCCCCATACTACTTTCCTTCTTACAATCTCCTGCAATCCCTCCTCCTAGTAAGGAACTAGTCATTTCTTCCTCCATACTCCCCAGCCATCTCACCTTCCCCTCAGAACTGTTCCTCCACATACAATCCTTTTTATCCAGACACACACGGCCACATCATGTCCTATCCTGCTCCCACCTTCTAATGATCTGTCTGTTACTCCTCATTGCTGGTGACATATCCCCAAATCCCGGCCCTCCCCAATTCATCCCCACACTCGTTTCTAACCCCCTGCCACGATCCTCCGCACGTTTTCCCAACCACGACAACCTCATAACCATTCATCCAGCCCCCACTCCCCAGCTCCCCCTACTTGGAGCACTATGGAACGCACGCTCCATCTGCAACAAACTGCCATTTATCCATGACCTCTTCATCACCAACAAACTCTCCTTCCTCGGCCTCACTGAAACCTGGCTCACCCCCTCTGACTCGGCCTCTCCAGCTGCGCTCTCCTATGGCGGATTCCACCTCTCTCACACCCCTCGCCCCAGCAACAAACGCGGTGGAGGAGTTGGCTTGCTCCTGTCCGACACCTGCTCCTTTACTCCAATCCCGCTACCACCCTCCGCTACTCTTCCCTCGTTTGAGGTGCACTCTGTCCGCATCTATTCCCCCTCCAACCTCCAGCTGGCTGTCATCTACCGCCCCCCAGAACTAGCCATCTCCACCTTTCTCGACCACTTCACCACCTGGCTACTTCATTTCCTCTCTGTTGACATCCCCACTATCATCATGGGTGATTTCAATGTCCCCATTGACACTTTCACCTCAGCTACCTCTAAACTTTTATCACTGACTGCCTCCTTTGGCCTCACTCAATGGTCCTCTGAGGCCACTCACAAAGATGGCCACACGCTGGACCTCATCTTCACCCGCCTCTGCTCCCTTACTAACCTCACTAACACACCCCTCCCCCTGTCTGACCACAACCTACTGACATTCTCGTCCCTCTCCTCTCCTAGTGTGCAACCCCCACTCCACAAACTCACTCACCCTCGCAGAAATCTCAAACATCTCAACTTACAATCACTCTCTGAGTCCCTTCTCCCTCTCACAGACATAGCCTCCCTTCATGACACAGATGCTGCTGCCACTTTTTATAACACCACAATAACAACAACACTCGATTCGGCCGCCCCACTCATGCATAGTAAAACTCGTACAATTAACAGGCAGCCCTGGCTGACCAGCCTGACCAAAGAATTGAGACGGGCTTCCAGGATTGCTGAGCGGAGATGGAAGCGATCCCACTCTGCCGACCACTTCACTGCATACAAGCAGTCCCTCGCCAGCTTCAAGTCTGCGCTCACTGCCGCAAAACAAACTTACTTCTCATCCCTCATATCCTCCCTGTCCCACAACCCTAAACAGCTTTTCAACACTTTCAATTCTCTACTCCGTCCCCCCGCACCTCCTCCCTCCCCCCTCATTTCTGCTGATGACTTCGCCTCTTTCTTTAAACAGAAGATCGATACGATCAGAGAAAGCTTTGGCCCACAGCGCCCACTGCCCCTCTTAGCTGCTCAACCCTGCTCCTCCAAAACCAGCTTCTCCACCATGACAGAAGATCAGCTCTCCACCCTCCTGTCAAGATCACACCTCACCACCTGCACGCTTGACCCGCTCCCATCCCACCTCATCCCTAACCTTTCCACGGTCTTCATCCCAACCCTAACGCACCTCTTCAACCTCTCACTCACAACAGGTGTCTTTCCCTCATCCTTCAAGCATGCCAAGATCACACCCATCCTCAAAAAGCCCTCCCTCGACCCATCCTCTGTGTCTAGCTATCGCCCAATATCTCTTCTCCCTTATGCCTCCAAATTGCTGGAGCAACACGTCCATCTTGAACTGTCCTCCCACTTCTCCTCCTGCTCCCTCTTTGATCGGTTACAATCAGGCTTCCGTTCCCATCACTCAACTGAAACTGCCCTAACTAAAGTCACCAATGACCTACTAACTGCCAGGAGCAAGCGACACTACTCTGTCCTCCTTCTCCTGGACTTGTCTTCTGCCTTTGACACTGTAGACCACTCCCTTTTGCTACAAATCCTCTCATCCCTTGGCATCACAGACTTGGCCCTTTCCTGGATCTCGTCATATCTGACAGACCGAACATTCAGTGTCTCCCTCCCCCACACCACCTCCTCACTTCGCCCCTTGTCAGTCGGTGTTCCTCAAGGCTCTGTTCTAGGACCCCTACTCTTCTCCATCTACACTTTCGGCCTGGGACAGCTCATAGAATCCCACGGTATGCAGTACCATCTCTACGCTGACGACACGCAGATCTACCTCTCCGGACCTGACCTCTCCTCCTTGCTTACCAAAATCCCGCACTGTCTGTCTGCCATTTCAGCCTTCTTTTCTGCTCGCTTTCTACAACTGAACATGGACAAAACAGAATTCATCATCTTTCCCCCATCTCACTCTACCCCTCCACCAGACCTATCCATCAATGTCAATGGCTGCTCACTATCCCCAGTCCCACACGCCCGGTGCCTCGGGGTGATCCTCGACTCTGCCCTCTCTTTCAAGCCACATATCCAAGCCCTTGCCTCCTCCTGTCGTCTCAAACTCAAAAATATTTCCCGGATCCGTGCTTTCCTTGACCGCAACACTGCAAAAACGCTAGTGCATGCCCTTATCATCTCCCGCCTCGACTACTGCAACCTCCTACTCTCTGGACTCCCCTCTAGCACTCTGGCACCACTCCAATCCATCCTACACTCTGCTGCCCGACTAATCCACCTGTCCCCCCGCTATTCCCCAGCCTCTCCCCTGTGTCAAGCCCTTCACTGGCTTCCTATCGCCCAGAGACTCCAGTTCAAAACCCTCACACTGACATACAAAGCCATCCACAACCTGTCTCCTCCATACATCTGTGACATGGTCTCCCGGTACCTACCTACACGCAACCTCCGATCCTCCCAAGATCTCCTTCTCTACTCCCCTCTCATCTCTTCTTCCCATAACCACATCCAAGACTTCTCCCGTGCTTCCCCCATACTCTGGAACTCTCTACCCCAACACATCAGACTTGCGCCTACCATAGAAACCTTCAAAAAGAACCTGAAGACTCATCTCTTCCGACAAGCCTACAGCCTGCAGTGATCCTCAACCTACTGAACAGCCATACAGCCAGCTCTTCCCTCTCCTAGTGTATCCTCACCCACCCCCTGCAGACTGTGAGCCCTCGCGGGCAGGGTCCTCCCTCCTTATGTACTCGTGTGCCTTGTTATCTGCTCATGTTTAATGTATTTGTCTATATTTGCCCCGTATTCACATGTAAAGCGCCATGGAATAAATGGCGCTATAAAAATGTATAATAATAAAAAATAATAAATTAGAGATGTGGACCATCCTGATGAGCTACACCTTCTAAAAGTAGGATGGCGTTTAATGCTTTTTTGAGAAGAACTCTATGTTTTTTACGTGTTACCATTTATTTGCTTACCACAGTGTTTCTAGGCAATGTTTTTTTATTCTAGATTATATTTGTGGTCAGAATGTATATTTTTACATTATATTTATACTAGAGTGTTGACCCTTTTATTGGATTTGCGCTAGCTTTCCATTAAGTTTTAGGGTATGCGCACACAATGTCTTCTAGATGGGTTCATTCCCGACAGATTTTCAAAGCAGAAAACGCTTAGAAAATGACGGCATTTTTTCCAAAATCTCTTCGGTCATTTTTTAAGATGTTTTTGCCACTGGTGTTTTTTTCACTTGTACTATGTAAATTAATGAGAGGCTTCCAAATGGAAGCCACATGAAGAATGGACCGGTCACTTCTTTAACCACTTAACATCTTCGGAAACTTGAATCTGTTAAAAGAAGCTCAAAAGACTATACAGTTGAACAGCGACTTGTTTTTACAATGCAATAGATCTGTTCATTCGTTTTGCTTTTTTTTACATGCATTTAAGTGAAAAAAAAAAGTTTCTAAAGTGTCCATCCTCTAAAGTAAGGACTCTTTAAATCATAATGTAATAGCTCTTTCTGACGTTTTGCACAAGGTATACATAAATACTTACCACAATGTATTAGAATCATTGAAGATGTTTATTTAATACATATTTATTACATATATAAAACAGTCAGAAGTTATACAATAGCAATAGTTAGCAGGATGCCTACAGGCGTTTCGCGCACAAAGCGCTTTCTCAAGGCATACTGGGAAATGGCAACTAATTGCTGGATTATGGATGTGTAAAATCGCCTAATTCAAGTGATTGCAATTTCAGATGATGAATTGGGGAGGCTGTGTCGACTTTATGTTATACTGCATGAACCATACATTAATAATTTCCTTTTAGGTGGTGGCAATAAATGCACTTATCTGGTGCTAACAGCAAATGTCAGTAATAATAATGATTATAATAATAATTATTATTATTGTATTTGTATAAAATCACCATTTATTTCATGGTATTATTGAAGTACATAACAAGAGATAGTAAAAATAATAAACAAGTATAATAAACATGAGTGCACTAAGTGGTTGTCTTGTCTTAATCTATAAGTCTGCAGTCAGTCTATGCCGGCTCCAGGAACAGACCGCAATTATGTGATATGCATACTACTGGCCACATTCCAACTAGACGTGTCCAGCCTTGATCATTATATTTGCATTGTGCAAGGTCACGGCCATCTAGTCGGAATGTGACCAGGAGAATGCATATGCACCAGAGCATCCTAGCCACACACAATGTGAGGACTCACAGGTCTGCATTCACACAGACACTTGCAGTTTAAGACTGGACAACTCCTTTATGTTGCAGACAGGTTCAGAAGGAGGAGAAAGGACTCTGCCCCCAATGACTTACATTCCAAAAATATAGTGCATCTGCCATTGGAATTTTGCAGTTACTAATATCATAGGTGTAGTATGTGTCCTTCCTTACCATTACTCTTGGTCACACACACCAAGATATCAAGATGCACTGCATAAGATGATCTTTAAAACATGAATTAGATGGATTTTCTATAAAAAATTGTAGATAAAAAATTATTATTATTATTATTATTTATTGTTATAGCGCCATTTGTTCCATGGCGCTTTACATGTGAGGAGGGGTATACATAATGAAAACAAGTACAATAATCTTAAACAATACAAGTCATAACTGGTACAGGAGGAATGAGGACCCTGCCCACGAAGGCTCACAATCTACAAATAATGAAATTAGCATGGTTTACCAATGCACTTCTCTTGCACCGGCCCTTTGCCCCTGCTCCTGTCTTTGTTGACACGCTGACGCTGTGAAGGCATGCCTATAGAGCATGTGACTACCGTAGGTCATTACTGGTCTCAGGGGTGATGCAGCTATATCTAGCACAAGACTGCTGAGCTCAGTAATTGGCTGCAGCAGTCAAAAAGCACTATGGCTGTCGGTGCTGCAGCCTGTCAACAAAGACTGGGAGCAATGGTGGAGCAGAAGTGCTGGAACGGTTATATTTTTTGTATAGCTAGTATTTGTATTAATATAAACAGTAAGTGGAGGGGGGTAGAAAAATATTGATGGAAAACTCCTTTTTTTTTTTTACTGAGTCATATTTATTAAAAAAAAAAAATTCAGATTAATGGAAAACTCCTTTAAGCTATATGTGTCCATGTATGGCTACCCAGTGGTTATGATGTTCATTGCAGTCTTCCAAGAGTTTTGCTAGAACGTCACAATATTGTGTGAATTTTTTTTTCCAATGAGAAATTTGAGTCTTTAGCCAAATGAAAGCAAAATGCAAGGGTGTACATCTACAGTCTACTTGCCGTGTTTGCCATAAAACATCACAAAATAACCATAGGACTTAGATTGACCTTGTCGGTCATTTGAAGAGACATTTTGAATTCCTTTCATCAGAAGACAGTTTTCCAATGTCCAACTCAAGTCAAAATACAACAGCTGCATTATAGCCCGGAAGAATTTCGTTTCCCTTATGAGACAAATTGGCAGTGACTTCATTTGGGATTTCTATTTGCTTTGCTCAGGATTAACTTCTTGAAGCTTAGCAAAGGCTGATTTTGATGGATTTATGTAGTACCTAACTATGTAACACTGTTTTACATAGTGACAAATCACTTGCCATAATGAAACATTTCATTTCACCAAAGCCATAACACGCAATGACTTCTCTACTCCCTCCGACCACTGAATAATTACAGTGTGCGGGGTCAGTGATGTACCAATGTAATGGAACATTTAGAACTGTACCTAATGGCTACCCAAGTGCAAACACCTGTAATAACAAAATTATCCCTGTAAATTTGTCTAAGGCAAAATGATTTCCAGTAAGTTAAAGGTTTAATATGCACCCCATTTAGAAAAGTCCAAAAATAACAGAAATACCTTATTCGGATAGGAAAATATTAGAATAATGGCTAGAGAATATGATCCGTTATTTAATGTATAGGAATGTCATATTCTAAGTATTTTTTCATAGAATAACATAGACTGTGGGATGATATATAGTCATGTAGCCCTGAACCTAAATGAACATATCTGAAATTTGCAAAAGAAGAATGTATTACCCACTTACAAGCGTTTGATCTATTTTATTATGTATAGCTGGAATCTACTTCATGTTCTGCGGTGGTTTTTAGTTTGACTCATTCATCATTCTGAAATAAAGAAAAATACTTTGATTTATAGGAAAATCATTAAAAGTAAAACAAGGCAGATCTGATGGATGTGAGGGTATGGTAATACCGCATTTATTAAATATTACATACCGTGGTTTTTATAAAACTGGGCAGAAAAGTGCTTCAGAAATGGGCAGTACTAGGACTCTACTTGAGCCACTTTCTTCACTGGAAAGTCAACTTTGTGTAACCCACAACCAGGGCCGTGGGCCACATTGTTTGCTTCACTTTTTAACAGTACACCAATACTGGTAACAGTTGTGACGGAGCACAGAACCATCGGCTCTGGGCTCCATCACTTATTCCGGCAGGCATCACCAGCGTCCACTGTAAGACAAGGTAGAAGAGGAAACGAAGTCTGCGGGGATTGAGGTGTCTGGATTAGGTGACTATACGTTTTATCATTTTTTGTGGGCTGTGGGGGACCATCATACTATATATGGGGCTGTATGTGCAGGGAAACATCATACTATATAGTGGGTTGTGAGGGAAGGGCTGTGTCGAGGCCCTCATACTATATATCGGAGTTGGGGTTACTGTGGGGATATCATATGTTGCGGGGGTAAAGTTGTTTTTTTTTATTGCACATGTATAGGGTATTGTGAAGGAATTCACTGTGGACTATCTTACTGTATTAAGGGCGCAGCTAGCCCTCCTCCATCATTCTCTCTGGGCATCTGATAGCACAGCAGAGGGGGCACAATGACTACAGTGCAGATCAGTGAGAGCTATGAAACCACATGCAGCGGAGACAGGAGCAAAGGCGGAACTGAGAGAGATAAGCATTATTTTTTTAATCAGTGAATACTTTGCGATGCCCAACATACTACTTGGAGGGCTATGTGCTTTGTGGGGGACTATCATACTATTTGTAGGCAGGGCCGTATTTGCCACTAGGCACTTGAGGGCACGTGCCTAGGGCGGCGGGATGCGGGGGGGCGCCCTTGAGCTAGGTTTTTTCCTTTTTTTTTTTTTTTTTATTTTATAAAACTCCGGGGTCAAGTTTCCGCCCCCCCTCCTCCCTCCCCCCTTCCCGCCCCCCCTCCTCCCTCCTTCCCGCCCCCTTCCCTCCCTCCCTGAAGACGTAATACTCACCTTCCTCCAGCGGTGGCTGCAACTGCGTCTCAGCGCCGTCCTGTCTTCAGCGGTCACATGGTACCGATCATTAAGGGTGATGAATATGCGCATATTCATCACCCTTAATTAGCGCTACCATGTGACCGCTGAAGACAGGAAGGAAGACGCTGAGATGCCAGGAAGTTCTGTGCTGCGCGCCGGTGAGAGGTAAGTATGACAGGGAAAAAAGTGGGGTGCCGTGCACACAGGGGAGGAGGATGGGGAGCCATGCATACAGGGGAGAAGGATGGGGAGCCGTGCATACAGGGGAGAAGGATGGGGAGTCGTGCATACAGGGGAGAAGGATGGGGAGCCGTGCACACAGGGGAGAAGGATGGGGAGCCGTGCACACAGGGGAGAAGGATGGGGAGCCGTGCATACAGGGGAGAAGGATGGGGAGTCGTGCATACAGGGGAGAAGGATGGGGAGCCGTGCACACAGGGGAGAAGGATGGGGAGCCGTGCACACAGGGGAGAAGGATGGGGAGCCGTGCACACAGGGGAGAAGGATGGGGAGCCGTGCACACAGGGGAGAAGGATGGGGAGCCGTGCACACAGGGGAGAAGGATGGGGAGCCGTGCACACAGGGGAGAAGGATGGGGAGCCATGTACACAGGGGAGAAGGATGGGGAGCCGTGCATACAGGGGAGAAGGATGGGGAGCCGTGCACACAGGGGAGAAGGATGGGGAGCCGTGCACACAGGGGAGAAGGATGGGGAGCCGTGCACACAGGGGAGAAGGATGGGGAGCCATGTACACAGGGGAGAAGGATGGGGAGCCGTGCACACAGGGGAGAAGGATGGGGAGCCGTGCACACAGGGGAGAAGGATGGGGAGCCGTGCATACAGGGGAGAAGGATGGGGAGCCATGAACGCAGGGGAGAAGGATGGGGAGCCATGAACGCAGAGTGGGAGGATGGGGGAGCCATGAACGCAGAGTGGGAGGATGGGGGAGCCATGAACGCAGAGTGGGAGGATGGGGGAGCCATGAACGCAGGGGAGAAGGATGGGGGAGCCATGAACGCAGGGGAGAAGGATGGGGAGCCATGAACGCAGAGTGGGAGGATGGGGGAGCCATGCTTGCAGGGGAGAAGGATGGGGGAGCCATGAACGCAGGGTGGGAGGATGGGGGAGGCATGAACGCAGTGTGGGAGGATGGAGTATAAATATGGAGTATAAATACTGGGCCCTATAAGGGGGACACAGTGTGAGAGGACAGTGTGAAGAGGGGACTGGTATAGAAAGGAGAGGACAGTGTGAAGAGCATGTACCATAAGAGGGAGTCGGGACAGTGTGGGGGTCATACTTTGTGCAGACAATATAGTGAGGGGCAATTTTTTATTTGGGAGCATTATAATGACACTTGTATCTTTAAGGGCGTCATGTGGAGACTTTCTGCAAAAGAGCGGCGAAGATGGAAGTCTGCAGAGACGGCTGTGGATGAGAAAACTCATCATGGGATCTGGACAAGATGAAGAAAAGGAGAACGGCTCCAGAGGCGACGTCATCTATCAGGTACCTGGATGTAAATGTTATTTGTGATGCTAACTCTCATGTTTTTATATATGTTAGGAGATTTAAAGGGACACTGTCACCTGAATTTGGAGGGAACAATTTTCAGCCATAGGGGTGGGGTTTTCGGGTGTTTGATTCACCCTTTCCTTACCCGCTGGCTGCATGCTGGCTGCAATATTGGATTGAAGCTCATTCTCTGTCCTCCGTAGTACATACTGTACCTGCACAATCTGCAATCTTGCCTTGCGCAGGCGTGTACTATGGAGGACAGAGAATGAGCTTCAATCCAATATTGCAGCCAGCATGCAGCCAGCGGGTAAGGAAAGGGTGAATCAAACACCCGAAAACCCCACCCCTATGGCTGAAAATTGTTCCCTCCAAATTCAGGTGACAGAGTCCCTTTTAAAGGGGATGTCCAGGCTTGTGATGAGTCTGCAGTCATTCTTTGTGACTGCAGACTTCTGAATTCTCACAGTGCACACTGCACGCTGTCAGGATTCTCTCATGCTGGGGATTTACATTAATGCGATCACGTGCTGACTAGACATGCGTGACCTCCGTCAATGAAAATGAACTGAGCGAGGCCGGGCACATCTAGTCAGAATGTGGTCAGAAGTCTACAAATCACATACTTGTGCTGACATGACTGTCCACCGGCAAGGGAGAATCCTAAAAGTGCAGTGCATGCGTTGTGAGAATTCAGAAGCTGCGATGTCAGGATTCAGCTCTGCAAGTTCCAGTAGTCGTCACATGGACACGTCACTCATATGCGATTTTTCAGACTTAGGGTGTGTGTCCACGTTCAGGATTGCATCAGGATTTGGTCAGTATTTTACATCAGTATTTGTAGCCAAAACCAGGAGTGGGTGATAAATACAGAAGTGGAGCATATGGTTCTATTATAGTTTTCCTCTAATTGTTCCACTCCTGGTTTTGGCTACAAATACTGATGAAAAATCATGACCAAATCCTGATGCAATCCTGAACGTGGACACATACTCTTATGGTCCTGCGACATCGAGCTTCTCTTCTGCTTCTCTTAGTTTTTCACTGAACATTGAGAGCATTAAGGAGAGGAGCTCGTGGGCACATGACTGAGTGTGCAAATCACATATGTCCTTGGCGGAGGGGGGGCACCAAAATGAATTCTTTCCCCGGGTGCCAGAAACCCTAGATACACCTCTGCTGGTATGCTACTGCGAGCGGTGATTACCGGGTGCGGTGGAGGGAGGTCTGTGCACAGGCAGTGAGGCAGGGACTGAGGGTGTGCACAGAGAGGATGGAGACCCGGAGACTGCCCGTCCCAGTCTACGCCGTAGCCTAGAGCCCTCATTATCATAGGAATATGGCAGTTAATAAATTGCTTTTCTGAAGCTTTATAGTGTAGTTTTAGGTCAGGGAGGGTTGGATAGGGATGAGCTAGCAAGGTGCAGGGACAGGTAATGATGGCTACTTGCGAACATGTGCGGCAATTGCGGTTTTGCACTTACGATGATACATAAAACACTGCTAGTAGTGTTTTTTCTCATTGCTGCAAGTACCGCATTTGCCGGATGGCGGCAAAACCGCAAGAGCCGCACATGTCTGTAAGTCCCATAGGGAATGAATGAGGCCGAACGCAGTGTTGCCCTAAGTGATCCATTACGCGGCAGATGCGGAAAAACTGTCGGATCTGCTGCAAAAGGCGACTTTCACATCAGCGATTTTTGCCAAAGTCACTGCCGATAGTGTCATACTCACCAAAGGGGGAGGCAGCACTAAAAGTGCCTAGGGCAGCAGAAACTCTAAATACGGCCCTGTTTGTAGGTTCATTATACTAGTTGAAGGGCTATTTTAGGGCCATCATACTTTTTGGGGGACTATGTGTGGGCCATTGTATTGTTTGTAGGGCTGTGTGTGCCGTACTGTTTGTAGGGCTCTGTGTGCCAATTATACTGTTTGGAGGGCTGCCTGGGGGTCAAATATACTGTTTGGTGGCTATATGAATCCCATTATACTATTTGGAGAGCTATTTGGGGCTCCATCATACTATTGGGGCCATCATACTTTTGTTGTTTTGCTGTATGGGGGCCAATTATACTATGTACTATGTCAATTATATTGACTGAAGAGCTGTGTGGGGGTCATTATACTGTTTGGAGGGCTCTTTGGGGCCATCATTCTGTATGCTACACTGTGTGTGGGCCATCAAACTGTTTGCAGGACTGTGTGGGGACCTTTATTCTGTTTGGGGGGCTGTTTGGAGGCCATAATACTATTTGGAGAGCTGTGTGGGGACCATAATACTATTTGGAGGGCTGTGTGGGTGCCATTATACTGTTTGAAGGGCCATGAGAGGAGCAATTATACTGTTTCAAGGGATAGTGAGGCCATTATACCTTCTGCAGTCTGGAGGGTAGTGTAGGGTCCATAATACTGCGTGGATGGCTGTGTGTGGGCAATCATACTGTTTGGAGGGCTGTGTGGGGGACATCATACTGTTTGGAGGGCTGTGTTGTGGTTGGCAAGGCTGAAGCACTGCTATGTAAAGCACAGACGACAAGATGATTGCAGCTTCAATTCTCCTAATGGGTCTATTAAATAAGGTAAAAGCAAAAAAAAAACAAAAAAGTTTAAAAAAAGCACAAAAGTTAAAATCACCTCTCATTTGGGCTGTGTTATATACTACGTGGGCTGTGTTATTTACTGCGTGGCCTATATTAAAGCATCGGGTATTCTACAATATGTATGTATGTCTATAGCTGCCAGATGGCATATACCACAGGCCACATAGTACTCATATATACTACGTGAGAACCACAACTTCATGAGACACATGCCCATATAATAATAATGACAACATACAAATAATAATGGGCCATAAAGGATAAACTATGGGATAATCGCTAACTGAAAATATACTACCATAGAAAAACAACGATCAAACACCCAAAAAACTATATAGTAGAAAAATATTATTTTATTGAATATACATAAAACAGGGTATTCAGGAAAAAGCCAGGGGGGGAAGAATGAAAACACTCAGGTCACATGTGCAACAAGAAACGGCCAGGGGTACAGGCATGAGGACCATATAGAGTAGAACTAATCAATGATTAGGTTCCAAATAAGGAGTCCTAAAAATCGCCATAGCAGGAATCAAAGAATCACAAAGAAACAATATAATAAACAAAATACACCAAAGGTGAAGAATAATTACCTGCGTAGGCACACAATATGACCACGGTCCACAGCGTGTACCCACCCCAACGCACGTTTCGGCGTAATGAGCCTTTTTCAAGGGGTGATGGGTCATGGGAAATGGTGAGGATAAAATAGCAAACACCCACCAATCGCCGCTCAGAATATCAGCTGGACACTATGATTACAATTAAAGGATGCCGGAAGTGAAATGTAATGAGGCAACGTATTTCAGCCATACCAGTCACTCAGATGGTGCTATGCCGCCATTGCCGCATGTAATGGAGTCACCGCCATGATAGCATGACATCACACGCCCAACTCCAATAGTACACGCCCACTTCCGGTGACAAGTCCGTCACCATAGCGACCATAGACGCCGGGCAATGTCAGACGCCAGGCAATGCCGGCATCATACGCCCAACTAAGATAGTGTACGCCCACTTCCGGTGACACGTGCGTCACCACAGCAACCATAAGCGCCTAGACAATGCCGACGTCTGACGTCAGAAGGAGGAAGGCGCAAGACGTGCTCAGACCCATCAATTGCCGCCCACCTACAGTGACGCGTACGTCGCCGAGGCAACCGGGGACGCCGAGCGGCACCGGCGTCTGAAGTCGGGGCCAAGGAAAGACTCCTCAGTCCACAACAAAAGAGACGCCGGAAGCCGGACGGCGGACCAGGCGCCCCAGCGCGCACGCGTCAGGGTGACAGCCACTGGGGGCGAAGATGGAGCAGCAGCGCCACCAAACATGCGTGCAACATGCAAGAGGCGCATCATATATTACAATCCACCCATAGAGATGTATAAGGAAGCAATAAGTCACCTCCAAATATACACATATACTGTGGAGAAGCATAACTATTCACATAGACAGCATATATTATCAACCATAGTAGTATACAATAATAATAAAACATATGAACACATCATGTTAGCATACACAGAGAGAAATACTCTATGGATATAGAGATTAGCATGGGGTAAGTCCAGATATTATTATGGCCGCATATCTTCAATCAACATGATGACACATCACTCCAGCATACTCCAGAATATCCAGATCTCGTCAGCAATGCATAAACTGAGCAGCAACGAAGCGAATGAATACTAAATAAAAGATAATATAAAAAAATGTTAAAAACAAAGAACCGCATCCTTTTTTGGGGTACGGTACATCGACGACATTTTCCTGATCTGGCAGGGGAATCACATCCAACTATTGGAGTTTATGGAGGCAGTCAATCAGAATGATAAAAACATTCTTGGTGGAAGGGGAGAGAAATGAAAAATGGAAAATCACCCAGGGGAGAAGGGCTTAATTTTCATTTTCTTTTCGACATCACACACTGTTCCCCTCAATATATTTACCCAGCAAAGTGCCCAAGGAGCACATGTGATAGATAACTCCAAATTGTGCACTATTATGAGCTATTGAACTAAAAAAGGTCCCATATATTGTTCTTGCACAGGGGCCCACTTCTGTCGGTGACCGTTCTTGCAGTGCCCCCTGAAAATGGCAATTCCAGACTTGGTGTCTCCTAAATATTATTACATCAAAATGTGCTCCAGTTTAGAAGAACAGGCTGATGTT
Organism: Ranitomeya imitator; assembly: GCF_032444005.1. Classification (NCBI taxonomy): domain Eukaryota; kingdom Metazoa; phylum Chordata; class Amphibia; order Anura; family Dendrobatidae; genus Ranitomeya; species Ranitomeya imitator. Next base: position 1,194,483,910 of record NC_091282.1, read on the forward strand.
ACATTTGCTTTCTTAGAGAACACAGATGCAAAGTAGGAATTTAAAAGTTCGGCCTTCCAAAACCATTTACGACCACTTCACCCTTTTCATACTGTAAAAATCCTATAGCATCTTTGACTTTTCTCTTGCTTTTGACATACCCCCAAAATCCTTTTTTATTGCTTTTGGTCTCCCTTGCAAGCTCCACTTTATTACTGGCTTTAGCTCTCCAATGCTTGCCCCCCTCCATCCCCTGCAGACAGCAGTATAATGTTCTTTAGATATGCCCTCCTCTTTGCATTTAATATACATTTCTTTTTTCCTTATGATATGGTTTATAACACCAATCAAAAGGAACCAATAGGAAAAATCCAATAGGAACCAATAGGAAAACTCCCTGCTGTTGCCTGGTGCCGGCTGGCAGATCTTGGCGGGCGATCACTGCGCATGCTCCAGCCATTCATTTTTCAGGAAGAGGGCAGGGGGATGGAGCAGGACAGACCAGGGAATGGCAGAAGTCCTGGGGGGCTTGGGGACATCATTTGTATATCAAGTCAGAAGAGAGAGAAATGATTTCTAAAATGGACACACATTTTATTTTTACGTAATCGCTGCTATTCATTGAATAACGTCAATAACATGATAGAGGATCGGAAAATCCGAACCTGATCATGTTCTCCAGGGTCTCAGCTACCCCTAGTAGCACATACCCTGAAGATTTTGGGACTCTGCTGGGCACTCTACTCTTATTCTGGATCACCATTTTAAAACGGCGATGAGGGATTAAGGCATTTTAGTGGCTGCTGTTTTAATGCATGTTGGTGGTTGTTAAGGTTTTAAATGGAATCTGTTACCAGTATTTTGACAGCTAATCTGAGAGCTGCATGATGCAGAGACAGAGACCCTGATTCCAGCGATGTGTCACTTACTGGGATGTTTGCTACAGTATTGATAAAATCACTGTTTTATGAGCAGAAGATTATGACCGCTCCTCCACCACTGATTGGCAGCTTTCTGCCTATTGCCAGTGTACACAGAAAGCCGCCAATCAGTGGTGTGGTTGGAGCTATACAGAGCTCAGCATTCAGAGAACAGGTAGACCTACAGCAGGTAAAACAAAGATGTTACCAAAACAGCATTAAACAGCCCAGTAAGTGACACATTGCTAGAATCAGTGTCTAACGCCCTACATTATGCTGTTCTCAGTTTACAAAGCAAAAGAATTCATGACAGATTGCCTTTAACTTTTCATCTATATTACTATATATATTATTGGCCCAGTCATTCCCTTGGATAGAAGGAAGTATTGTAATTCATGTCTTAGGCCACATGCACACTTTCAGTATTTGGTCAGTATTTTACATCAGTATTTGTAAGGTAAAACCAGGAGTGGGAGATAAATACAGAAGTGGTGACGTGTTTCTATTGAACTTTTCCTTTGATTTTTCCACTGCTGATTTTAGCTTACAAATACTAATGTAAAGTGGCGTGGTTTGCGGGAGACAGGAGCAACGTGTTTTTACGTAGCTCCAAATATTCCCCTATTTCAGCTACCTAAAGCATATTAAATTGTGGAATACCTGGTTATAAAACCTACTAAAACATGCCTGGACTGGGTTATAAGAAGAAAAAAGAAGATTCAACCAAGAAAATCCCTTTATTAAAACGGAGGGACACCTGGAGAAGATCTAATGAAAGCCTGCTCTTATCTGAGGTAAAGGTGACAAAGCCTTTGCCTCACAATATGGATCCCTGCAAAAAAACATAGTCACAGCTTCACAACAGTCATATGTCCTGTAAGACATCTGTTATAAAACATCCGAGACATCAGCTGATGCTGTCCTGCAAAGAAACCGGAGGAGCGCGGGAGATTCTGAGGCAATGAAGAAGCAGCGGAGAGGAGAAAATGGCGACGCCTACAACAACTCCCGCCCTTTCCGGAACTCCAGCTGACAGATATCCAAAGATGCGCCGAGGGATCGCGATGGCTGCCGGAGCTGTGACACAGCGGAAGGAGGAAGCAGGAGAAGACGTGGAGACGACGGAGATCCTCGCTCCTATCGAGACTCCAATGCAAGCTGCCAGACATAAGAAGAGGAGCGGGGGAGCCGCGGAGTTCTCATAAGATATGACGCAGCAAAAAGAAAAAGATGGTGGTTCACCATCGTCAGCGCTGCACAGGCACGGAGCATTCTCCTCAGCTCTCCGTGTCCAAAGAAGTGATCACAGACTTGACGCTGCGACGATGCTGAGGAGAAAGGAAGGAGAATCTCCGGCATTAACACCACACGGTTGGGGGGATCTTTTCAGGTCCCACAGATCAAAAAAGTAATTTGAGACCTGATGCACCGGTGTTTGTGAAAGGGCCGATAAGCGCTGAGGGAGGCAGATCATTTAATGCAACAAAGGAAAAGGAAGGATGAGTTATACAACTTCGGGGCTTCTCAGAAACACCAAATGTTGGCTGGTCAGAGAAAAAAACCCTCTGAAAATCACACAGTGCACAGGGACACAGAGGGAAAAACGCTCTTCTGTAATTCAGATTTAAAAGAAAAAAGAAAAAATCTAAGAGGTGGCATTATCAGTCATTCATATGGAGCAGTTAGCAATACGATATTAAAAAGTAAAAATCATCAACCATCACTTAATGTAAAGAATGGTGCCACATCTACTTCTTTACATAATAGCCATAAAAATACAGAGTATTTAAAGGTGAACCCTACACATACAACACACTTGTATAACTAGGTAATCACCGGAGATGGATCTTTCAAAGAATCATCTAATCTAAAGACAGATGAGGCCAAAATGTTATCTGATGATGGGAGTGTTGATCTGCATCTGATTTCTCTACCTGAAAAAAAATTCCTCTTCTAAATCCTCATACAATACCAGAAATTACAATTTAGTGAAAATTAAAGGGAAGTTTCGTAATATAGCTCCTTATTCTGCTAAATCTGTTAAAGAAACAACAAATATCTCCAACACAAACAAATTTGTTTCCTACCAATCAGATGAATCCATTCACTCATCAGGACAGATGGAAAATGGTCATTTTGGGGAGTTTTATAGCGATATAGATTCATCTGATTATAGAGGTGACTTTTTTTTCAGATGATATGGCCCTTGATGACATCTATTCTTCAGAGTCATATTCTTCCTCAGAACACAAATCTAGTAGTGAAGACTCTGAATTTTATGAAAAATGTAAGCAAAAAACTAAACCAAATCAAATTAAACCAAATCAGAAAAAAATTACAAGGGCCCTCTAACAACTACAACTCATTGATAAACGATATCCAAGCAACTGATGATAATCCAACAGAAAAATTTATGATTAGCATATGTAAAGCCCTCCTAGTTTCAGTGAAAAATACTACTAGTGATGATGACTCAAAAATATCTGAAACCGATTTGGAATCTGAAGACTCTCTACACTTAAACAATACCAAAGCTTCCGAGAGTTTCATTAAAGAGCTCTTTAAAGATATGTTATCATACATAGCTGTTAACACACACTCAAATTCTTATGAAGTTTCTGATAACTCCTTCTATAACTCAAAAAAAAATCTCTTCAGTCAAAAATCAAAGGTCCTCATATCCTAATGAGGACCAAAATCTTGCTACACTCTCTGTTCATTGAAAAATATCGAAAATGATATCAACTCTTTTAGAAAAAAATCTAAACAATCTTGAAGACTTTAAAAAGAAAAATAATGTAAAAATTAGGGGGATTCCAAAGTCGGTCCAGAACTTCCAACTAAAAGATTACATCTCTTCATTAATTTCTTATCTACTTCCTAACGCCAAAGAGGAAAATTTAATTGAAAAGACCATCTGCTCTTCCACCTGATGTCGAAACAGATGTCATTGTCTCCTTCTACCCCAATTGGGTTAGAAATGCTTTACTAAATATACCAAAGGGGCCGAAATTCCTTTCTTCTCCATATAACCACTTGGTCTTTTTCAAAGTCCTATCTAGAGAAACATTACAAAAGCGATAATTATTTCAGTCCACTACTCTGAAAAGCTGGAATACCTTACAATTGGTCTCAGATCTCAATGCTAAAAATTAAATTTGCATCCAAATTGATCGATATTTCATCTCCGGCGGAGGGAGCTGACTTCCTGATAGGTGCAGGCATAATATCCTCCATGGACTCCCACGGACTCCTCTCTAAGTCCAAATCTGATCTTTGTCCCAAATTAAGAAATACTACAAACAAACAACACCTTATTGAACATAATGACGCTATTATTTGAACGCCCAGAAAGACTCTTCTTCATTTATTCCTCAATTGTAGCCTGTTTTTGAACCGTACTTTGCCCCCACAAGGTCATAGGAACACCTAAAGGTGATTCCAGACATCCCAGGACGTATTTATTTTTCCTTTTGAACCATATTTGACTTTTGAGTAAGCGACAGTTGTCCTGGTTCTATTTGAGTAAGCTACAGTAAGTTAAAGTATGGAAGTCCTGTATTTTCTTTCCCTATTATCCCATGTATCCTATTTTTTTTCCTTTTCTTCCCTCCACCCTTTTTTTTCTCTCCTTTTTTTTTCTCTTCCCTTCCTGTTGTGAATTCTGTTGTCGGGCTCCCTCCTGTGGTCATGAATGGTATTTCGGCTGGTTCTGTCCATGGACTTCCTCTGGGTGTTTCTGAGTTTCCTTCCACAGGTGACGAGGCTAAGTCGTTAGTGGGCTGCTCTATTTAACTCCACTTAGATCTTTGCTCCATGCCACCTGTCTATGTTCCAGTATTGGTCTAGTTCTCTCCTGGATCGTTCTTGTGACCTGTCTTCCCATCAGAAGCTAAGTTCCTGTTTGTTTTTCTTTGGTTTGCTATTTTTCTGTCCAGCTTGCTATTTTTATTATTGTCTTGCTTGCTGGAAGCTCTGGGACGCAGAGGGAGCGCCTCCGCACCGTGAGTCGGTGCGGAGGGTCTTTTTGCGCCCTCTGCGTGGTCTTTTTGTAGGTTTTGTGCTGACCGCAAAGCAACCTTTCCTATCCTCAGTCTGTTCAGTAAGTCGGGCCTCGCTCTGCTAAATCTATTTCATCTCTGTGTTTGTATTTTCATCTTTACTCACAGTCATTATATGTGGGGGACTGCCTTTTCCTTTGGGGAATTTCTCTGAGGCAAGGTAGGCTTTATTTTTCTATCTTCAGGGCTAGCTAGTTCCTTAGGCTGTGCCGAGTTGCATAGGGAGCGTTAGTCGCAATCCACGGCTATTTCTAGTGTCTGTTATAGGATTAGGGATTGCGGTCAGCAGAGTTCCCACGTCCCAGAGCTCGTCCTTAACCCCTTAAGCCCCGAGGGTGGTTTGCACGTTAATGACCGGGCCAATTTTTACAATTCTGACCACTGTCCCTTTATGAGGTTATAACTCTGGAACGCTTCAACGGATCTTGGCGATTCTGACATTGTTTTCTCGTGACATATTGTACTTCATTTTAGTAGTAACATTTATTCGATATAACTTGCGTTTATTTGTGAAAAAAACGGAAATTTGGCGAAAATTTAGAAAGTTTCGCAATTTTCCAACTTTAAATTTTTATGCCCTTAAATCACAGAGATATCTCACGCAAAATACTTAATAAGTAACATTTCCCACATGTCTACTTTACATCAGCACAATTTTGGAACCAAAATTTTTTTTTGTTAGGGAGTTATAAGGGTTAAAAGTTGACCAGCAATTTCTCATTTTTACAACACCATTTTTTTTTAGGGACCACATCTCATTTGATGTCATTTTGAGGGGTCTATATGATAGAAAATACCCAAGTGTGAGACCATTCTAAAAACTGCACCCCTCAAGGTGCTCAAAACCACATTCAAGAAGTTTATTAACCCTTCAGGGGTTTCACAGGAATTTTTGGAATGTTTAAATAAGAATGAATATTTAACTTTTTTTCACACAAAATTTATTTCAGCTCCAATTTGTTTTATTTTACCAAGGGTAACAGGATAAAATGGATGCCAAACATTGTTGTACAATCTGTACTGAGTACGCTGATAGCCCATATGTGGGAGTAAACCACTGTTTGGGCGCATGGCAGAGCTAGGAAGGGAAGGAGCGCCATTTGACTTTTAAATGCAAAATTGACAGGAATTGAGATGGGACGCCATGTTGCGTTTGGAGAGCCACTGATGTGCCTAAACATTGAAACCCCCCACAAGTGACACCATTTTGGAAAGTAGACACCCTAAGGAACTTATCTAGATGTGTGGTGACCACTTTGACCCACCAATTGCTTCACAGAAGTTTATAATGCAGAGCCGTAAAAATAAAAAATCATATTTTTTCACAAAAATGATCTTTTCGCCCCCAATTTTTTATTTTCCCAAGAGTAAGAGAAGAAATTGGACCTCAAAAATTGTTGGCCAATTTGTCCTGAGTACGCTGATACCCCATATATGGGTGTAAACCACTGTTTGGGCGCATGGCAGAGCTCGGAAGCGAAGGAGCGCCATTTGACTTTTCAATGCAAAATTGACTGGAATTGAGATGGGACGCCATGTTGCGTTTGGAGAGCCCCTGATGTGCCTAAACATTGGAACCCCTCACAAGTGACACCATTTTGAAAAGTAGACCCCTTAAGGAACTTATCTAGATGTGTGGTGAGCACTTTGACCCAACAAGTGCTTCACAGAAGTTTATAATGCAGAGCCGTAAAAATAAAAAATCTTATTTTTTCACAAAAATGATCTTTTCGCCCCCAATTTTTTATTTTCCCAAGGGTAAGAGAAGAAATTAGACCACAAAAGTTGTTGTGCAATTTGTCCTGAGTGCGACGATACCCCATATGTGGGGGGTAAACCACTTTTTGGGTGCATAGCAGAGCTCGGAAGGGAAGGAGCGCCATTTGACTTTTCAATGCAAAATTGACTGGAATTAAGTTGGGACGCCATGTTGGTTTGGAGAGCCCCTGATGTGCCTAAACATTAAAACCCCCCACAAGTGACACCATTTTGGAAACTAGACCCCATAAGGAACTTATCTAGATGTGTTTTGAGAGCTTTGAACCCCCAAATGTTTCACTACAGTTTATAACGCAGAGCCGTTAAAATAATTTTTTTTTTTTTTTCGCAAAAATTATTTTTTAGCCCCCAGTTTTGTATTTTCACAAGGGTAACATAATAAATTGGACCCCAAAAGTTGTTGTCCAATTTGTCCTGAGTACGCTGATACCCCATATGTGGGGGGGAACCACTGTTTGGGCACATGGCAGAGCTCGGAAGGGAAGGAGCGCCATTTGGAATGCAGACTTAGATGGATTGGTCTGCAGGAGTCACGTTGCATTTGCAGAGCCCCTGATGTACCCAAACAGTACAAACCCCCCACAAGTGACCCCATATTAGAAACTAGACCTCCCAAGGAACTTATCTAGATGTGTTGTGAGAACTTTGAACCCCTAAGTGTTTCACTACAGTTTATAACGCAGAGCCGTGAAAATAAAAATTATTTTTTTTTTTTCACAAAAATGATTTTTTAGCCCCCAGCTTTGTATTTTTACAAGGGTAACAGAATAAATTGGACCCCAAAAGTTGTTGTTCAATTTGTCCTGAGTACGCTGATACCCCATATGTGGGGGGGAACCACTGTTTGGGCGCATGGCAGAGCTCGGAAGGGAAGGAGCGCCATTTGGAATGCAGACTTAGATGGATTGGTCTGCAGGCGTCACGTTGCATTTGCAGAGCCCCTGATGTACCCAAACAGTAGAAACCACCCACAAGTGACCCCATATTGAAACTAGACCTCCCATGGAACTTATCTAGATGTGTTGTGAAAACTTTGAACCCCCAAGTGTTTCACTACAGTTTACAACGCAGAGCCGTGAAAATAAAAAATCCTTTTTTTTCCCACAAAAATGATTTTTAGCCCCCCAAATTTTTATTTTCCCAAGGATAACAAGAGAACTTGGACCCAAAAAGTTGTTGTCCAATTTGTCTCGAGTACGATGATACCCCATATGTTGGGGTAAACCCCTGTTTGGGCGCACGGGAGAGCTCGGAAGTGAAGGAGCACTGTTTTACTTTTTCAATGCAGAATTGGCTGGAATTGAGATCGGACGCCATGTCGCGTTTGGAGAGCCCCTGATGTGCCTAAACAGTGGAAACCCCCCAATTATAACTGAAACCCTAATCCAAACGCACCCCTAACCCTAATCCCAACTGTAACCCTAACCACACACCTAACCCTGACACACCCCTAATTCTAATCCCAACCCTAATCCCAACCGTAAATGTAATACAAACCCTAACCCTAGCCCTAACCCTAGCCCTAACCCTAACCCTAACCCTAACCCTAATGGGAAAATGGAAATAAATACATTTTTTTTAATTTTATTATTTTTCCCTAAGGCTAGGTTCACATTGCATTAGGGAAATCCGTTTAGCACTAGCGGATTGCGCTAACGCAATGTCTTTTTAGGTGTCGTGTTTAGTGGTCGCGTTAACGTCCCCGCTCTGGAAGATCGGGGATCGGACCTCGGGCGCGCCGCGGACGCTGCAAGCAGCGTCTGAGGCGCGCCACAAAAGAACGGCACCTTGCTAGCGCGAGCCGAAAATGGCACGCTCTAGCGATGCGCTACACCCGAAAATCACATTGCTGTCAATGGTTGTGCTAACGGACCCGTTGCACGGCGTTAATTGTGACATTTTCGCCGTGCAACGCTGTCCGTTAGCGTTAACCCATTAACGCAATGTGAACCTAGCCTAACTAAGGGGGTGATGAAGGGGGGTTTGATTTACTTTTATAGCGAGTTTTTTATATCGGATTTTTATGATTGGCAGCCGTCACACACTAAAAGACGCTTTTTATAGCAAAAAAGTTTTTGCGTCTCCACATTTTGAGACCTATAATTTTTCCATATTTTGGTCCACAGAGTCATGTGAGGTCTTGTTTTTTGCGGGACGAGTTGACGTTTTTATCGGTTACATTTTCGGACATGTGACAGTTTTTGATCGCTTTTTATTCCGATTTTTTGTGAGGCAGAATGACCAAAAACCAGCTATTCATGAATTTCTTTTGGGGGAGGCTTTTATACCGTTCCGCGTTTGGTAAAATTGATGAAGCAGTTTTATTCTTCGGGTCAGTACGATTACAGCGATACCTCATTTATATCATTTTTTTTATGTTTTGGCGCTTTTATACGATAAAAGCTATTTTATAGAAAAAATAATTATTTTGGCATCGCTTTATTCTCAGGACTATAACTTTTTTATTTTTTTGGTTATGATGCTATATGGCGGGTCGTTTTTTGCGGGACAAGATGACGTTTTCAGAGGTACCATGGTTATTTATATCCGTCTTTTTGATCGCGTGTTATTCCACTTTTTGTTCAGCGTTATGATAATAAAGCGTTGTTTTTTGGCTCGTTTTTTTTTTTTTTTTCTTACGGTGTTCACTGAAGGGGTTAACTAGTGGGCCAGTTTTATAGGTCGGGTCGTTACGGACGCGGCGATACTAAATATGTGTACTTTTATTGTTTTTTTTGTTTTTTTTTTATGTAAAGAAATGTATTTATGGGAATAATATTTTTTTTTTTCTGCTTTATTTAGGAATTTTTTTTTTATTTTTTTTTACAAGTGTGGAAATTTTTTTTTTTACTTTTTCACTTTGTCCCAGGGGGGGACATCACAGATCACCGATCTGACAGTGTGCACAGCACTCTATCAGATCGGTGATCTGACATACAGCCGGGCAGGGTTAGAGCTGCAGCTGCAGCCTGATCCTGACCCGGAAGTGCTCCCTGCAGGACCCGGATGCAGCCCGGCGGCCATTTTGGATCCGGGGACTGCAGGGAGAAGACGCTCGGTACACGGTGAGCACATCACCGTGTACCGATCGTCTCAGGGAAGCCCGCAGGGAGCCCTCTCCCTGCGCGATGCTTCCCTGCACCGCCGGCACACCGCGATCATCTTTGATCGCGGTGTGCCGGGGGTTAATGTGCCGGGAGCGGTCCGTGACCGCTCCTGGCACATAGTGCCGGATGTCAGCTGCGATAGGCAGCTGACACCCGGCCGCGATCGGCCGCGCTCCCCCCGTGAGCGCGGCCGATCGCATATGACGTACTATCCCGTCCATGGGAATTAAGTCCCAGGTCACCTGGACGGGATAGTACGTCATATGGGATTAAGGGGTTAATTATCAGTGACTATCAGGTCATTCTGTGTGCTCTTAACCACCAGGTCCATTATAGTCCTGACCACCAGGTCATGACAATACAGGTGGCCCAAAGTACTAATGCATCTCAATAGAGGGATAAGAGAAGTTCTGAGACCATTTTTTTTTCTTTGCAGTGTGTTTTGTCTCTCTTTTCCCCTTTACCTCTGGGTGGTTCAGGACACAGGTGTAAACATGGACATTCAAGGTCTGTCCTCTTGGATGGATAATCTCACTACAAGGGTACAAAACATTCAAGATTTTGTGGTTCAGAATCCGATGTCAGAGCCTAGGATTCCTATTCCTGATTTGTTTTTTGGAGATAGATCTAAGTTCTTGAATTTAAAAAATAATTGTAAATTGTTTCTTGCCTTGAAGCCTCGCTCCTCAGGTGACCCTGTTCAACAAGTAAAGATCATTATTTCTTTGTTACGTGGTGACCCTCAAGACTGGGCATTTTCCCTTGCGCCAGGAGATCCGGCATTGCGTGATGTTGATGCGTTTTTCCTGGCGTTTGGATTGCTTTATGATGAACCTAATTCAGTGGATCAGGCAGAGAAAATCTTGCTGGCTCTGTGTCAGGTGTTATGAAAGGTAATTCAGTACCACAATGGACATAGAGGTCAGCGCACATACAGTGACCTGGCAATAACCCAAAAAACAAGAACAAGCTCTGAGACGTGGGAACTCTGTTGACCGCAATCCCTAATCCTCTCCAACCACACTAAAGGCAGCCGTGGATTGCGCCTAACGCTCCCTATGCAACTTGGCACGGCCTGAGAAACTAGCTAGCCTGAAGATAGAAAATAAGCCTACCTTGCCTCAGAGAAATACCCCAAAGGAAAAGGCAGCCCCCACATATAATGACTGTGAGTTAAGATGAAAAGACAAACGTAGAGATGAAATAGATTTAGCAAAGTGAGGCCCAACTTTCTGAACAGAGCGAGGATAGGAAAGGTAACTTTGCGGTCAACACAAAACCCTACAAAAACCACGCAAAGGTGGCAAAAAGACCCTCCGTACCGAACTAACGGCACAGAGGTACACCCTCTGCGTCCCAGAGCTTCCAGCAAGCAGAAAAAAACAAATTGACAAGCTGGACAGAAAAAAACAGCAAACAAATAGCAAGAGGAACTTAGCTATGCAGAGCAGCAGGCCACAGGAACGATCCAGGAGGAAACAGGTCCAATACTAGAACATTGACTGGAGGCCAGGATCAAAGCACTAGGTGGAGTTAAATAGAGCAGCACCTAACGACTTCACCACATCACCTGAGGAAGGAAACTCAGAAGCCGCAGTACCACTTTCCTCCACCAACGGAAGCTCACAGAGAGAATCAGCCGAAGTACCACTTGTGACCACAGGAGGGAGCTCTGCCACAGAATTCACAACAGTACCCCCCCCCTTGAGGAGGGGTCACCGAACCCTCACCAGAGCTCCCAGGACGACCAGGATGAGTCATATGAAAGGCACGAACAAGATCGGGAGCATGGACATCAGAGGCAAAGACCCAGGAATTATCTTCCTGAGCATAACCCTTCCACTTAACCAGATACTGGAGTTTCCGCCTTGAAACACGAGAATCCAAAATCTTCTCCACAATATACTCCAACTCCCCCTCCACCAAAACCGGGGCAGGAGGATCAACAGATGGAACCATAGGTGCCACGTATCTCCGTAACAATGACCTAAGGAATACGTTATGTATGGAAAAAGAATCTGGAAGGGTCAGACGAAAAGACACAGGATTAAGAACCTCAGAAATCCTATACGGACCAATAAAACGAGGTTTAAACTTAGGAGAGGAAACCTTCATAGGAATATGACGAGAAGATAACCAAACCAAGTCCCCAACCCGAAGTCGGGGACCCACACAGCGTCTGCGATTAGCGAAACGTTGAGCCTTCTCCTGGGACAAAGTCAAATTGTCCACTACATGAGTCCAAATCTGCTGCAACCTGTCCACCACAGTATCCACACTAGGACAGTCCGAAGACTCAACCTGCCCTGAAGAGAAACGAGGATGGAACCCAGAGTTGCAGAAAAACGGTGAAACCAAGGTAGCCAAGCTGGCCCGATTATTAAGGGCGAACTCAGCCAAAGGCAAAAAGGACACCCAGTCATCCTGATCAGCAGAAACAAAGCATCTCAGATATGTTTCCAAGGTCTGATTGGTTCGTTCGGTCTGGCCATTACTCTGAGGATGGAAAGCCGAGGAAAAAGACAAGTCAATGCCCATCCTACCACAAAAGGCTCGCCAAAACCTCGAAACAAACTGGGAACCTCTGTCAGAAACGATATTCTCTGGAATGCCATGTAAACGAACCACATGCTGGAAAAACAATGGCACCAAATCAGAGGAGGAAGGCAATTTAGACAAGGGTACCAAATGGACCATCTTAGAGAAGCGATCACAGACCACCCAAATGACTGACATCTTTTGAGAGACGGGAAGATCTGAAATAAAATCCATAGAGATATGTGTCCAAGGCCTCTTCGGGACCGGCAAGGGCAAAAGCAACCCACTGGCACGAGAACAGCAGGGCTTAGCCCGAGCACAAATCCCACAGGACTGCACAAAAGTACGCACATCCCGCGACAGAGATGGCCACCAAAAGGATCTAGCCACTAACTCTCTGGTACCAAAGATTCCAGGATGACTAGCCAACACCGAACAATGAACCTCAGAGATAACTTTATTCGTCCACCTATCAGGGACAAACAGTTTCTCCGCTGGGCAACGATCAGGTTTATTAGCCTGAAATTTTTGCAGCACCCGCCGCAAATCAGGGGAGATGGCAGACACAATTACTCCCTCTTTGAGGATTCCCGCCGGCTCAGATACACCCGAAGAGTCAGGCACAAAACTCCTAGACAGAGCATCTGCCTTCACATTTTTAGAGCCCGGAAGGTATGAAATCACAAAGTCAAAACGGGCAAAAAACAACGACCAACGAGCTTGTCTAGGATTCAACCGCTTGGCGGACTCGAGATAAGTCAAGTTCTTATGATCAGTCAAGACCACCACGCGATGCTTAGCTCCTTCAAGCCAATGACGCCACTCCTCGAATGCCCACTTCATGGCCAGCAACTCTCGATTGCCCACATCATAATTTCGCTCAGCAGGCGAAAACTTCCTGGAAAAGAAGGCGCATGGTTTCATCACCGAGAAATCAGAACTTCTCTGCGACAAAACAGCCCCTGCTCCAATCTCAGAAGCATCAACCTCGACCTGGAACGGAAGCGAAACATCTGGTTGACACAACACAGGGGCAGAAGAAAAACGACGCTTCAACTCTTGAAAAGCTTCCACAGCAGCAGAAGACCAATTGACCACATCAGCACCTTTCTTGGTCAAATCGGTCAATGGTTTAGCAATACTAGAAAAATTGCAGATGAAGCGACGATAAAAATTAGCAAAGCCCAGGAACTTTTGCAGACTTTTCAGAGATGTCGGCTGAGTCCAATTATGGATGGCTTGGACCTTATCAGGGTCCATCTCGATAGTAGAAGGGGAAAAGATGAATCCCAAAAATGAAACCTTCTGAACACCAAAGAGACATTTTGATCCCTTCACAAACAAAGAATTAGCACGCAGGACCTGAAACACCGTTCTGACCTGCTTCACATGAGACTCCCAATCATCCGAGAAGATCAAAATGTCATCTAAGTACACAATCAGGAATTTATCCAGGTACTCTCGGAAGATGTCATGCATAAAGGACTGAAACACTGATGGAGCATTGGCAAGTCCGAATGGCATTACTAGATACTCAAAATGGCCCTCGGGCGTATTAAATGCAGTTTTCCACTCATCGCCTCGCTTAATACGCACAAGATTATACGCACCACGAAGATCTATCTTGGTGAACCAACTAGCCCCCTTAATCCGAGCAAACAAATCAGATAACAATGGCAAGGGGTACTGAAATTTAACCGTGATCTTATTTAGAAGGCGGTAATTTATACAAGGTCTCAGTGAACCATCCTTCTTGGCTACAAAAAAGAACCCTACTCCTAATGGCGACGATGACGGGCGAATATGCCCCTTCTCCAAAGACTCCTTCACATAACTCCGCATAGCGGCGTGCTCAGGCACAGACAAATTAAACAGTCGACCTTTTGGGAATTTACTACCAGGAATCAAATTGATAGCACAATCACAATCTCTATGCGGAGGTAGGGTATCGGACTTGGGCTCATCAAATAAATCCCGGTAATCAGACAAGAACTCAGGAACCTCAGAAGGGGTGGATGACGAAATAGTCAGAAATGGGACATCACCATGTACCCCCTGACAACCCCAGCTGGACACAGACATGGATTTCCAATCTAATACTGGATTATGGACTTGTAGCCATGGCAACCCCAACACGACCACATCATGCAGATTATGCAACACCAGAAAGCGAATAACCTCCTGATGTGCAGGAGCCATGCACATGGTCAGCTGGGTCCTGTACTGAGGCTTATTCTTGGCCAAAGGCATAGCATCAATTCCTCTCAATGGAATAGGACACTGCAAGGGCTCCAAGGAAAACCCACAACGCCTAGCATACTCCAAGTCCATCAAATTCAGAGCAGCGCCTGAGTCCACAAATGCCATGACAGAATACGATGACAAAGAGCAGATCAAGGTAACGGACAGAAGAAATTTTGACTGTACCGTACCAATGGTGGCAGACCTAGCGAACCGCTTAGTGCGCTTAGGACAATCAGAGATAGCATGAGTGGAATCACCACAGTAGAAACACAGCCCATTCAGACGTCTGTGTTCTTGCCGTTCAACTCTGGTCAAAGTCCTATCGCACTGCATAGGCTCAGGTTTAAGCTCAGGTAATACCGCCAAATGGTGCACAGATTTACGCTCGCGCAAGCGTCGACCGATCTGAAAGGCCAAAGACATAGACTCATTCAGACCAGCAGGCATAGGAAATCCCACCATGACATCCTTAAGGGCTTCAGAGAGACCTTTTCTGAAAATAGCTGTGAGCGCACCTTCATTCCACTGAGTGAGTACGGACCACTTTCTAAATTTCTGACAATATACCTCTATTTCATCCTGACCCTGACACAGAGCCAGCAAATTCTTCTCTGCCTGATCCACAGAATTAGGCTCATCGTACAGCAATCCGAGCGCCAGGAAAAACGCATCGATATTACTTAATGCAGGATCTCCTGACGCAAGAGAAACTGCCCAGTCCTGAGGGTCGCCACGCAAAAAAGAAATAACGATCCTAACTTGTTGAACTGGGTCACCAGAGGAGCGAGGTTTCAAAGCCAGAAATAGTTTACAATTATTTTTGAAACTCAGAAGTTTAGTTCTATCTCCAAAAAACAAATCAGGAATAGGAATTCTCGGTTCTAACATAGAATTCTGAACCACAAAGTCTTGAATACTTTGTACTCTTGCCGTGAGCTGATCCACACATGAAGTCAGACCTTTAATGTCCATTGCTACACCTGTGTCCTGAACCACCCAAATGTCTAGGGGAAAAAAAGGCAAAACTAAGTGCAGAGAAAAAAAAATGGTCTCAGAACTTCTTTTTTCCCTCTATTGAGAATCATTAGTACTTTGGGCCTCCAGTACTGTTATGAAAGGTAATTCAGTACCACAATGGACATAGAGGTCAGCGCACATACAGTGACCTGGCAATAACCCAAAAAACAAGAACGAGCTCTGAGACGTGGGAACTCTGTTGACCGCAATCCCTAATCCTCTCAAACCACACTAAAGGCAGCCGTGGATTGCGCCTAACGCTCCCTATGCAACTCGGCACGGCCTGAGAAACTAGCTAGCCTGAAGATAGAAAATAAGCCTACCTTGCCTCAGAGAAATACCCCAAAGGAAAAGGCAGCCCCCACATATAATGACTGTGAGTTAAGATGAAAAGACAAACGTAGAGATGAAATAGATTTAGCAAAGTGAGGCCCAACTTTCTGAACAGAGCGAGGATAGGAAAGGTAACTTTGCGGTCAACACAAAACCCTACAAAAACCACGCAAAGGGGGCAAAAAGACCCTCCGTACCGAACTAACGGCACGGAGGTACACCCTCTGCATCCCAGAGCTTCCAGCAAGCAGAAAAAAACTAATTGACAAGCTGGACAGAAAAAAACAGCAAACAAATAGCAAGAGGAACTTAGCTATGCAGAGCAGCAGGCCACAGGAACGATCCAGGAGGAAACAGGTCCAATACTGGAACATTGACTGGAGGCCAGGATCAAAGCACTAGGTGGAGTTAAATAGAGCAGCACCTAACGACTTCACCACATCACCTGAGGAAGGAAACTCAGAAGCCGCAGTACCACTTTCCTCCACCAACGGAAGCTCACAGAGAGAATCAGCCGAAGTACCACTTGTGACCACAGGAGGGAGCTCTGCCACAGAATTCACAACAGTCAGGGTCAGGATGAAGCGGAGATATATTGTCAGAAGTTTAGAAAGTGGTCTGTGCTCACTCAGTGGAATGAATGTGCCCTGGCAGCAATCTTCAGAAAGGGTCTCTCTGAAGCCCTTAAGGATGTCATGGTGGGATTTCCCATGCCTGCTGGTCTGAATGAGTCTATGTCTTTGGCCATTCAGATCGATCGACGCTTTCATTGGTCCGTATAAAATTTCTGAGGTTATCAATCCTGTGTCATTTCGTTTGGCCCTTCCTGCTTCTTTTGCCATCCATAATGTGTTCCATAGGTTGTTATTGCGGAGATACGTGGCGCCTGTGGTTCCATCCGTTGATCCTCCTGCCCCGGTGTTGGTTGAGGGGGAGTTGGAGTATGTGGTGGAGAAGATTTTGGATTCTTGTATTTCGAGACGGAAACTCCAGTACCTGGTCAAGTGGAAGGGTTATGGTCAGGAAGATAATTCCTGGTTTTTGCCTCTGATGTTCATGCTGCCGATCTGGTTCATGCCTTTCATTTGGCTCATCCTGGTCGGCCTGGGAGCTCTGGTGATGGTTCGGTGACCCCTCCTCAAGGGGGGGGTACTGTTGTGAATTCTGTTGTCGGGCTCCCTCCTGTGGTCATGAATGGTACTTCGGCTGGTTCTGTCCATGGACTTCCTCTGCGTGTTTCTGAGTTTCCTTCCACAGGTGACGAGGCTAAGTCGTTAGTGGGCTGCTCTATTTAACTCCACTTAGATCTTTGCTCCATGCCACCTGTCTATGTTCCAGTATTGGTCTAGTTCTCTCCTGGATCGCTCTTGTGACCTGTCTTCCCATCAGAAGCTAAGTTCCTGTTTGTTTTTCTTTGGTTTGCTATTTTTCTGTCCAGCTTGCTATTTTTATTATTGTCTTGCTTGCTGGAAGCTCTGGGACGCAGAGGGAGCGCTTCCGCACCGTGAGTCGATGCGGAGGGTCTTTTTGCACCCTCTGCATGGTCTTTTTGTAGGTTTTGTGCTGACCGCAAAGCAACCTTTCCTATCCTCAGTCTGTTCAGTAAGTCGGGCCTCGCTTTGCTAAATCTATTTCATCTCTGTGTTTGTATTTTCATCTTTACTCACAGTCATTATATGTGGGGGGCTGCCTTTTCCTTTGGGGAATTTCTCTGAGGCATGGTAGGCTTTATTTTTCTATCTTCAGGGCTAGCTAGTTCCTTAGGCTGTGCCGAGTTGCATAGGGAGCATTAGGCGCAATCCACGGCTATTTCTAGTGTGTGTTATAGGATTAGGGATTGCGGTCAGCAGAGTTCCCACGTCCCAGAGCTCGTCCTTAATTATCAGTGACTATCAGGTCATTCTGTGTGCTCTTAACCACCAGGTCCATTATAGTCCTGACCACCAGGTCATAACACCTTCCCCTGCAAAATTTATAAAACCAATAAATATTATTGGAAAACAAATACTAATGTAAAATAAGCTAATAATAAGAGAACACGGAACGTTTCTTGGGCTTTGACAGGTGGTCTTGCTGGAACTCCATCTTCTATAATATTCAGTTGGAGTGTGTCTAGTAAGTAGCAATGGAAAGTACTAAATTCTAAACATTTACTTTCCTTTATATTCCCGTGTTTAACACATTTACAAAGAAGGTGAGGTTAATGTATACATGAACATTATATACTGCCAAGACTACTGGACTCAGCAGCAATTTATAGGATTCAGTATAAAGGACCTTAAGGAATGAAAATTCCACATGGTCTGATGATGTCTCAAACAACCACTGAAATAATAAACCTATATCAGTTTTCCAGTCTGACCATGCTGCTATCATGCTTAAACTTTTCCAATGTGCACAAATATAGCTTTCTGTATATATTTTTTTCTTTGCTTTTTTTCTTTGCTTTACTTAGCACAGTGTGTACAATTATTGTGTAAGGAAGAAATCATTGTATGAAGCTTACAGCTCACTAACGGTTTCTTTATAAGGCTCATTGCGAAGCTAACGTCTGTATGAGTTTATTGCCCTTGCTACTATCACATCCTAAATTTATCCTATGGTAGAATATGTTCAAGCTGTTTAAAAAGTCTACTTAACCCCTTAATGACCGCCAATATGCATGAAAATGGCGGCCGTTAAGGGACCTTATTCTTTCATTGCCATTTTAAAACGTGTATTGGGACTAAGGTTGTAGCGCCTCCCTGAGTTGGTAAATCTCCAGTGTTTAGAGCTAGGGTAACACACAGCAAAAAAAGGTGAATGGAAGCCTCAAAAGCACACTTTGGTGCCCACAGATAGATGAGACGGGTCACAGAGATACCAGACTCTTCAATATGTGGCCTGTATTTTTTTATTTTCTACCCCAAAATAGTGTATAGATCTAGGGTAACAGACAGCAAATAAAGTGGAATGTAGGCCTGAAAAGCAACTATTTGTAGAGCACAGATAGACCAGGCATCTGACAGAGATAACAGACTGTTCAGTACATGGCCTGTATTTTTTTTTTACCTCAAAATAGTGTACAGAACTAGGGTAACAGACAGCAAATACAG
Source organism: Ranitomeya imitator (assembly GCF_032444005.1). Taxonomy (NCBI): domain Eukaryota; kingdom Metazoa; phylum Chordata; class Amphibia; order Anura; family Dendrobatidae; genus Ranitomeya; species Ranitomeya imitator. The sequence goes on from NC_091282.1 coordinate 1,194,502,983, forward strand.
TGGAATATAGGCCGGAAATGCCACAATTTGTAGACCACAGATAGTCCAGGAGTCTGAGGGGGATAGAACACTGTTTAATATGTGGCCTGGATTTTTTGTGGCCCACCAAAATTGGGTCAATAAGTAGTCTATGACACAAAAAAAAATTGTTGGAGTACAAAAACTGTAAAATATTTAACGCAATGATATGCGATGCGTGTGCCGTACAAAACACAGCGACAAATAAAAGAACTGTAGCTAAAGATTTTTTGGGCAGCAAAATGGTGTTCAAAAATGTTGTGAGACACTCCAAAAAATACTACAGTACAAAATAAAGGCCAGAATTTTCTGCGCACTCACATCTGATGCCTGGGACAAAAAAAAGGCATTTTAAATTGCTCGATTTTCACGCTGTTGTATTAAAATGACCTGACTCTAGTCTGACCAAGCATAAAAATGTAGAAAAAAGGGGTCTATGCATTGCTTTTTAATAAAATTAGCTGGATCCAGGTGCAAAAAAACAGATACCTGCAGCTAGGTGTATATAAAATAGGCAGCAGCAGACAGTAATGGAGCCTTTTGATGTATGCAGTGAGATCTATATACTCACATACAGTGCCTGCATGCCTTGCACTGATGTGGATATGCTGTGCCCTGCCTACCTAGCGCGGCAATTATATACCCCCTAATTAGCCCTAAAAAGGATTGTTGGTTTAGCTGGATTTGTGGATTGAACACTAGTAGACCCACACTAACTAATAAAAGAAGGATTCTGACCCTATCTCCACAGCAGCTCTCTCTACACTCGCTGAATCCAGAGCTGAATGCGGCGAGCAGGGCGGCTCCAAGTCTCTTATAGACCTGATGACGCTGTGCGAATCACTGTAATACCACAACAAAGATGGCTGCAGCCTTACAGTGCATGGCTGACAATCCCTGCATGTTGATTGGTGCTCTAAAGTCTGCCAAAAATGCAGGGCGGAGACCCGAGCTACCGCCAAATAATCCCGGAAATGCTCGGTGCTCGCCGTGTACACCGAGCATAGTGATTCTCGGGCGAGTAACGAATAGTGGTGAGCAGATTCGCTCATCACTATTGAATACACATAATAGATATCCAGCCCTTGATAGGTAGAAAAGGTTATGTTTTTTTTGTAGGATATCCTTATTACTACCTGCACTTTGAATTCAATAACACAGAAGAAATAGAACTAGATGTCTTATTTATATGTATTTATATGTTATGGAGGCAATCAAATTCAAGAGACACTTCCTTACTTTATTGTCCATGAAGGTTGTGTGCTCTATGTCAGCTATTGTACAATAAATGGAAGTTAATCAACAGAAAAAATGTCACAAATTATTACATTCCCTAGGAAATAATGAAGTACAGCTCCTTCCCGTGGAACCAAAGACTGATTTATCTAACTCTACAAAATGCAATTAGAGCTGCCATTAAACACCCCACAAATCTTTACCAAAATCTAAAAAAATGTATAAGAAATAAATTAAATAGTGGTGCGCCATATATAAAGGATAAATTAAAATTATTAGAAATTGACCCCAAAGAAAATAAGTTCATTGCATTCAAGCTACTGGACAATAAAGGGGTGGTCCATAGCAGGACGTCCAATTCTCAATCACCATATTTTCCCCATAATAGTTATGCTCAATTCTGGTGCAGGTGCCATTCCAGCGAAGTCGGTGTCTGCTCTCCTGGAACACGCGAGCTCCGCAGCCAATCAGTAGCTGCTCACTCTCATTCACTTTGGATTAAACTGATATGTGGAGGATGTGAGAGCCTGAGGCTGCACCTTGATTTCTGCCAGATGTCAGGTACATCACAAGGAGATGACAGTGAAGTGGCTGATGATTGGCTGCAGGACTCCCGTAACATAACAATATCATGCAATCCCCGGCAAAAGCAGTCACCAAAATCACTGGAACGGCGCCCCAGTGGAGGAAATGTTATTATTTTACATGGAGGAAACATGGTGGTTGAGAAGAGATTGGCCTACCTAGTAGACAACCCCTTTAAACTTTTCAAGTGGGAGAAAATAACAGATTGCTTGAATGACCTTCGGCGCGTCAGAGGGTAAGTAAAGCAATAAGTATGGCAATATTTTTTATTTTAATTCTTTATTTTACACTTAAATATGGATCCCAGGGCCTGAAGGAGAGTTTCCTCTCCTTCAGACCCTGGGAACCGTAGTATCCCATTGCACTGCATTGGGTTTCGTGTTTCGGCCGACCCCGACCCCGACTTTTCTATAGGATCGGCCGATTTCACTCGACCTGACTTGAAACCCGACCCGATCCTATAAAAGTAAAAGTCGCTCAACCCTAATTGAGACTGTGGTCCCAGCTCTCTTCTGATCATTGGCCAAGTCCTCCCGTGTAACTCTGGACTTATTCCTGACCTTTCTCAGATTCATCCTTACCCCACGAGGCGAGATCTTGCATGGAGCCCCAGACCGAGGAAGATTGTGTTTCTTCCATTTTCTAATAATTGTGCCAACAGTTGTTGCTTTCTCACTAAGCTGCTTGCCTATTGTCATGTAATCCATCTCAGCCTTGTGCTGGTCTACAATTTTGTCCCTTGTGTACTTAGACAGCTCTTTAGTCTTGGCCATGGTGAGGAGGTTAGAATGTGATTGAGTGTGTGGACAGGTGTCATTTATTCAGGTAACAATATTTTTTATTTTAATTCTTTATTTTACACTTAAATATGGATCCCAGGGCCTGAAGGAGAGTTTCCTCTCCTTCAGACCCTGGGAACCATTGGAAACCCAATGCACTGCATTGGGTTTCGTGTTTCGGCCCATCCCGACCCCGACTTTTTTATAGGATCGGCCGATTTCACTCGACCCGACTTTTGAAAAAGTCGGGTTTCGTGAAACCCGACCCGATCCTATAAAAGTAAAAGTCGCTCAACCCTACTTAAATGCATGCAATAGGGGCTAAAATATTTTTGGTATTTGGGTTTTATTAAAAATGTTGCACCGTTTGCTTCCCAGAGTCGCTGAATAATATTGTCTTTTGCTGGCTGCAGAATGAGTTACAGAGGTTGCCACGTTATCTTTAATTTGTCAGATGTGTTGAGAACATGATTTTTCCATACAATGGCTGTAGGTGGAGGAGCATGTGACCATATTTGTCCATAAGTTTTGTCCAGTTGAAAACCTTATTTGAGAAAACTGTTTTTCTATTGGAGGAGGCTGATGGACCGGTCTGGTCACATGCTCCTCCACCAGCGGCCATTTTTTTAAAGGAGAGCTGTTCAGTCTGCGAGGAAAGTGGCAGAACCAAGAGAAGGAGGAGAACCTGTCATACTGATCCAATATAATATAGAATCTGATAAAATAAAGATAAAGTAGACAACTCCATTAACTCATTCTGCAACCAGCAATAGATCTTAGGAGATGAACCAGAGCCATAACCAGGATATGTCAGCTGTGATAAAAAAATATAATTTTTTTTATCAAAATAAAAAATTAGATAGCCTGGAAGGCTAATTCCGTAACGAAAAAAATAATCTATTGTGTGTGTTCGGTATATAGGAACACATAGCGTGATACCATATGGATATAGGTTACTTGTAGGTAGTTATAATGAGGGAGCTCACCTTGAGAAATCCTGACAACTATAGATGGATAAAAGTCCAAAGTATGGAAATCTCAGTGAATCATCTTTTTAAGAGTTGCAGATGCCTCCTGAAACGCTAACACTAACTGTCAAAAGAATAGCCATTCAGCGTGTATAGCCAGTACTGGAAAAAGTAAAAATAAAAAGGTCTGGGCACTAGCTTCTCATGAAGTGTTAGGAATACATATAGAGTTTTGAAGGATGACTCCTCTTCGTCAAATAAACAGACCAAGAATGACAAGTCAATGCATTATACAGACAAAATGCATAATTATCTCAGTGATAGTATTGCATCTCTTACAATATTCATGGTGTTTTAAATCATCAAATAGGTAAAAATGTAAATCTAATTGGTGCCAAGAATTGATTAATGTAATAAACAGCAGTGGGAGTACCTTTTACTATTTATTATTAAAAAAAAGTTGCAAGAAGAACAGAGAAAAGAGATAACAACCCCATACCACAAGACTTTCATGAGATAAAAAAGTTACCCTATTGCTCTCTTTTCCTCGCAAATTGAACATCTATCAATAGGATGCCTTCAGATCTACAGTCATGGCCAAAACTTTTAGCACCCTTGAAATTGTTCTAGAAAATTAAGTATTTTCCCCAGAAAATGTTTGCAATTACTCATGTTTTCTTTTATGTATTTATTTCCTTTGTGTATTGGAGCAACACAAAATAAAACAGAAAAGAGGCAAATTGGACAAAATTTCACACAAAACGCCAAAAATGAGCCATAAACAACTTAATATTTGGTTGCACACCCTGTGGAATAAATAGCTGCAATCAATCGCTTCCTATAACCATCAACAAGATTTTTTCACCTCTCAACTGGAATTTTGGGCCACGCTTCTATTGCAAACTGCTCCAGGTCGCGCCTTCTCCCAACAGTAGTTTCAAGATCTCTCCAAAGCTTTTCAAGTGGATTAAGATCTGGACTCATTGCTGAACACTTTAGAACTCTCTATCTCTTTGTTTCCATCCATTTCTGGGTGCATCTTGAAGTATGTTTGGGGCTATTGGCCTGCTGGAAAACCCGCGACCTAGGATTCAAACACAACATTCTGACACTGGGCACTAAATTGCGACCCAAATTTTTTTTCAGATTTCATGATGCGTTGCACACAATCATGACACTCAGTGCCAGAGGCAGCAAAACAACCCCAAAACATCTTTGAACCTCCACCATATTTGACTGTAGGTGTAAGGGTTAATCACAGTTTACTGTATTGTTGGAGATTTGTAATATAATATATGATCTGACCATTAGAGTCAAGAGGTCAGAGTTGGAGCGTTGGGTTTTTTTGATGGTTGATGGTTGGTTGGGAGAAGTCAAAGAAGAAAAAAATAAGAAAATCCAGAAAATTACATTGTATGATTTTTACATAATTAATTAGAATTTTATTGCATGAAATAAGTATTTGATACAACAGAAAAACAGATCAAAATATTTGGTACAGAAACCTTTGTTTGCAATTAAAGTGGTCAGATGTTTCCTTTAGTTCTTTACCAAGTTTGCACATATTGCAGCTTGGATTTTGGCCCACTCCTCCATACAGATCTCTAGATCGTTCAGATATTGGGTCTATCACTGGGAAACATTGAGTTTTAGCTACCTCCAAAGATTTTCTATTGGGTTCAGGTCTGGAGACTAGTTAGGACACTCCAGGACCATGAAATACTTCTTACAGAACCACTGCTTAGTTGCCCTGGCTGTGTTTTTTGAGTCATTGTCATGCTGGAAGACCCAGCCACAACCCATCTTCAATGCTCTTACTAAAGCATGAAAAATCTAGTCGCTACAGGTCTTGGAAAATGGCGCCATTTTTTTCCAAAGTTTGGATTTTTTATTCACTCCTTAAATAAAAAATAACTTAAGACATTTTTGGTATGTACGAACTCATAATGACCTGGAGAATCATAATGGCAGGTCAGTTTTAGCATTTAGTGTACACGGTAAATAAAAAACATAAAACATCTGTGGGATTGCTCTTTTTTTGCAATTTCACTGCACTTAAGACATTTTTTCCTGTTTTACAGTATGAGATATATTAAAACCAATGGTGTCGTTTGAAAGTACAACTTATCCCACAAAAAAACAAGCCATCACACGGCCATTTTGACTGAAAAATAAAAAAGTTATTGCTCTGGGAACAAAAAGAACAAAAACCAAAAACTCAAAAATGGAAAAAGGCCCGGGGGCTAAGGGGTTAATTGCACTATAAATAATTCAAAAAAATAATTTGTGAACCTCTGTATTTTTGATAACCAGCCAGGCAAAGCTGACAGCTGTGGGCTGCAACCCTCAGCTGTCAGTATTAGCAAGGCTGGTTAAAAGAATTGAGGGGTCCCCACGGTGTTTGTTTAATTATTTAAATAAATAATTTAAACAAATTACATGGGGTCACCCCCATTTTTGACAACCAGACAAGCCAAAGCTGACAACTGGGGTCTGCTATTACCAGGCTGTTAAGGGGCCATGGATGTTGCCCCTGAGCCTAAAAACAGCAGCCCACAGCAGCCCAGAAAAGGAACATCTATTAGATGCACCAATTCTCATGCTTTGCCCGGCTCTTCCCACTTGCCCTGTGACAGTGGCAAGGGGGATTCATATTTGTCGGGTTGATGTCACCTTTGTATTGTCTGGTGACATCAATCCCATGGGTTAGTAAGGAGAGGTGCAGGGCCGAACTGGCCATCGGGCAGTTCTGGCAAATGCCAAAAGGGCCGGTGGCAGTCGTGGGCCGCTCGATCCGTTATTGGTGTCAGGGAAGTCGGTACTATAAATAGATACAACTTGCGATAAAGCTAAAGGACCTTCATTGATGTCATGACTCACAAGCATGTGATCAATCACATGCATAAGTAGGCGGGATTAGCGTACCATCAGCCGGGCTGGAGCCGAGCTGGAGGTCACATGATCAATTCCTCACAGAGAACAATATGTGTGCACTCACTGCTGTGCCTTCCAGGATGGGGCACCGCAGGACAGTGAAAATGTGTGTGGGTGCTGCGGTCACCTGACCAGGATGGAGGTAGGAGCACTCATTAACCCCTACAGTGCCAGACAGGCATGTGAGGTGTTGCAATAGTGGCTGCAAGACCCTAATAGGAGCCAGCATCAGGCGTCTAATGCGATGAGCTGTGGTGATGGTGAACTACAGGTACCAGGGAGAGAGCCTCTCTATGCCAAGTAGTGTAAAGGTGTGTGGGACGGGGGTGTGAGGAAAAACAGCAGAAAAAGGGCAGCTGTACCATCACCAGGGCTTAATACTAATGCACTGCAGCAGCTGCCATGATAAAAGGGGCAATGAACTGGTGAGAGTAACCACCATGGAGGGGGGCTGCCTAGTAATATTGGAGGAAGTGTGTATAGGGCGCTTGTCACATGCTGCGCCACTGTCAGTGGCGCAATCCTGCAGTATTCTGCATAGTCACTGGTGTGCCCACTACAGCTATGGGTATATTCTGTGATTATTTTACTTGAATTATCTTTGATTCATTTTGATAACATCTGTACTCCTATTTTGCATGATATATTATGTTGATTTATTCTTTATATTGGTGTGTCGACTGATTCATTTGATTGTGCCTATCTTCGGTGTCGGCGGCTGTCCTCCTGAGGGGCCTGTTCACTACATTTAGGTATTTTACCAGTAGCCATTGTGCTTTTAGGGTATGTGCGGTTTTTGATGCGTTTCTGTTGCGTTTTTGGACGCGCGGAATTGCCTCATCCGCAGTGCAGTGTGCACACAATGTTAATCAATGGGAAATTCAAAAACGCTGTGCACATGCTGCGGAAAAAAATGTGCGGATTAGCAGCATTTTTTTTTTCCTGCAGCATGTCAATTCTTTGTTTGGAACTGCGGCGTTTCTGCACCCATTGACTTGCATTGATTCAGGCACATCCACAGCAAAACCGCAGATATAAAAAAAGATCTGTGGTTTAGCTGCAGATGAAACACTGCAGATCGGGAGGAGGGAGTGTGTGGACGGTGACTGTGTGCGTATATGTGTGTGCGGGTGGGTCGGCGGAGCTGTGTGCGGGGTCAGCGGAGCTGTGTGCATGGTCGTCAGAGCTGTGTGCAGGGTCCACCCAGCTGTGTGCGGGGTCGGCCGAGCTGTTTGCGGAGCTGTGTGTGGGGTTGGCGGGGGTCGGCGAAGTTGTGTGCGGGGTCGGCAAGGCTGTGTGCGGGTATCTGCAGGGATGTCCATGGGTCTGTTGGAGTTGTGTGTGTGTGCAGACATCGTCCGATGGGACTACAAGTCCCATCCGGCTGTGCCTGCTACAGGGACAGTGATTGACACATTAGCCAACATACTCTGCTTACATTTAGTTACCCTCACAGATGTACTTCATGCGCGTTGGCTGTTTACATCTTGGTGCACTGTGCCAGCCATATTGTGACGGTAGTAACAATACCGCTCTTCACAGTCGCCGAGCTCAGCGCAAGACCCGGAATATCTCAAGAGCGGTGACATTACTGATGTCATCGCTCTTCAGAGTCACCGGGTCTCATGCTGCGCAGTGGAACCAAATGTGGCTGTAGGTAAAGTTTATGGAGCATCTACGAGATCCAGTTATGTAGGTAAAGTAGCGGCTTTTCTTGGTACTGCAACTAAAAGCAATAAATAGGACTGAGCTGTAATGCTGGATATAGCTGTGATTATATGTTATATAGTCGTATTACACTCCCCTCACTTCTTGTAACCTACAAGTGTACAAAGATATTATACAGTCACCATGTGACAAGTGGGGCTGTGCAACTTCAAATGCCAGGGCTGAATTTTAGTCCCAGTCCGGCCCTGGAGAGGTGTCTATAAAGGTACCTTCACACATAACGATATTGTTAACGATATCATAGTAACATAGTTAGTAAGGCCGAAAAAAGACATTTGTCCATCCAGTTCAGCCTATATTCCATCATAATAAATGCCCAGATCTACGTCCATCTACAGAACCTAATAATTGTATGATACAATATTGTTCTGCTCCAGGAAGACATCCAGGCCTCTCTTGAACCCCTCGACTGAGTTCGCCATCACCACCTCCTCAGGCAAGCAATTCCAGATTCTCACTGCCCTAACAGTAAAGAATCCTCTTCTATGTTGGTGGAAAAACCTTCTCTCCTCCAGACGCAAAGAATGCCCCCTTGTGCCCGTCACCTTCCTTGGTATAAACAGATCCTCAGCGAGATATTTGTATTGTCCCCTTATATACTTATACATGGTTATTAGATCGCCCCTCAGTCGTCTTTTTTCTAGACTAAATAATCCTAATTTCGCTAATCTATCTGGGTATTGTAGTTCTCCCATCCCCTTTATTAATTTTGTTGCCCTCCTTTGTACTCTCTCTAGTTCCATTATATCCTTCCTGAGCACCGGTGCCCAAAACTGGACACAGTACTCCATGTGCGGTCTAACTAGGGATTTGTACAGAGGCAGTATAATGCTCTCATCATGTGTATCCAGACCTCTTTTAATGCACCCCATGATCCTGTTTGCCTTGGCAGCTGCTGCCTGGCACTGGCTGCTCCAGGTAAGTTTATCATTAACTAGGATCCCCAAGTCCTTCTCCCTGTCAGATTTACCCAGTGGTTTCCCGTTCAGTGTGTAATGGTGATATTGATTCCCTCTTCCCATGTGTATAACCTTACATTTATCATTGTTAAACCTCATCTGCCACCTTTCAGCCCAAGTTTCCAACTTATCCAGATCCATCTGTAGCAGAATACTATCTTCTCTTGTATTAACTGCTTTACATAGTTTTGTATCATCTGCAAATATCGATATTTTACTGTGTAAACCTTCTACCAGATCATTAATGAATATGTTGAAGAGAACAGGTCCCAATACTGACCCCTGCGGTACCCCACTGGTCACAGCGACCCAGTTAGAGACTATACCATTTATAACCACCCTCTGCTTTCTATCACTAAGCCAGTTACTAACCCATTTACACACATTTTCCCCCAGACCAAGCATTCTCATTTTGTGTACCAACCTCTTGTGCGGCACGGTATCAAACGCTTTGGAAAAATCGAGATATACCACGTCCAATGACTCACCGTGGTCCAGTCTATAGCTTACCTCTTCATAAAAACTGATTAGATTGGTTTGACAGGAGCGATTTCTCATAAACCCATGCTGATATGGAGTTAAACAGTTATTCTCATTGAGATAATCCAGAATAACATCCCTCAGAAACCCTTCAAATATTTTACCAACAATAGAGGTTAGACTTACTGGCCTATAATTTCCAGGTTCACTTTTAGAGCCCTTTTTGAATATTGGCACCACATTTGCTATGCGCCAGTCCTGCGGAACAGACCCTGTCGCTATAGAGTCACTAAAAATAAGAAATAATGGTTTATCTATTACATTACTTAGTTCTCTTAGTACTCGTGGGTGTATGCCATCCGGACCCGGAGATTTATCTATTTTAATCTTATTTAGCCAGCTTCGCACCTCTTCTTGGGTTAGATTGGTGACCCTTAATATAGGGTTTTCATTGTTTCTTGGGATTTCACCTAGCATTTCATTTTCCACCGTGAATACCGTGGAGAAGAAGGTGTTTAATATGTTAGCTTTTTCCTCGTCATCTACAACCATTCTTTCCTCACTATTTTTTAAGGGGCCTACATTTTCAGTTTTTATTCTTTTACTATTGATATAGTTGAAGAACAGTTTGGGATTAGTTTTACTCTCCTTAGCAATGTGCTTCTCTGTTTCCTTTTTGGCAGCTTTAATTAGTTTTTTAGATAAAGTATTTTTCTCCCTATAGTTTTTTAGAGCTTCAATGGTGCCATCCTGCTTTAGTAGTGCAAATGCTTTCTTTTTACTGTTAATTGCCTGTCTTACTTCTTTGTTTAGCCACATTGGGTTTTTCCTATTTCTAGTCCTTTTATTCCCACAAGGTATAAACCGCTTACACTGCCTATTTAGGATGTTCTTAAACATTTCCCATTTATTATCTGTATTCTTATTTCTGAGGATATTGTCCCAGTCTACCAGATTAAGGGCATCTCTAAGCTGGTCAAACTTTGCCTTCCTAAAGTTCAGTGTTTTTGTGACTCCCTGACAAGTCCCCCTAGTGAAAGACAGGTGAAACTGTACAATATTGTGGTCGCTATTTCCTAGATGCCCGACCACCTGCAGATTTGTTATTCTGTCAGGTCTATTAGATAGTATTAGGTCTAAAAGTGCTGCTCCTCTGGTTGGATTCTGCACCAATTGTGAAAGATAATTTTTCTTGGTTATTAGCAGAAACCTGTTGCCTTTATGGGTTTCACAGGTTTCTGTTTCCCAGTTAATATCCGGGTAGTTAAAGTCCCCCATAACCAGGACCTCATTATGGGTTGCAGCTTCATCTATCTGCTTTAGAAGTAGACTTTCCATGCTTTCTGTTATATTTGGGGGTTTGTAACAGACCCCAATGAGAATTTTGTTACCATTTTTCCCTCCATGAATTTCAACCCATATGGACTCGACATCCTCATTCCCTTCGCTAATATCCTCCCTTAAAGTGGACTTTAGACAAGACTTTACATAGAGACAAACCCCTCCTCCTCTCCGATTTTTACGATCCTTTCTAAACAGACTGTAACCCTGTAAGTTAACTGCCCAGTCATAGCTTTCATCTAACCATGTCTCGGTTATTCCCACTATGTCAAAGTTACCTGTAGATATTTCTGCTTCTAGTTCTTCCATCTTGTTTGTCAGGCTTCTGGCGTTTGCGAGCATGCAGTTTAGAGGATTTTGTTTTGTTCCAATCTCCTCACTGTGGATTGTTTTAGAAATGTTCTTACCTCCCTTCTGAGTATGTTTTCCTGGGTCGTCTTTGTTCGAGTCTAATGTTTTTCTTCCCGTCCCCTCTTCTTCTAGTTTAACGCCCTCCTGATGAGTGTAGCGAGTCTTCTGGCGAATGTGTGTTTCCCAGGTTTGTTGAGGTGTAGTCCGTCTCTGGCGAGGACTACATATCGTTGCTATTTGTGACGTAGCAACGATATCGTTAATGAAATCGTTATGTGTGACAGCGACCAACGATCAGGCCCCTGCTGGGAGATCGTTGGTCGCTGAATAAAGTCCAGAACTTTATTTCGTCGCTGGACTCCTGCTGACATCGCTGGATCGGCGTGTGTGACACCGATCCAGCGATGTCTTCACTGGTAACCAGGGTAAACATCGGGTAACTAAGCGCAGGGCCGCGCTTAGTAACCCGATGTTTACCCTGGTTACCATGCTAAAAGTAAAAAAAAAACAAACACTAGATACTTACCTACCGCTGTCTGTCCTCCAGCGCTGTGCTCTGCACTCCTCCTGTACTGGCTGTGAGCCGGAAAGCAGAGCGGTGACGTCACCGCTCTGTTTTCCGGCTCACAGACAGTACAGGAGGAGAGCAGAGAAGCAGAGCGCAGCGCTGGAGGACAGACAGCGGTAGGTAAGTATCTAGTGTTTGTTTTTTTTTACTTTTAGCATGGTAACAAGGGTAAACATCGGGTTACTAAGCGCGGCCCTGCGCTTAGTTACCCGATGTTTACCCTGGTTACCGGCATCGTTGGTCACTGGAGAGCGGTCTGTGTGACAGCTCTCCAGCGACCAAACAGCGACGCTGCAGCGATCCGGATCGTTGTCGGTATCGCTGCAGCGTCGCTTAATGTGAAGGGGCCTTAAGACACTTAACTATTACTAATCCTATAGTTATATTGTAAATAAACACACTGCAAATAATGTAGTTTAACCCCTTAACATTGGACGCCTCCCTCTGTTTGGTGCGGGCTCCAGCGATGAGCACGCACCCTTTCCGCCACAAGACAGATGATCTGTACAGCTGACATGTGCCCGGAACAGCCGCGGGTGGAATTGCGATCACCCACCTTTCACCTCATTCAAAATAAAACAATAAAAAAATCAAATATACATATTTGGCATCACCGCATTCAGAATCGCGCGATCTATCAATATATAAAAATAATTAATCCAATTGGTAAAAGGCCTAGCGAGAAAAAAAATCGAAACGCTAGAATTAATTTTTTGGGTCGCTGCAACATTGCAATAAAATGCAATAACGGGCAATCAAAAGAAGATATCTACACCAAGATGGTATCAATAAAAACATCCGATCGGCACGCAAAAAATAAGCTATCACCCAGCCCCAGATCCCAAAAAAGTGATGATGCAAGGGGTCTCGGAAAATTACAACTTTTTTTCATCACTTAGATAAAATAGAACCTAGACATGTTTGGTGTCCATGAACTCGTAATGACCTGGAGAATCATAACAGCAGGTCAGTTTTAGCATTTAGTGAACCTAGTAAAAAAGCCAAACAAAACAACAGTGTGGGATTAACCTTTTTTTCATGAAATTTTTTTTCATGGAATTTTTTTCCCGTTTTCTATTACACAACATGGTAAAACCAATGGAGTCGTTCAAAAGTACAGCTAGTCCCACAAAAATAAAGCCCTCACATGGCCATTTTGACCCCCCAAAAAAGTTATGGCTTTGTGAAGAAGGGGAGCAAAAAATGAAAATACCCCTGGTCATTAAGTGGTTAATTGAAAGAATGACACAAATGACCCCATGTCATTTTTTTTATTATTTATTTATTTATAGCACAGCTGGCAGCCGATGAATACTCCCATCAGCCTTTGTCTGTTCTTGCTATTAACAGTTGAATACAACTCTTAACATTATCCCATGCTAGTGCAGGGGGACCGTAATGTGAACTGTCTTTAGTTCAGCACCTGGTGAACAGCGTGAACAGTACCGCTGACTACCAGACGCTGGTATGTGTCACAATGATGACACAGGGATGTCATCCGTATGTCATCAGTGTGCACATGGGCAAGATGTTTTGTGGCTCATGCTGCTACCAGCATGTTATTATGGTGCCACCAACGGAGAGGGAAACGTCAGGTTTAGGGAGGTTAGTAGATGGTGGGAGCAGAAGAAGTTCAGTTTTGGAGAGGTTGAGTTTCAGATAGAATACATCTATGCAATACATCTTGAGCTCCTGGCTGCATGTTTTCCCACAGAACAGGCTAAGGTGGGATTCATAATATCCCTCCTGTCGGACAGGGCGTTGGAGTGGGCTACGCCACTGTGGGAGCACTAGATCATGTGGTGCAGAGTGCTCCGCGGTTCCTGAGCACTCTGAAACAGGTCTTTTTGGAACCTCGAGTCACCCATGATACGACGCTCCAACTGCTGGCACTGACACATGGCTCATCCATGGTCAGCCATTTTGCCGTGCACTTCTGGACTTTAGCATCTGAGCTGGAGTGGCAGTATAAAGTCCTCATCCCAGTATTTTGGAGGGGGCTGGCTGATCATGTGACAGCCGCTTTGGCCACTAGGGAGATACCAGCCGCACTGGAGGAGCTAATTGCGGTTTCCACTCGCATCGACCTTCATTTTAACGAGCGAAGGTTGGAGTGAGCCCAGTGTAGGCAGAGGTTTTGGCTGGCTCACAACTTCGCCAGACCTCCGGAATCTTCGGTTTAGGCATCCAAGCCACATGAGGCCATGGAGGTGTCATGTGCGGGATCTAAGTCTCGGCCCGCTCGTACATCCATGGTCTGCCATATCTATCGGCAGTCAGGACATTTTGCCTCCAGATGTCCTCAGTCACATGAGGCCATGAAGGTGTCACGTGTGGGATCTAATTCTCGGCCCGCTCGTACATCCATGGTCTGCCATGTCTGTCAGCAGTCAGGACATTTTGCCTCCAGATGTCCTCATCGGTCAGAAAAACATCAGCATCTAGTGGCTGTAGGAGGAGGTACACTAGACACGGTGACATATTCTTCCAAACTGTCCTTCAAGGGGAGACTTACTATAGGCCCATCAACTCATGCGGTAGGGCTTTGTGTGCATTCTGGGGTGGAGGGCAATTTAATGTCTTCTGCCTTTGCCCAACGGCACACAATCTCTCTGGTGATGCTCGCCATCCAGTTACCATAAGAGTGGGGAATGGGTCGACACTAGGGTTGAGCGAAACGGGTCGAAAATTTTCAAAAGTCGCCGACTTTTGGCAATGTCGGGTTTCATGAAACCCGACCCGACCCCTGTGTGGGGTCGGCCATGAAGTCGGCGATCTTTTGAATCTGGAATCGGAATTCCGATACCGATTCCCGATATGTTTAAGATATCGGGAATTGGTATCGGAATTCAGATTTAAGTGTAAAATAAAGAATTAAAATAAAAAATATCGCAATACTTACCCTCTGACGCGCCCTGGTACTAACCGGGAACCTTCCTTCCTTAGAATCAGCCTTCCAGGACCTTGCGGTGACGTCGAGGCTTGTGATTGGTCGCGCGGCCGCCCATGTGACCGCTCGCGCGACCAATCAGAAGCTGTGACGTCACCGAAGGTCCTTCAAGCGCTGATTCTTAGGAAGGAAGGCTGTCGGAAAGAAGCAGGGCACGTCCGAGGGTGAGTATATACCTAATAGGAATATACTCACCCTCAGACGCGCCCTGCTTCTTTCCGACAGCCTTCCTTCCTAAGAATCAGCGCTTGCAGGACCTTCGGTGACGTCGCGGTGATGTCACGGCTTCTGATTGGTCGCGCGAGTGGTCACATGGGCGGCCGCGCGACCAATCACAAGCCGCGACGTCACCGCAACGTCACCGCAAGGCCCTGGAAGCGCTGATTCGAAGGAGGAAGGTTCCCGGTTAGTACCAGGGCGCGTCAGAGGGTAAGTATTGCGATATTTTTTATTTTAATTCTTTATTTTACACTAAAATATGGATCGCAGGGCCTGAAGGAGAGTTTCCGCTCCTTCAGACCCTGGGAACCATGGAAACCCAATGCACTTCATTGGGTTTCGGGTTTCGGCCGACCCCGACCCCGACTTTTTTATAGGATCAACCGATTTCACTCGACCCGACTTTTGAAAAAGTCGGGTTTCGTGAAACCCGACCCGATCCTATAAAAGTAAAGGTCACTCAACCCTAGTTGACACTACCCCAATAGCTCACACACCAGACCATCCCACTCACTCTCACCATGTCTCCGGCCCATCAGGAGATAATCTCCCTATTAGTCATACATGAGGGTATTGATGAGCTGTTGTTACAGGTACCTTGGCTACGCTATCACTCTCCTCCTATTGAGTGGTCCTCTGGGAGAATTCTGGGATTGAGTGAATCTTGTGGGGGTATATGTCTGAGAGAGTGCATTCAGGTTGCATCTACAGAGGTACCCGCAGATCTTTCCTCTCTCCCCAAACACTATTGGGTCTATGCAGATGTTTTCTCCAAAATGGTGGGGAAGACCCTTCCGCCTCACTACCCTGTGTCTGTCCTATTGACCTCTTGCCTGATGCTGAGCCTCCCTGGGGTTGAGTCTACCCGTTATCTCTCCCAGAGAAGGAGGCAATGTCTCAGTACATCCAGGATAATCTGGCTAGGGGATTCATTAGGACATCCGTGTCAGCAGCAGGGGCTGGTTTCTTCATCGTGCCGAAGAAGAATGGAGAATTACGTGCACGCATAGACTACAAGGGTCTTAACGCCATGACCGTTAAGAATAAGTACCTTCTGCCACTTATATCGGAGCTCTTCGATGGGTTGCGGCGAGTGAGAGTATTTACTAAGCTTGATCGGGGGGTGCTTACAACCTGATTCGCATCCGTGAGGGGGACGATTGGAAGACAGCATTTAAAACCAGGGACGGGCACTATGAATACCTGGTGATGCCATTCGGGCTCTGTAATGCTCCTGCCATTTTCCATGACTTTGTGAATGATATCTTCAGGGACATGCTTTCCACTTCAGTTGTAGTCTATCTGGATGATATTCTCATCTACTCTACAGATATTAACTCCCACCGGAGAGAAGTTTGCAAAGTCTTTGACCTCCTATGGGCAAACTCCCTTTATGCTAAGTTGGAGAAGTGTGTGTTTGAGCAGAAGTCCTTGCCTTTCCTGGGCTATGTCATCTCCACCCATGGATTGGCCATGGATCCTGCTGTTAGGACTACAGAGATGGGTATGAGAGTGGACCCTCTGGACCGTAGAAGTCCCCCTCGTGGGCGAGCAGACCCGGTGTTAACCAACACCTATACAGGGGCTGTTTAGGAGCAGGCCCAGAGGTTACCTTACCATGGTAGCGGATACCAGAAGGGACGGCTCAAGTAAAGGGAAGGCTGAAGAGTAGACAAAACTGAGGACCGGAATCAGCAGCGGAAAATCCAGAGGCAGAAGACACGGGAACGGAAGGGAGGAATCGGCAGAGGAGAACCAGGGACGGAGAGGGAACTGAAACAAAGTAACGGAAAACAAACACAGTAAATAGTAGCGCCGGAGCGCAGAGCAAGTACAGAGACACAGCGAACGGCCAGAGACTAAGCAAACACTAAAGATACTCAGGCACCTCCTAGCAGAGGAGGTGGCCTGAAATACCGTGCTCTCCATGGTGATTGGCTGCAGATGCACCACACCCGGTGCTAGGTGATCCGGAGCTGTGAGGCTGTATCTAATGCTGAAGCCTGTGCGCCTGCGCAGGAGCGCCGGAAGTAGGGGCACAGGAACGAGCGATGCCGGAAGAAGATGGCGCCGCCCGAGAGGAGGAGAGGACAACGCGCCGAGCGCTGAAAGAAGAGCGCGCGAGGGGGGCGGAGGCGGCACGCTGAGGACCAGGAACAGAGCGGTGAGCAGCCGCTGTAACACCTGCCAAGCTACAGGCTGTGATGGACTGGCAGGAACCCCATTCTCTCAAAGCGGTGCAGCGCTTTATGGGGTTCATAAACTATTATCGCCAGTTCATTCCCCACTTCTCAACTTTATTTGCTACCCTGGTTGCTCTCACCAAGAAGGGATCTAATCCCAAATTGTGGTCAGAGGAGGTCTCCAAGGCCTTTCTTTCTATCAAGTCACACTTCGCTAGCGCTCCCATTTTACATAGCCCCGATGTTGATAAACCATTTGTCATGGAGGTGGATGCCTCTTCTGTCGGTGCTGGAGCTATCCTCTTCCAGAAGGATGCTTAAGGTTGGAAGCATCATTCCTTCTTCTTCTCCAAGACCTTCACACCGGCAGAGATGAATTATTCCTTTGGGGACAGGGAGTTGCGAGCAATGAAGTTTGCCTTTTCGGAGCGGAGACACCTCCAGGAGGGGGCTCATTTTCCCTGCCAAGTTTACACCGACCACAAGAATTTGGTGTACTTACAAACCGCTCATTGGCTAAATTCTCGCCAAGCTAGATGGTCCCTGTTCTTCTCCCAGTTCCAATTCACCCTCCATTTTCTTTCCGGGAAGAAGAACATTCGTGCCGATGCTCTCTCCCACTCCGAAGTGTCATCATCATCGGAAAAGGAGGAGGCTCGGCTTATTGTCCCTTCAGAGAGCCTGAGAACTGTGGCTCTGGTTTCGCTAGAGTCTGTGCCCCCTAGTTTGCAACCGGAGGTTCTCTCTTGAGCTCACTCATCCAGCGTGGGTGGACATTTTGGGACCAAGAGGACATCTGAGCTCCTGGTGAGAACGTACTGGTGGCCGCATATGGCCTGTGACATCTGAGACTATATTTGGGCATGTGTCTCCTTGTCAAGAATTGGTTTTCTCGGCAACTGCCTGCTGGGTTACTTTACCCCCTGCCAGTGGCGGATAGGCCCTGGGAAATTGTCGAGATGGACTTTGTGGTGGGCTTACCTAAGTCCCGTAGCTGCACCGTTATCTGGGTAGTCACCGACCATTTTTCCAAAATGGTGCATCTGGTGCCTCTCCCACAGGTACCTTCTGCACAAGCCTTGGCGGCGTTGTTCATTAAGCACGTTTTTCACCTACATGGTATGCCTGACAAAATTGTCAGTGACCGGGGTCCCCAGTTCGCAACTCGGTTCTGGAGAGAGCTTTGTCATCTACTCAGCATTGAGCTGAATCTCTCTTCAGCGACCATCCCAAGACGAACGGATTGGTAGAGAGGGCCAAACAGACCCTGATCACATACCTGCGACATTTTGTGTTGACCAGGCAGGATGACTGGGCATCCTTGCTACCGTCGGTTTAGTTTGTGCTGAACAACACTGCAGCTGAATCCACTGGGCAGACCACGTTCCTCCTTAACTACAGCCAGCATCCGCGTGTCCCTGTGCCCATGCCCATGTCGTCCACCGACTCTAGGGTGGCAGACTGGGCAGTGGAGGCACGTGATATTTGGGACCACACACAGGATGCTATCCGTGTCTCCAAGGAGAGAACGAGGTCCTCCGCCAATGCACACCGGTGCCCTGCTCCGTCTTTTACTCTTGGCGACTGAAGCATTTCTGAATCATTCCCATGGCGCCAGAGGGGCAAGCGCAGATAAAGGCCGACCAGGTCCAGACATAGACATTTCAGGTCTAACCTCTGTGATAGAAATATGTATGTCATGTAGATCTCACTTGCATGTATACGCCTTTAAATCATTTATATATTCCTTTAAATCACATATACTTACACAAAAGCAAATATCTATCTATCTACTCAGCTACTTTATAATCAATTGTCAATTTAACCACATAAGCTAGGCCAGACTGTGCTCGGTACTTTCCGCTATGTCTCAGACACCTTAAAAACGGGAAGTTGGACCAGATGTTCGGGACTGATACCGCTGAGTCTTCTGAAATGGCAGATCAACAAGTGCCAAATGTACTGAGTCCTGGTCAGATGCCTCAACTTTGCCCTACATACCGAGAGCTACATTTTAGTTGCATAATCAGCAGTCATATGCGCATTAATCACAATATTCCATATATATCAGATAACCAATAACTGAATTGTATGTTAATTAACTAACCGCCCCAACCACACCTTTCTATATGCTATTATAAAAACTATGTATCAGGAAATAAAGTCCAGTCTTTGATTGAATGTCAAGCTGTCACCACGTGTCAGACTCATTCTTTAAGGGCTCAGAAATAATTGGGAGCGGCCGCAGCACACACGGGTAGATTTATCCAACCCAAATTTCCATATCAAATGGCGCCCCCGCGAGGCCGGACGAAGATATCACAGGAGGGGATCCGGCTGACCGCACAGACGAGGGTGCGGGCCACGGCCTTGGCCCACGGGACGGAGACTGCAGCTCCATCAGAGTAAGGTAAGAAAATTCTATCATCTTACCTAAATGTCCCCTGTGCCCAGTCCGGGTCTGTACCTTTAGCCAGTCAGGTGTGGTCACCACCGCATTCCCAGGTAGTGTAAAAAGTCCGAGCCTGAACCTAAACCCTGGGATATAAGTCGACGTGTCTGCTGTGTGCCGTGTATATGTTCTGTGTTTGTGTAACATCCGGGAGAAGCAAGGAACAGTGACTGTTTGTGGTTGCTGGGTAACAGACCGCAGGAGGTCAAATCGCTCGATAAGTTATTGCAGGATTCCCGTGCATAGGAGGGATAGTTAATCCCGGGGCAGCTGACCCCAGGCTCCAGGCACGGGTAGTGATAACTTAGAGGGCTACTGCAGATTCCCGTAGTGCCGACTATCTAATTAGATAGGTTGGAACGGGGTGGTAGAAATCCCACCTGTTGTGTTTCTCACTCAGGTGGCCCGGGCATAGGTGTGCTCAGTGCGATTGGCAGTAGTCTGTTTCCCAGAGCTTCCTGCACGTGTCACAAAATAATAAAGAGGGTGTCGAATCTCCTGGATGTCAATGTTCTTTGTCTGTTAATGTCACGTACTGTCGCTTAACTGTGTAGAATTGAAAAAGAAAGTTTTTTTTTTCTCCTTCTCTCTCCCCGTCTGTTCTCTATTTAGAACTTCCCCTCCTCCATGCAGTTAGGAGAAATATATGCATTGTAAATCACACGGTCACAACTGTTTTTTTTTTTGTCTTTTTTTCTATTCTTTTTTGTTGCTAAGTTTTCTGTTTTTGCATATATATGACATTTATTTGAAGAGGTGAAACTAAATGATATCTATCATTTTTGATGTGACATATCTGATTTTTGGTATAACAGCAGCTGCTGATAAAAAGGGGAAGTGTGTCTCTGACTGCATTTGAGCGCAGCGTACAGAAAAAAAAAAAAAAAAAGGAGGGGGGAGAGGAGAAGCCGTTTTAATTTTATTTTATTTTCTGTTTTTGTTGCATTTTTTTTAAGTTTTTAGACTTTTTATAAGTTTTTCAAAGTTTCTTTTCTTTTCTGCCTCTTCACCTTTTTGTTTAAAAGGGGTTTTTATTTATTTATTTTTCTTCCTTCTCTGTGAAGATCCTGAGTTTTGGATCGTGTACCCAGTTATTTTATGGTTCTTTTATGTTTTGATTTCAACATCTTGCATCAATTTTTTTGAAAGCTCCCTTTTTCTTCTACTTTTCGTGTTTTTATATACTTACCTACTTGAGATTTTTATTGTTGTGTTTTTTATTTCTTTTTTTCTTTTTGCAATGGGGAATAATTTGGCCAAGCAACAGGAGAGCCTTTTGCTTCCTGATGAGAAAACGGCTCCTCAAATAGTAGCGGAGCATGAAGGTGTCAGATATGTGAAGAATTACAGGCAGCTCATGAAAGTATGTGAAATGCATCAGGGAGGCAGACTTAGAGCTGCAGAGTGGCATGATGTCTTAAAAAGAAAGAAAGGAAAGCTAGTTGATACTAACTTGCTGCCCACTGCAACAGCATGGTATAAGGTGGCTACAGACTTACAACGTTTAGGGAGCACTGAAAGATATGTGAAGGAGTCAGGAAGTGATTTTTATGTGTACAAAGTAGGGAAAGGTGTTAAACCATCAGCACCTCCCCCATATGGGGATGAAAAATATTGGGTGTGTGCAGTCTGCACCCAGCAGAATCCATTGTACAGTGAGACTTGCTCAGCATGTGGTGCGCCCCGCCCAAACTTGGTACAGGGAGATGGCACTGTTACTCTGACAATGCCGGCACGGGCTGCATCAAAGAAGAAGGAATTCTCTTCTTGTCTTTCTCCTCCATCTTTTTCCTCTCCGTCTTCTGCACTGCCCTCTCCTCCTCCTCTTTCATCTCCACCTCTCTCTCCTCCTCTTTCTCTTCCTCACCCT
This sequence comes from Ranitomeya imitator, assembly GCF_032444005.1. Classification (NCBI taxonomy): domain Eukaryota; kingdom Metazoa; phylum Chordata; class Amphibia; order Anura; family Dendrobatidae; genus Ranitomeya; species Ranitomeya imitator. The sequence goes on from NC_091282.1 coordinate 1,194,524,604, forward strand.
TCTCATTATTCCGCACCTTCTCCTCCTACACCACACCCACCTCCTTCTTCTTCTTCATCATCTCCTCCTCCTACACCACACCCACCTCCTTCTTCTTCACCTCCTCCTCCTACACCACACCCACCTCCTTCACACTTTTCATCTCCCCCTCTCTCTCTCTCTCTGAAGCACTCTCCCCTTCCTCTAACTCACCCATCTTTTCCTTACTCTGTGACACACTCTCCTTCTCCTGATCTGCTGCCTGTCAGGCAGGTGCCGAGTCCCGGCAGTGTGGTGGCTCTGTATCCAGTGCTCACAGCACAAGGCACATTCTATGTTCCCAATACAGCCAAGCCTCTGACAGTCATGGTATCGGGGGAGGAGGGTAGAGATCCCCCAGTAGAAGGCACCCCCCAAGCCGCAGCAGGCTTCCCCCAGGCAAACCCGGCAGCAGGCAGCTCAGGTCCGGGGACAGGGGGGGGAGACAGGCATCACCATCAGATGGTGATCAGTATCCCCGGTCAGAGCAGCCAACATTCACTCCACAATGGAACTATAATCCTCCACAGCCTCAGCAGGGTGGGGACACATCCTCTCACAAAAAGACAATATCCAAGACCGCTTATCAGCCACTGCAGGACCCCAGTGCACTCTATCACAACTATTCCTCTGATGAGGATGAAGAGGGGACTTCATACATGCTACCCAGTACTAGAAAGAAAAACCCACGGGCACCTAGGAGACAGGGGCAGATAGAAGCACCACCATTACACTATGTGCACTTCACCCCAAGTCAGGTGACCAGTATCCTCAACAATCTTCCAGATCCAGAGATGCACCCCATGCCATTCTACAGAAGAATGCAGCAGAACCAGCGCACATATGCAGCCACTTGGAATGATCTGTGGGCAGTGATGGAGATAAAGGCAGGTGATGCCTTCTGGCCAATCATGAAAGAACACTTCAAGCTTTCAGCAGACTTAGACGTACATGCCTGGGAGTCAGGGCCGAAGCTGATTGAACAACTCAGAGAATGGGCCAAAGGCAGGCTGGCCGGACAGGCCCTCAGCTTACATGACATGAGTCAGGAGAAGACAGAGTCTGTGGAGAAGTTTCATGGCAGAGTAATGCAAGTATTCCAGGACTTGGGCTTCACCATTCATCACCAGATACACACGCAAATGTTGGCACAGGCCTTTGTGCATGGACTGAGACAGCCAATCAGGAAACCACTGATAGTGGCTAGGCCCGAGAACAGGTCAATGGCAGTGGACTGACCCAGCAAAACGGGTTATGTGCACCTAGGAGACTGTTTATTGCCAATTGTCGCCAAAACTGCTGCCATTATAGCACCACAAAGAGCGCGAAGAAGGAAACGGGTGCAGTGCTGCTGAGAACGCCGGAAGGGGAGCCAGAAGTGAAGACGCTGCAAAATGCCAAACGACACACCGGAAGAACCGCTGCAGACTCCGGAGAGGAGACACAACTTCAAGGTTAGCAAAGGGGAGAAGCTATGTCAAAGCAGGGGGAAGAAGTGATGGCAGATGCAGCCGCAGCCCCTGTAATGCCCCAAGACCTTGGGTTGGATGCAGCCACCGGTCTCATGGCACCCCCGGACCTCGCCACGGATGCACCTGCAGGCCCCATCTTACCACCGCAGCTTCAATCAGCAGGCCGGACCCCGCTGCCGCTACAGTGTCCATCATGCCGTTGTTCATCGTAGCCAAAGGGATCGAGTCCCAACCAGGAGTGCGGAAGACAACACCCCTTATGGCGGCCATAGACTCTGAAGAGCCACCGCAATACCGAGACAGAAGGAACATCAGATGTTTCAACTGCGGCAAATTAAGTCATTACCAGAGCCGGTGCAGAGCTCCATCACAACCCAAGACCCTGCCCAGAGGAGCAAGCCGAGGAGCAGACAAGGTGGACAGTGAAGCTCCCCATCCATAGGACAGGGGCAAGTCAGGTCCGCAAGACACCACGCTCCTGACATGCAAAACCCCTTCAGCAGGACCAACCCCTCAAATTACCCTGAAAGTGGATGGCATTGTCAGGTCTTTTCTTGTGGACACTGGTGCAGCCAGAAGTGTGATGAGACATGTGGAACTCCCTGACCCTACCTGCCTATCAGAATCCTCTGTGTCTTGCGTAGGCATCGACGGTCAAGTCAGAAATTCTCAGCTTACAAAGCCTCTGAGCGTGTGCACTCAGCCAGGACACTCTATCCTATCCCAGTTTGTGGTGTCAAGAACCTGCCCCCTCAACCTACTGGGGGCAGACCTTCTACAGAAACTAAAAGCAACCATAGTGTTCCAGGAAGATGGGACCGTGACCCTTTCTTCACCTCTGACCCAGGAAGAGTCAGTCATGCTGGCAGCCTTACAGGAACCTCAAACAACCCATGAAGGCCTACCCAAGGAGGTACTGGACGTAGTACCAGAAAGTCTATGGTCTAAGGGACCCCAAGATGTGGGAAAACTTCAAGTTGCCCCGGTGCGGGTATCACTCAAGCCAGGTACTCCATATCCTCGTAAGGCCCAGTATCCCTTGTCCATCGCACAGAGTCAAGCTGTCTCAGACCAATTGAAGGTGTTCCTGGAAATAGGGGTCATTGTCCCCTGCACCTCTCCTTGCAATACCCCGCTTTTCCCTGTCAAGAAAAAGACTGTAAAAGGAGAGCCAGCCAAGTTCAGAATGGTACATGACCTTAAAGCGGTGAATGACGCTACAGTATTTGAAACTCCAATTGTGCCGAATCCACACACCCTGCTCTCAAATATGCCTTCCACAGCAACAGTGTTCACGGTGATCGACCTGGCAAATGCTTTCTTCAGTGTTCCCCTCCATCCAGATGACCAGTTCCTGTTTGCCTTCACGCATCAGGGGGCACAGTACACATGGGCGGTGATGCCCCAGGGGGCCCAGAACAGCCCCTCGCAATTCACCAAAGCAATGTCCACAGTTCTCGCCAACTGGATCACAGAACATGCAGAAGTGACCCTGCTACAATACGTGGACGATCTACTCCTTTGTGCAGTTGACTTTGACACGTGTAAAGCACATTCCGTGTCTCTCCTACTCTACCTGGCAAAACAACACTGCAAGGTCTCGAAGAACAAAGTCCAGTGGTGTCTGAAGCGAGTTACATTCCTTGGGCACTGCATTGCTCACCAGACTAAACACCTGACAGATGACCGGAAGACCACAGTGGAGAGGATAGCTCCCCCAACATCTCCAAAGGCACTACAAGCTTTTCTTGGTCTAGTATCGTACTGCAGAACCTGGATCCCTGATGCCTCAGTCCTAATGCAACCTCTGTATGCCTGCGTTAACGTAACCTCGTTCCTGCTAACAGATGTGGCCTTCAGTTCGTTCAAGAAGCTAAAAGACTCAGTAGTCTCAGCGCCAGCGCTAGGCCTACCTGACTACGAGAAGCCATTCCGTCTCTACCTGATGGAGAAAGAAGGCCATGCTACTGGAGTCCTGACACAGACTCACGGCGGAAGACAGAGACCTCTAGGCTATTTTTCAGCTCGCCTGGATCCAGTTGCAAGGGGAGCCCCCTCCTGCATGAGAGCAGTATTTGCAGCACACGCCCTCCTGGACAAAACAGCTGACATCATTCTTGGACATCCACTGGAAATCCTGGCTCCACATGACATCTCAGCAATTCTCAATCAAACCCAGCCAAAACATCTCTCCACAGTAAGACATCTTCGTCTACAGTGCTCACTACTACTGCCTGACAACGTCACCATCTCCAGATGTACAGTCCTCAATCCAGCCACTCTACTCCCACTCCCAAGGGGGGATACAGATATGGACCCTCCAGATCAAAATCTGCATGATACCTTCCACAAGGATCTGGATTTGCTCCGACCAGATGATCATGACTGTTTTAGCATCATGCAACAGGAAACAGCAGGACTACCCAATGTGGCAGAAGAGCCACTGGCCAACCCAGAGTTGATCCTCTATGTAGATGGCTCCAGATTTGCAGATGATGAAGGAAGATTTCACACGGGATGTGCAGTGACCAGCAATCAAGAAATCCTGTGGTCCAGGAGTCTGCCACCTAGCCTGTCAGCCCAAGAAGCAGAACTGATAGCGCTGACGAAGGCTTGCCAGATTGCAGAAGGCAAAACTGCGAACATTTACACCGATTCAAGGTATTCGCATGGCATAGCACACGACTTCGGACCCATCTGGGCTGCAAGAGACTTCATCACAGCAAGCGGAACAACCGTAAAGCATCATGGAGCTATTAAAGACCTACTGAGCGCACTCCAACTCCCAAAAATGGTGGCAGTACTGAAGGTCAAAGCACATGGAAAACTGAACACAGTAGAGGCACGGGGCAACAACATGGCAGATATGGCAGCCAAAGAAGCCGCCAAAGGAAGACAGTATGGAGAAATGGGAGAGGTCGTAGAGCCGGACGGCTACTACGTGGCAACTGAGGACAAGACACCAGATGAGATGACGTCTTGGGATCTATTCAAGAAGTTGCAAGAACAAGCCCCAAAGGAGGAGAAGGAGAATTGGATGTGGAAGGGTGCAACACATCAAGAAGGAAGAGTATACTCAATGGACTACAAACCCTGTTTACCCCAAAGCATGTACCCTATGGTGGTCCAGTGGGCACATGGGCCCACGCACAGATCAAAGACACAGATGAATGATCTGATTGGTGCTTACTGGTTCGCTCCAGGGATCTCCACCCTAACAGCCAAAATCACTAGCAGCTGTCTGACCTGCGGCAAACGCAACCCTGGAAGAATGGAGAAAGTTCCCACACATCATCTCGCCAGACCGCTGTACCCCTTCCAGAGGATCCAGATAGACCACATCCAGATGCCGCCAAGTGGAGGATTCGAATATGCCGTTGTGGTCGTGGACTTATTTTCAGGATGGCCAGAATCTTTCCCAGTGAGGAATCAGTCAGCAAAGACTACTGCAAAGAAGCTACTCTCAGAGATCGTGTGCAGATACGGGGTCCCAGAAGTGATAGAGAGTGATCAGGGGCCCGCATTCAGAGCAAACCTCACAAGGGAGATCTGGTCAGCAGTAGGGTCAGACTTAGGCCTACACACTCCCTACCACCCCCAGAGTAGCGGGAAAGTAGAAAGACTGAATGGGAAACTCAAAAACAGGATGTTAAAAGTTGCCCAAGAGACACGCAAACCATGGCATGAAACACTCCCCATCGCACTGTTTAGTGTCAGGCACACTCCCCGGGGCCCAGAAAAGTTGTCACCTCATGAGATTCTGTTTGGGTCCAGCCCTCGGTTAGGGGTATTCTTCCCTCAGCAGTTGACAATGCAATATGATACTTTGTCTGCTTATGTAATTGAACTCACCAAGAAACTTGCTAACATCCATTCTCGAGTTTTCTCTTCATTACCAGATCCAGGATCGGTACCCGGTTCACACTCCCTGAAACCAGGAGACTGGGTGTTGGTGAAGAAGTTTGTGAGGAGATCGCTCGACCCCAGATTTGACGGTCCCTTCCAAGTGCTGCTGACGACACCAACCTCTGTGAAACTAGAGGGAAGGCCCACTTGGATCCACGCATCGCACTGCAAGAAGGCTCTCGTACCAGAAGATACGCCTAAGCCAGAATGATCCTGATGATGGAAAAGACAGTCAAAGAAACAACAAACCTGATGTCGCATCTCCTCCTGGATGAACCTATTCGAATTCAGATTCACCCACCTGATGGCTCCTCCAATCCTGATGATGACGACGAATATGTGGAACTGATCGCACAGAGTCGCCAATATGAGACCATGCATGTTTCTACCCCCGTTTAGGGACAGATCTCCTGATCGCTCATTGCGAAAGACTGTACCGTGTAGGGCGTAGACACTAGGTTTGCGTCGGATCGCCGGCAGCACAAAAGAGTTGCAGCGCTTTGGGACAGGAGGCTAGGCTTAGGGCAAGTGATATCTAAGGGGGGCTTGTGATAGAAATATGTATATCATGTAGATCTCACTTGCATGTATACGCCTTTAAATCATATATATTCCTTTAAATCACATATACTTACACAAAAGCAAATATATATCTATCTACTCAGCTACTTTATAATCAATTGTCAATTTAACCACATAAGCTAGGCCAGACTGTGCTCGGTACTTTCCGCTATGTCTCAGACACCTTAAAAACGGGAAGTTGGACCAGATGTTCGGGACTGATACCGCTGAGTCTTCTGAAATGGCAGATCAACAAGTGCCAAATGTACTGAGTCCTGGTCAGATGCCTCAACTTTGCCCTACATACCGAGAGCTACATTTTAGTTGCATAATCAGCAGTCATATGCGCATTAATCACAATATTCCATATATATCAGATAACCAATAACTGAATTGTATGTTAATTAACTAACCGCCCCAACCACACCTTTCTATATGCTATTATAAAAACTATGTATCAGGAAATAAAGTCCAGTCTTTGATTGAATGTCAAGCTGTCACCACGTGTCAGACTCATTCTTTAAGGGCTCAGAAATAATTGGGAGCGGCCGCAGCACACACGGGTAGATTTATCCAACCCAAATTTCCATATCACCTCCACACTGCCTAACCAATACCACAGATAAAGGATGAGACAGGCTGAGGCAATTGCTTTGATATTGGTATGTGACTGACCACCACTGTAGCCGTGCGTCGCCTGGTCATGTGCGCCATTCTTTCTGTGTTCCCTGTGATTGATACGTGGCTGTACACACATACAGCAGCCCTGCCCTGCCCTAGGCGCTGTTTAATTGTGCACCTGTGCCTCAGCCTGTCTCATCCCTTATCTGTGGTACTGGTTAGGTAGTGTGGAGGTTAGACCTGAGATGTCTATGAATGGACCTGGTCGGCCTTTATCTGTGCTTGCCCCTCTGGTGCCATGGGAATGATTCAGAAATGCTTCAGGTACAGCTTGCATTTAATGTGGTCTTGCTTTTAATACATTTAGGAGGCCGTAATGGCACAGCGAATATAAAAAACATAGAGTAGGACTGCCCCATTATGAGATTGCCATGACGTGATGGGGTGGCTCAAAGAATTGATCAATTGTTTGCTAAATGTCTCATTTTGAAATATAGTTAGAAATCAATATGTGCATGTGCACTTTATATATTGCGTTATGACCATAAGCAGCGCTGGCTTCTCTCCTCTTTTGCTACGTCCCAGAAGACTGCAACTATAAAAGGTTTGCATGGCCGCTAGTATAAACAGAAATTGTGTGTGTGTGTATGCGTGTATGCTATTTGATGAAAGCTGCTAATCATTCTCCTTCCTAGTGTTGATGTTCGTGGTTGGGAAGGGTCCTGTGACCGAATACTAGCATTTATTCTGCAGTATTGCGGCTCTGTGACATAACAGGGTCCATTTATAATTCACTCCGGATGACGTTAACCCATGTGTGTTCTTACTATACCACCATATACTGTCCACCATTACTGAGCAGCAGCGGCTGCAAACGCACCTTATAGCTTCCTTTATATTATTTGGTGCGTTCCGCCAGCCCTAACAGATGGTGACCATGGTGGCCATTTTGAAGTCGGCTGTTTTGGATCCAACTATATTTTTTTCAATGGGAAGAGGGTCATGTGACACATCAAACCTATTGAGAATTGAACAAGAAAAACAATGGTGTGCTTGATTTTAGCGTAACTTTATTCTTTCTTGAGTTATTTACAAGTTTATGACCACTTATTAAATGTGTTCAAAGTGCTGCCCATTGTGTTGGATTGTCAATGCAACCCTCTTCTCCCATTCTTGATACACTGATAGCAACACCGCAGAAGAAATGCTAGCACAGGCTTCCAGTATCCGTTTTTTCAGATGCTGCACATCTCGTTAGATAAATAGATGTTGCATGGTCTATTTATCTAACCTCCTGTTGAGCCATGTGGTGAAACGTGTAGAGGTCACATGACATCAAAATGATAAGTACCCCTCAGAAATACCTAAATGAGTGCATAATTTGAAACTATGGATTGCTAAAATATCTGATGACAGTAATAGCAATGGTATATCATTGATTTTTAAGCACCCTTTATATGCATTCAGTGATCCTTGGAGTTCATGTACTATAGGGTTTCCCAAGGTCAGCCGCCGTTGAGCGGGGGTGCCATTTACGCTGACAAGTAGGGTGACAACCTCCACTATATAGGCATGGTACAGCACAGGTGCAGCCGAGAGGGGTACACTTATCTCATTCCTTTGAGTGTATGATTTTTTTTATCAGGCATGGTAATTCACCTTTTTCCTGACTACATTTGAGAATGTACTGTTTTTTTCTGACCTGTCCTATTGGGTACTGTCCTCTTATGTTGTGAAAGTGTATCAGCTGGCACTTTTCTATAGGGCACAATAGGACAATAGGGTTAGTCATCGCTGAGGGGGCACCATTCTTGTATGGGTTGTATCTAGGGTGCCAACCTCCACAGATTATGCAGGCATTCAAGTCAGGGAACATTTTTATTGCTAATACAGTGTGCACTTTTTAGTGTGGTGTTTGCAATAGTTGTTTGTCCCAAGTTTTAGGATTAATAATAATAAAGGTTATATTTTATCCACTTCATTAGGGTTTTTTTCATGTTTGTCTATTCCTGATTTACCCTTAAGGTACCTTCACACTGAACAACTTTCCAACGAGAACGACAACGATCCGTGATGTTGCAGCATCCTGGATAGCAATCTCGTTGTGTTTGACACGCAGCAGCGATCAGGATCCCGCTGTGACATCGCTGGTCGTCACTGAAAGTCCGGAACTTTATTTGGTTGTCAGGTCGGCGTGATTCGTCATGTTTGACAGCAAAAGCAACGATGCCTGCAATGTTTTTTCATGGAGCAACAACCAGCGAGAACGATAAGTACGTCACTGGATCGCTCCTGCATCGTTCTGCTGTTACAGTGTTTGACGTCTCCTAGCGACCTAAACCTAAACAGCGACGCTGCAGCGATCGACATCGTTGTCGGTATCGCTGCAGCGTCGCTTAATGTGACGGTACCTTTACGCATATTGATTGGTTGACGTTTTTGAGTACTTGAATTGATTCAATATGGCAATATGGCCCTTAGACCAAAAATATGCACTCCTGAGTAGAGTGTAAGATTTTATGGTCAGCTGGTTCCTCTCTCTCTCTTTCTCTCTCCTGCAGAGTGTAAGCTACTATGGCTGGTGGGATCTTCTCTCTCCTCCCTGTAGAGTGTAAGCTTTTAATGCCAGTGGGGTCCTCTTTCTCCCTTCTGAAGAGTGTAAGCTCTTATAGATAGTGGGATCCTCTCTCCCTTATGTAGAGTGTAAGCTCTTATGGCTAATGGGGATCTCTATCTCTCCTGTAGAGTGTAAGCTCCTGTGATCAGCGGAGTCCTCTCTTTCTCTTTTGGACAGTGTAAGCTCTTATGGTTAACAGGATCCTTTCTGTTCTGTAGTGTGTAAGATTTGATAGCCAGTGGGGGTCTTCTTTCTCTCTCCTATAGATTGTAGGATCTCATGGCCTTTGGGGTCCTCTCTCCCTAATACAGAGTGTCAGCTCTTATAATCAGTGGGGTCCTCTCCATCTTCTGTAAAGTGTAAGCTCTTATGGTCAGTGGGGTCCTCTCTCCCTTCTGTAGAGTGTAGCTCTTATGGCTACTGGGGCTCTCTCTGTCTCTCCTGTAGAGTGTAAGCTCCTGTGATCAGCGGAGTCCTTTCTTTCTCTTTTGGACAGTGTAACCTCTTATGATTAACAGGAACCTTTCTCTTCTGTATTGTGTAAGATTTGATGACCAGTGGGGTCTTCTTTCTCTCTCCTATAGAATGTAGGATCTTATGGCATGTGGGGTCCTCTCTCCCTAATACAGAGTGTCAGCTCTTATAATCAGTGGGGTCCTCTCCATCTTCTGTAAAGTGTAAGCTCTTATGGTCAGCGGGGTCCTCTCTCTCTCTCCTGTAGAGTGTAAGCTCTTATGGTCAGCGAGGTCCTCTCTCTCTCTCCTGTAGAGTGTAAGCTCTTAAAGTCAGTGGGATCTTCTTTCTCCCTTCTCCTTCATGTGTATTTTCAGAGCAATTACAAGCTTTCCAGGATTCAAACTTGTGCAAATGTATTCATTGCAAGTAAAATTTTTATTACCTGTATTGTTTGGTTAGTGTCCCTTGACAATATTACTGGAAAAATCAATAGAGATCAAAAATGTAATTTTCAATAAATATTTAAAAACATAGTTGCTCTAAATTAATAGTATAACTTAAGAAGCTCTTAAGATCAGTGGGGTCCTCTCTCTCCTGTAGAGTGTAAGCACTTATGGTCAGTGGGGTCCTCTCTCTCTCCTGTAGAGTGTAAGCTCTTATGATCAGCGGGGTCCTCTCTCTCTCCTGTAGAGTGTAAGCTCTTATGATCAGCGGGGTCCTCTCTCTCCTGTAGAGTGAAAGCTCTTATGGTCAGCGGGGTCCTCTCTCTCCTGTAGAGTGTAAGCTCTAATGGTCAGCGGGGTCCTCTCTCTCCTGTAGAGTGTAAGCTCTTATGGTCAGTGGGGATCCCTCTCTCTCTCCTGTAGGGTGTAAGCTCTTATGATCAGTGGGGTCCTCTCTCTCCTGTAGAGTGTAAGCTCTTATGGTCAGTGGGGTCCTCTCTCTCCTGTAGAATATAAGCTCTTATGGTCAGTGGGGTCCTCTCTCTCCTGTAGAGTGTAAGCTCTTATGGTCATAGGGGTCCTCTCTCTCCTGTAGAGTGTAAGCTCTTATGGTCAGCTGGGTCCTCTCTCTCTCCTGTAGACTGTAAGCTCTTATGGTCAGCGGGGTCCTCTCTCTCCTGTAGAGTGTAAGCTCTTATGGTCACTGGGGTCCTCTCTCTCCTGTAGAATATAAGCTCTTATGGTCAGTGGGGACATTTCTCTCTCCTGTAGAGTGTAAGCTCTTATGATCAACGGGGTCCTCTCTCTCCTGTAGAGTGTAAGCTCTTATTGTCAGCGGGGTCCTCTCTCTCCTGTAGAATATAAGCTCTTATGGTCAGTGGGGTCCTCTCTCTCCTGTAGAGTGTAAGCTCTTATGGTCAGTGGAGACCTCTCTCTCCTGTAGAGTGTAATCTCTTATCGTCAGCGGGGTCCTCTCTCTCCTGTAGAGTGTAAGATCTTATGGTCAGCGGGGTCCTCTCTCTCTCCTGTAGACTGTAAGCTCTTATGGTCAGCGGGGTCCTCTCTCTCCTGTAGAGTGTAAGCTCTTATGGTCAGTGGGGTCCTCTCTCTCTCTCTCTCTCTCATGTAGAGTGTAAGCGCTTATGGTCAGCGGGGTCCTCTCTCTCCTGTAGAGTGTAAGCTCTTATTGTCAGCGGGGTCCTCTCTCTCCTGTAGAATATAAGCTCAGCGGGGTCCTCTCTCTCCTGTAGAGTGTAAGCTCTTATGGTCAGTGAGGTCATCTCTCTCCTGTAGAGTGTAAGCTCTTATGGTCAGTGAGGTCCTCTCTCTCCTGTAGAGTGTAAGCTCTTATGGTCAGCGGGGTCCTCTCTCTCCTGTAGAGTGTAAGCTCTTATGGTCAGCAGGGTCCTCTCTCTATCCTGTAGAGTGTAAGCTCTTATTGTCAGCGGGGTCCTCTCTCTCCTGTAGAATATAAGCTTTTATGGTCAGCGGGGTCCTCTCTCTCCTGTAGAATATAAGCTCTTAAGGTCAGTGGGGTCATCTCTCTCCTGTAGAGTGTAAGCTCTTATGGTCAGTGAGGTCCTCTCTCTCCTGTAGAGTGTAAGCTCTTATGGTCAGCGGGGTCCTCTCTCTCTCCTGTAGAGTGTAAGCTCTTATGATCAGCGGGGTCCTCTCTCTCTCCTGTAGAGTGTAAGCTCTTATGATCAGTGGGGTCCTCTCTCTCTCCTGTAGGGTGTAAGCTCTTATGATCAGTGGGGTCCTCTCTCTCCTGTAGAGTGTAAGCTCTTATGGTCAGTGGGGTCCTCTCTCTCTATCTCCTGTAGAGTGTAAGCTCTTATGGTCAGTGGGGTCATCTCTCTCTATCTCCTGTAGAGTGTAAGCTCTTATGGTCAGTGGGGTCCTCTCTCTCCTGTAGAGTGTAAGCTCTTATTGTCAGCGGGGTCCTCTCTCTCCTGTAGAATATAAGCTCTTATGGTCAGTGGGGTCCTCTCTCTCCTGTAGAATATAAGCTCTTATGATCAGCGGGGTTCTCTCTCTCCTGTAGAGTGTAAGCTCTTATGGTCAGCGGGGTCCTCTCTCTCTCCTGTAGGGTGTAAGCGCTTATGATCAGTGGGGTCCTCTCTCTCCTGTAGAGTGTAAGCTCTTATGGTCAGTGGGGTCCTCTCTCTCTATCTCCTGTAGAGTGTAAGCTCTTATGGTCAGTGGGGTCCTCTCTATCTCCTGTAGAGTGTAAGCTCTTATGGTCAGTGGGGTCCTCTCTCTCTCCTGTAGTGTGTAAGCTCTTATGGTCAGTGGAGACCTCTCTCTCCTGTAGAGTGTAATCTCTTATGGTCAGCGGGGTCCTCTCCTGTAGAGTGTAAGCTCTTATGGTCAGCGGGGTCCTCTCTCTCTCCTGTAGACTGTAAGCTCTTATGGTCAGTGGGGTCCTCTCTCTCCTGTAGAGTGTAAGCTCTTATGGTCAGCGGGGTCCTCTCTCTCTCCTGTAGACTGTAAGCTCTTATGGTCAGTGGGGTCCTCTCTCTCCTGTAGAGTGTAAGCTCTTATGGTCAGTGGGGTCATCTCTCTCCTGTAGAATATAAGCTCTTATGGTCAGTGGGGTCCTCTCTCTCTATCTCCGGTAGAGTGTAAGCTCTTATGGTCAGTGGGGTCCTCTCTCTCCTGTAGAGTGTAAGCTCTTATGGTCAGTGGGGTCCTCTCTCTCCTGTAGAGTGTAAGCTCTTATTGTCAGCGGGGTCCTCTCTCTCCTGTAGAATATAAGCTCTTATGGTCAGTGGGGTCCTCTCTCTCTCCTGTAGAGTGTAAGCTCTTATTGTCAGCGGGGTCCTCTCTCTCTCCTGTAGACTGTAAGCTCTTATGGTCAGCGGGGTCCTCTCTCTCTCCTGTAGAGTGTAAGCTCTTATGATCAGCGGGGTCCTCTCTCTCTCCTGTAGAGTGTAAGCTCTTATGATCAGTGGGGTCCTCTCTCTCTCCTGTAGGGTGTAAGCTCTTATGATCAGTGGGGTCCTCTCTCTCCTGTAGAGTGTAAGCTCTTATGGTCAGTGGGGTCCTCTCTCTCTATCTCCTGTAGAGTGTAAGCTCTTATGGTCAGTGGGGTCATCTCTCTCTATCTCCTGTAGAGTGTAAGCTCTTATGGTCAGTGGGGTCCTCTCTCTCCTGTAGAGTGTAAGCTCTTATTGTCAGCGGGGTCCTCTCTCTCCTGTAGAATATAAGCTCTTATGGTCAGTGGGGTCCTCTCTCTCCTGTAGAATATAAGCTCTTATGATCAGCGGGGTTCTCTCTCTCCTGTAGAGTGTAAGCTCTTATGGTCAGCGGGGTCCTCTCTCTCTCCTGTAGGGTGTAAGCGCTTATGATCAGTGGGGTCCTCTCTCTCCTGTAGAGTGTAAGCTCTTATGGTCAGTGGGGTCCTCTCTCTCTATCTCCTGTAGAGTGTAAGCTCTTATGGTCAGTGGGGTCCTCTCTATCTCCTGTAGAGTGTAAGCTCTTATGGTCAGTGGAGACCTCTCTCTCCTGTAGAGTGTAATCTCTTATGGTCAGCGGGGTCCTCTCCTGTAGAGTGTAAGCTCTTATGGTCAGCGGGGTCCTCTCTCTCTCCTGTAGACTGTAAGCTCTTATGGTCAGTGGGGTCCTCTCTCTCCTGTAGAGTGTAAGCTCTTATGGTCAGCGGGGTCCTCTCTCTCTCCTGTAGACTGTAAGCTCTTATGGTCAGTGGGGTCCTCTCTCTCCTGTAGAGTGTAAGCTCTTATGGTCAGTGGGGTCATCTCTCTCCTGTAGAATATAAGCTCTTATGGTCAGTGGGGTCCTCTCTCTCTATCTCCGGTAGAGTGTAAGCTCTTATGGTCAGTGGGGTCCTCTCTCTCCTGTAGAGTGTAAGCTCTTATGGTCAGTGGGGTCCTCTCTCTCCTGTAGAGTGTAAGCTCCTATTGTCAGCGGGGTCCTCTCTCTCCTGTAGAATATAAGCTCTTATGGTCAGTGGGGTCCTCTCTCTCTCCTGTAGAGTGTAAGCTCTTATTGTCAGCGGGGTCCTCTCTCTCTCCTGTAGACTGTAAGCTCTTATGGTCAGCGGGGTCCTCTCTCTCCTGTAGAGTGTAAGCTCTTATGGTCAGTGGGGTCCTCTCTCTCTCTCTCTCATGTAGAGTGTAAGCGCTTATGGTCAGCGGGGTCCTCTCTCTCCTGTAGAGTGTAAGCTCTTATTGTCAGCGGGGTCCTCTCTCTCCTGTAGAATATAAGTTCTTGTGGTCAGCGGGGTCCTCTCTCTCCTGTAGAATATAAGCTCTTATGGTCAGTGGGGTCCTCTCTCTCCTGTAGAGTGTAAGCTCTTATGGTCAGTGAGGTCCTCTCTCTCCTGTAGAGTGTAATCTCTTATGGTCAGCGGGGTCCTCTCTCTCCTGTAGAGTGTAAGCTCTTATGGTCAGCGTGGTCCTCTCTCTCTCCTGTAGAGTGTAAGCTCTTATTGTCAGCGGGGTCCTCTCTCTCCTGTAGAATATAAGCTCTTATGGTCAGCGGGGTCCTCTCTCTCATGTAGAATATAAGCTCTTATGGTCAGTGGGGTCCTCTCTCTCCTGTAGAGTGTAAGCTCTTATGGTCAGCGGGGTCCTCTCTCTCCTGTAGAGTGTAAGCTCTAATGGTCAGCGGGGTCCTCTCTCTCCTGTAGAGTGTAAGCTCTAATGGTCAGCGGGGTCCTCTCTCTCCTGTAGAGTGTAAGCTCTTATGGTCAGTGGGGATCCCTCTCTCTCTCCTGTAGGGTGTAAGCTCTTATGATCAGTGGGGTCCTCTCTCTCCTGTAGAGTGTAAGCTCTTATGGTCAGTGGGGTCCTCTCTCTCCTGTAGAATATAAGCTCTTATGGTCAGTGGGGTCCTCTCTCTCCTGTAGAGTGTAAGCTCTTATGGTCATAGGGGTCCTCTCTCTCCTGTAGAGTGTAAGCTCTTATGGTCAGCTGGGGCCTCTCTCTCTCCTGTAGACTGTAAGCTCTTATGGTCAGCGGGGTCCTCTCTCTCCTGTAGAGTGTAAGCTCTTATGGTCACTGGGGTCCTCTCTCTCCTGTAGAATATAAGCTCTTATGGTCAGTGGGGACATTTCTCTCTCCTGTAGAGTGTAAGCTCTTATGATCAATGGGGTCCTCTCTCTCCTGTAGAGTGTAAGCTCTTATTGTCAGCGGGGTCCTCTCTCTCCTGTAGAATATAAGCTCTTATGGTCAGTGGGGTCCTCTCTCTCCTGTAGAGTGTAAGCTCTTATGGTCAGTGGAGACCTCTCTCTCCTGTAGAGTGTAATCTCTTATGGTCAGCGGGTTCCTCTCTCTCCTGTAGAGTGTAAGATCTTATGGTCAGCGGGGTCCTCTCTCTCTCCTGTAGACTGTAAGCTCTTATGGTCAGCGGGGTCCTCTCTCTCCTGTAGAGTGTACGCTCTTATGGTCAGTGGGGTCCTCTCTCTCTCTCTCTCTCTCTCATGTAGAGTGTAAGCGCTTATGGTCAGCGGGGTCCTCTCTCTCCTGTAGAGTGTAAGCTCTTATTGTCAGCGGGGTCCTCTCTCTCCTGTAGAATATAAGCTCAGCGGGGTCCTCTCTCTCCTGTAGAGTGTAAGCTCTTATGGTCAGTGAGGTCATCTCTCTCCTGTAGAGTGTAAGCTCTTATGGTCAGTGAGGTCCTCTCTCTCCTGTAGAGTGTAAGCTCTTATGGTCAGCGGGGTCCTCTCTCTCCTGTAGAGTGTAAGCTCTTATGGTCAGCAGGGTCCTCTCTCTCTCCTGTAGAGTGTAAGCTCTTATTGTCAGCGGGGTCCTCTCTCTCCTGTAGAATATAAGCTTTTATGGTCAGCGGGGTCCTCTCTCTCCTGTAGAATATAAGCTCTTAAGGTCAGTGGGGTCATCTCTCTCCTGTAGAGTGTAAGCTCTTATGGTCAGTGAGGTCCTCTCTCTCCTGTAGAGTGTAAGCTCTTATGGTCAGCGGGGTCCTCTCTCTCTCCTGTAGAGTGTAAGCTCTTATGATCAGCGGGGTCCTCTCTCTCTCCTGTAGAGTGTAAGCTCTTATGATCAGTGGGGTCCTCTCTCTCTCCTGTAGGGTGTAAGCTCTTATGATCAGTGGGGTCCTCTCTCTCCTGTAGAGTGTAAGCTCTTATGGTCAGTGGGGTCCTCTCTCTCTATCTCCTGTAGAGTGTAAGCTCTTATGGTCAGTGGGGTCATCTCTCTCTATCTCCTGTAGAGTGTAAGCTCTTATGGTCAGTGGGGTCCTCTCTCTCCTGTAGAGTGTAAGCTCTTATTGTCAGCGGGGTCCTCTCTCTCCTGTAGAATATAAGCTCTTATGGTCAGTGGGGTCCTCTCTCTCCTGTAGAATATAAGCTCTTATGATCAGCGGGGTCCTCTCTCTCCTGTAGAGTGTAAGCTCTTATGGTCAGCGGGGTCCTCTCTCTCTCCTGTAGGGTGTAAGCTCTTATGATCAGTGGGGTCCTCTCTCTCCTGTAGAGTGTAAGCTCTTATGGTCAGTGGGGTCCTCTCTCTCTATCTCCTGTAGAGTGTAAGCTCTTATGGTCAGTGGGGTCCTCTCTATCTCCTGTAGAGTGTAAGCTCTTATGGTCAGTGGGGTCCTCATTCTCTCCTGTAGTGTGTAAGCTCTTATGGTCAGTGGAGACCTCTCTCTCCTGTAGAGTGTAATCTCTTATGGTCAGCGGGGTCCTCTCCTGTAGAGTGTAAGCTCTTATGGTCAGCGGGGTCCTCTCTCTCTCCTGTAGACTGTAAGCTCTTATGGTCAGTGGGGTCCCCTCTCTCCTGTAGAGTGTAAGCTCTTATGGTCAGCGGGGTCCTCTCTCTCTCCTGTAGACTGTAAGCTCTTATGGTCAGTGGGGTCCTCTCTCTCCTGTAGAGTGTAAGCTCTTATGGTCAGTGGGGTCATCTCTCTCCTGTAGAATATAAGCTCTTATGGTCAGTGGGGTCCTCTCTCTCTATCTCCGGTAGAGTGTAAGCTCTTATGGTCAGTGGGGTCCTCTCTCTCCTGTAGAGTGTAAGCTCTTATGGTCAGTGGGGTCCTCTCTCTCCTGTAGAGTGTAAGCTCTTATTGTCAGCGGGGTCCTCTCTCTCCTGTAGAATATAAGCTCTTATGGTCAGTGGGGTCCTCTCTCTCTCCTGTAGAGAGTAAGCTCTTATTGTCAGCGGGGTCCTCTCTCTCTCCTGTAGACTGTAAGCTCTTATGGTCAGCGGGGTCCTCTCTCTCCTGTAGAGTGTAAGCTCTTATGGTCAGTGGGGTCCTCTCTCTCTCTCTCATGTAGAGTGTATGCGCTTATGGTCAGCGGGGTCCTCTCTCTCCTGTAGAGTGTAAGCTCTTATTGTCAGCGGGGTCCTCTCTCTCCTGTAGAATATAAGTTCTTGTGGTCAGCGGGGTCCTCTCTCTCCTGTAGAATATAAGCTCTTATGGTCAGTGGGGTCCTCTCTCTCCTGTAGAGTGTAAGCTCTTATGGTCAGCGGGGTCCTCTCTCTCCTGTAGAGTGTAAGCTCTTATGGTCAGTGGGGTCCTCTCTCTCTCTCTCATGTAGAGTGTATGCGCTTATGGTCAGCGGGGTCCTCTCTCTCCTGTAGAGTGTAAGCTCTTATTGTCAGCGGGGTCCTCTCTCTCCTGTAGAATATAAGTTCTTGTGGTCAGCGGGGTCCTCTCTCTCCTGTAGAATATAAGCTCTTATGGTCAGTGGGGTCCTCTCTCTCCTGTAGAGTGTAAGCTCTTATGGTCAGTGAGGTCCTCTCTCTCCTGTAGAGTGTAATCTCTTATGGTCAGCGGGGTCCTCTCTCTCCTGTAGAGTGTAAGCTCTTATGGTCAGCGTGGTCCTCTCTCTCTCCTGTAGAGTGTAAGCTCTTATTGTCAGCGGGGTCCTCTCTCTCCTGTAGAATATAAGCTCTTATGGTCAGCGGGGTCCTCTCTCTCATGTAGAATATAAGCTCTTATGGTCAGTGGGGTCCTCTCTCTCCTGTAGAGTGTAGGCTCTTATGGTCAGTGAGGTCCTCTCTCTCTCCTGTAGAGTGTAATCTCTTATGGTCAGCAGGGTCCTCTCTCTCCTGTAGAGTGTAAGCTCTTATGGTCAGCTGGGTCCTCTCTCTCTCCTGTAGAGTGTAAGCTCTTATTGTCAGCGGGGTCCTCTCTCTCCTGTAGAATCTAAGCTCTTATGGTCAGCGGGGTCCCCTCTCTCCTGTAGAATATAAGCTCTTATGGTCAGCGGGGTCCCCTCTCTCCTGTAGAATATAAGCTCTTATGGTCAGTGGGGTCCTCTCTCTCCTGTAGAGTGTAAGCTCTTATGGTCAGCGGGGTTCTCTCTCTCCTGTAGAGTGTAAGCTCTTATGGTCAGTGGGGTCTTCTCTCTCTCCTGTAGAGTGTAAGCTCTTCTGGTCAGCGGGGTCCTCTCTCTCCTGTAGAGTGTAAGCTCTTATGGTCAGCGTGGTCCTCTCTCTCTCTCATGTAGAGTGTAAGCGCTTATGGTCAGCGGGGTCCACTCTCTCTCCTGTAGAGTGTAAGCTCTTATGGTCAGTGAGGTCCTCTCTCTCCTGTAGAGTGTAAGCTCTTATGGTCAGTGGGGTTCTCTCTCTCTCCTGTAGAGTGTAAGCTCTTATGATCAGTGAGGTCCTCTCTCTCTCCTGTAGAGTGTAAGCTCTTATGATCAGTGGGGTCCTCTCTCTTCTGTACAGTGTAAGCTCTTATGGTCAGTGGGGTCCTCTCTCTCTCCTGTAGAGTGTAAGCTCTTATGGTCAGTGGGGTCCTCTCTCTCTCTCATGTAGAGTGTAAGCGCTTATGGTCAGCGGGGTCCTCTCTCTCTCTTTCCTGTAGAATATAAGCTCTTATGGTCAGTGGGGTCCTCTCTCTCCTGTAGAGTGTAAGCTCTTATGGTCAGTGAGGTTCTCTCTCTCCTGTAGAGTGTAAGCTCTTATTGTCAGCGGGGTCCTCTCTCTCCTGTAGAGTGTAAGCTCTTATTGTCAGCGGGGTCCTCTCTCTCCTGTAGAATATAAGCTCTTATGGTCAGCGGGGTCCTCTCTCTCCTGTAGAATATAAGCTCTTATGGTCAGTGGGGTCCTCTCTCTCCTGTAGAGTGTAATCTCTTATGGTCACTGGGGTCCTCTCTCTCTCTCATGTAGAGTGTAAGCGCTTATGGTCAGCGGGGTCCTCTCTCTCTCTCTCCTGTAGAGTGTAAGCTCTTATGGTCATTGAGGTCCTCTCTCTCCTGTAGACTGTAAGCTCTTGTGGTCAGTGGGGTTCTCTCTCTCTCCTGTAGAGTGTAAGCTCTTATGATCAGTTAGGTCCTCTCTCTCCTGTAGAGTGTAAGCTCTTATGATCAGTGGGGTCCTCTCTCTTCTGTACAGTGTAAGCTCTTATGGTCAGTGGGGTCCTCTCTCTCTCCTGTAGGGTGTAAGCTCTTATGATTAGTGGGGTCCTCTCTCTCCTGTAGAGTGTAAGCTCTTATGGTCAGTGGGGTCCTCTCTCTCCTGTAGAGTGTAAGCTCTTATGGTCAGCGGGGTGCTCTCTCTTCTGTACAGTGTAAGCTCTTATGGTCAGTGGGGTCCTCACTCTCTCCTGTAGGGTGTAAGCTCTTATGGTCAGCGTGGTCTTCTCTCTCCTGTAGAGTATAAGCTCTTATGGTCAGTGGGGTCCTCTCTCTCTCTCCTGTAGAGTATAAGCTCTTATGGTCAGTGGTGTCCTCTCTCTCCTGTAGAGTGTAAGCTCTTATGATCAGTGGGGTCCTCTCTCTTCTGTACAGTGTAAGCTCTCATGGTCAGTGGGGTCCTCTCATTCTCCTGTAGGGTGTAAGCTCTTATGATCAGTGGGGTCCTCTCTCCCCTGTAGAGTGTAAGCTCTTATGGTCAGTGGGGTCCTCTCTCTCCTGTAGAGTGTAAGCTCTTATGGTCAGCGGGGTCCTCTCTCTTCTGTACAGTGTAATCTCTTATGGTCAGTGGGGTCCTCTCTCTCTCCTGTAGGGTGTAAGCTCTTATGGTCAGCGTGGTCCTCTCTCTCCTGTAGAGTATAAGCTCTTATGGTCAGTGGGGTCCTCTCTCTCTCTCCTGTAGAGTATAAGCTCTTATGGTCAGTGGTGTCCTCTCTCTCCTGTAGAGTGTAAGCTCTTATGGTCAGTGGAGACCTCTCTTTCCTGTAGAGTGTAATCTCTTATGGTCAGCGGGGTCCTCTCTCTCCTGTAGAGTGTAAGCTCTTATGGTCAGCGGGGTCCTCTCTCTCTCCTGTAGACTGTAAGCTCTTATGGTCAGCGGGGTCCTCTCTCTCCTGTAGAGTGTAAGCTCTTATGGTCAGTGGGGTCCTCTCTCTCTCTCATGTAGAGTGTAAGCGCTTATGGTCAGCGGGGTCCTCTCTCTCCTGTAGAGTGTAAGCTCTTATTGTCAGCGGGGTCCTCTCTCTCCTGTAGAATATAAGCTCTTATGGTCAGTGGGGTCCTCTCTCTCCTGTAGAATATAAGCTCTTATGGTCAGTGGGGTCCTCTCTCTCCTGTAGAGTGTAAGCTCTTATGGTCAGTGAGGTCCTCTCTCTCCTGTAGAGTGTAAGCTCTTATGGTCAGCGTGGTCCTCTCTCTCTCCTGTAGAGTGTAAGCTCTTATTGTCAGCGGGGTCCTCTCTCTCCTGTAGAGTGTAAGCTCTTATTGTCAGAGGGGTCCTCTCTCTCCTGTAGAATATAAGCTCTTATGGTCAGAGGGGTCCTCTCTCTCCTGTAGAATATAAGCTCTTATGGTCAGTGGGGTCCTCTCTCTCCTGTAGAGTGTAAGCTCTTATGGTCAGTGGTGTCCTCTCTCTCTCCTGTAGAGTGTAATCTCTTATGGTCAGCAGGGTCCTCTCTCTCCTGTAGAGTGTAAGCTCTTATGGTCAGCTGGGTCCTCTCTCTCTCCTGTAGAGTGTAAGCTCTCATTGTCAGCGGGTTCCTCTCTCTCCTGTAGAATATAAGTTCTTATGGTCAGTGGGGTCCTCTCTATCCTGTAGAATATAAGCTCTTATGGTCAGCGGGGTCCTCTCTCTCCTGTAGAATATAAGCTCTTATAGTCAGTGGGGTCCTCTCTCTCCTGTAGAGTGTAAGTTCTTATGGTCAGCGGGGTCCTCTCTCTCCTGTAGAGTGTAAGCTCTTATGGTCAGTGGGGTCTTCTCTCTCCTGTACAGTGTAAGCTCTTATGGTCAGTGGGGTCCTCTCTCTCTCCAGTAGAGTGTAAGCTCTTATGGTCAGCGGGGTCCTCTCTCTCCTGTAGAGTGTAAGCTCTTATGGTCAGCGTGGTCCTCTCTCTCTCTCATGTAGAGTGTAAGAGCTTATGGTCAGCGGGGTCCTCTCTCTCTCCTGTAGAGTGTAAGCTCTTATGGTCAGTGGGGTCCTCTCTCTCTCTCCTGTAGAGTGTAAGCTCTTATGGTCAGTGAGGTCCTCTCTCTCCTGTAGAGTGTAAGCTCTTATGGTCAGTGGGGTTCTCTCTCTCTCCTGTAGAGTGTAAGCTCTTATGATCAGTGAGGTCCTCTCTCTCTCCTGTAGAGTGTAAGCTCTTATGATCAGTGGGGTCCTCTCTCTTCTGTACAGTGTAAGCTCTTATGGTCAGTGGGGTCCTCTCTCTCTCCTGTAGAGTGTAAGCTCTTATGGTCAGTGGGGTCCTCTCTCTCTCTCATGTAGAGTGTAAGCGCTTATGGTCAGCGGGGTCCTCTCTCTCTCTCTCCTGTAGAGTGTAAGCTGTTATGGTCAGTGAGGTCCTCTCTCTCCTGTAGAGTGTAAGCTCTTATGATCAGTGAGGTCCTCTCTCTCTCCTGTAGAGTGTAACATATAACATAGTAACATAGTAACATAGTTAGTAAGGCCGAAAAAAGACATTTGTCCATCCAGTTCAGCCTATATTCCATCATAATAAATACCCAGATCTACGTCCATCTACAGAACCTAATAATTGTATGATACAATATTGTTCTGCTCCAGGAAGACATCCAGGCCTCTCTTGAACCCCTCGACTGAGTTCGCCATCACCACCTCCTCAGGCAAGCAATTCCAGATTCTCACTGCCCTAACAGTAAAGAATCCTCTTCTATGTTGGTGGAAAAACCTTCTCTCCTCCAGACGCAAAGAATGCCCCCTTGTGCCCGTCACCTTCCTTGGTATAAACAGATTCTCAGCGAGATATTTGTATTGTCCCCTTATATACTTATACATGGTTATTAGATCGCCCCTCAGTCGTCTTTTTTCTAGACTAAATAATCCTAATTTCGCTAATCTATCTGGGTATTGTAGTTCTCCCATCCCCTTTATTAATTTTGTTGCCCTCCTTTGTACTCTCTCTAGTTCCATTATATCCTTCCTGAGCACCGGTGCCCAAAACTGGACACAGTACTCCATGTGCGGTCTAACTAGGGATTTGTACAGAGGCAGTATAATGCTCTCATCATGTGTATCCAGACCTCTTTTAATGCACCCCATGATCCTGTTTGCCTTGGCAGCTGCTGCCTGGCACTGGCTGCTCCAGGTAAGTTTATCATTAACTAGGATCCCCAAGTCCTTCTCCCTGTCAGATTTACCCAGTGGTTTCCCATTCAGTGTGTAATGGTGATATTGATTCCCTCTTCCCATGTGTATAACCTTACATTTATCATTGTTAAACCTCATCTGCCACCTTTCAGCCCAAGTTTCCAACTTATCCAGATCCATCTGTAGCAGAATACTATCTTCTCTTGTATTAACTGCTTTACATAGTTTTGTATCATCTGCAAATATCGATATTTTACTGTGTAAACCTTCTACCAGATCATTAATGAATATGTTGAAGAGAACAGGTCCCAATACTGACCCCTGCGGTACCCCACTGGTCACAGCGACCCAGTTAGAGACTATACCATTTATAACCACCCTCTGCTTTCTATCACTAAGCCAGTTACTAACCCATTTACACACATTTTCCCCCAGACCAAGCATTCTCATTTTGTGTACCAACCTCTTTTGCGGCACGGTATCAAACGCTTTGGAAAAATCGAGATATACCACGTCCAATGACTCACCGTGGTCCAGTCTATAGCTTACCTCTTCATAAAAACTGATTAGATTGGTTTGACAGGAGCGATTTCTCATAAACCCATGCTGATATGGAGTTAAACAGTTATTCTCATTGAGATAATCCAGAATAACATCCCTCAGAAACCCTTCAAATATTTTACCAACAATAGAGGTTAGACTTACTGGCCTATAATTTCCAGGTTCACTTTTAGAGCCCTTTTTGAATATTGGCACCACATTTGCTATGCGCCAATCCTGCGGAACAGACCCTGTCTCTATAGAGTCCCTAAAAATAAGAAATAATGGTTTATCTATTACATTACTTAGTTCTCTTAGTACTCGTGGGTGTATGCCATCCGGACCCGGAGATTTATCTATTTTAATCTTATTTAGCCGGTTTCGCACCTCTTCTTGGGTTAGATTGGTGACCCTTAATATAGGGTTTTCCTTGTTTCTTGGGATTTCACCTAGCATTTCATTTTCCACCGTGAATACCGTGGAGAAGAAGGTGTTTAATATGTTAGCTTTTTCCTCGTCATCTACAACCATTCTTTCCTCACTATTTTTTAAGGGGCCTACATTTTCAGTTTTTATTCTTTTACTATTGATATAGTTGAAGAACAGTTTGGGATTAGTTTTACTCTCCTTAGCAATGTGCTTCTCTGTTTCCTTTTTGGCAGCTTTAATTAGTTTTTTAGATAAAGTATTTTTCTCCCTATAGTTTTTTAGAGCTTCAATGGTGCCATCCTGCTTTAATAGTGCAAATGCTTTCTTTTTACTGTTAATTGCCTGTCTTACTTCTTTGTTTAGCCACATTGGGTTTTTCCTATTTCTAGTCCTTTTATTCCCACAAGGTATAAACCGCTTACACTGCCTATTTAGGATGTTCTTAAACATTTCCCATTTATTATCTGTATTCTCATTTCTGAGGATATTGTCCCAGTCTACCAGATTAAGGGCATCTCTAAGCTGTTCAAACTTTGCCTTCCTAAAGTTCAATGTTTTTGTGACTCCCTGACAAGTCCCCCTAGTGAAAGACAGGTGAAACTGCACAATATTGTGGTCGCTATTTCCTAAATGCCCAACCACCTGCAGATTTGTTATTCTGTCAGGTCTATTAGATAGTATTAGGTCTAAAAGTGCTGCTCCTCTGGTTGGATTCTGCACCAATTGTGAAAGATAATTTTTCTTGGTTATTAGCAGAAACCTGTTGCCTTTATGGGTTTCACAGGTTTCTGTTTCCCAGTTAATATCCGGGTAGTTAAAGTCCCCCATAACCAGGACCTCATTATGGGTTGCAGCTTCATCTATCTGCTTTAGAAGTAGACTTTCCATGCTTTCTGTTATATTTGGGGGTTTGTAACAGACCCCAATGAGAATTTTGTTACCATTTTTCCCTCCATGAATTTCAACCCATATGGACTCGACATCCTCATTCCCTTCGCTAATATCCTCCCTTAAAGTGGACTTTAAGAGTGTAAGCTCTTATGATCAGTGGGGTCCTCTCTCTTCTGTACAGTGTAAGCTCTTATGGTCAGTGGGGTCCTCTCTCTCTCCTGTAGGGTGTAAGCTCTTATGATCTTTGGGGTCCTCTCTCTCCTGTAGAGTGTAAGCTCTTATGGTCAGTGGGGTCCTCTCTCTCCTGTAGAGTGTAAGCTCTTATGGTCAGCAGGGTCCTCTCTCTCCTGTAGAGTGTAAGCTCTTATGGTCAGCGGGGTCCTCTCTCTTCTGTACAGTGTAAGCTCTTATGGTCAGTGGGGTTCTCTCTCTCTCCTGTAGGGTGTAAGCTCTTATGGTCAGCGTGGTCCTCTCTCTCCTGTAGAGTATAAGCTCTTATGGTCAGTGGGGTCCTCTCTCTCTCTCCTGTAGAGTATAAGCTCTTATGGTCAGTGGTGTCCTCTCTCTCCTGTAGAGTGTAAGCTCTTATGATCAGTGGGGTCCTCTCTCTTCTGTACAGTGTAAGCTCTTATGGTCAGTGGGGTCCTCTCTCTCTCCTGTAGGGTGTAAGCTCTTATGATCAGTGGGGTCCTCTCTCTCCTGTAGAGTGTAAGCTCTTATGGTCAGTGAGGTCCTCTCTCTCCTGTAGAGTGTAAGCTCTTATGGTCAGTGGGGTTCTCTCTCTCTCCTGTAGAGTGTAAGCTCTTATGATCAGTGAGGTCCTCTCTCTCTCCTGTAGAGTGTAATCTCTTATGATCAGTGGGGTCCTCTCTCTTCTGTACAGTGTAAGCTCTTATGGTCAGTGGGGTCCTCTCTCTCTCCTGTAGAGTGTAAGCTCTTATGGTCAGTGGGGTCCTCTCTCTCTCTCATGTAGAGTGTAAGCGCTTATGGTCAGCGGGGTCCTCTCTCTCTCTCTCCTGTAGAGTGTAAGCTCTTATGGTCAGTGAGGTCCTCTCTCTCCTGTAGAGTGTAAGCTCTTATGGTCAGTGGGGTTCTCTCTCTCTCTCCTGTAGAGTGTATGCTCTTATGATCAGTGAGGTCATCTCTCTCTCCTGTAGAGTGTAAGCTCTTATGATCAGTGGGGTCCTCTCTCTTCTGTACAGTGTAAGCTCTTATGGTCAGTGGGGTCCTCTCTCTCTCCTGTAGGGTGTAAGCTCTTATGATCAGTGGGGTCCTCTCTCTCCTGTAGAGTGTAAGCTCTTATGGTCAGTGGGGTCCTCTCTATCCTGTAGAGTGTAAGCTCTTATGGTCAGCGGGGTCCTCTCTCTTCTGTACAGTGTAAGCTCTTATGGTCAGTGGGGTCCTCTCTCTCTCCTGTAGGGTGTAAGCTCTTATGGTCAGCGTGGTCCTCTCTCTCCTGTAGAGTATAAGCTCTTATGGTCAGTGGGGTCCTGTTGTGAATTCTGTGGCAGAGTTCACTCCTGTGGTCACAAGTGGTACTTCGGCTGATTCTCTCTGGGATCTTCCGTTTGTGGAGGAAAGTGGTACTGCAGCTTCTGAGTTTCCTCCCTCAGGTGATCTGGTGAGCTCCTTAGCTTCTTCTCTACTTAACTCCACCTGATGCTTTGATCCATGCTTCCTGTCAATGTTCCAGTGTAGGACTTGTTTTTTTCCCTGGATCATTCCTGTGGCCTGCTGCTCTGCAAAGCTAAGTTTTGCTTATGTTATTTTGTTGCTATTTTTCAGTCCAGCTTGCTTTATTGGTTTTTCTCGCCTGCTGGAAGCTCTGAGACGCAGAGGGACCACCTCCGTACCGTTAGTCGGTGCGGAGGGTCTTTTTGTCCCCTCTGCGTGGTTATTTATAGGTTTTTGTGCTGACCGCAAAGTTATCTTCCCTATCCTCGTTCTGTTCAGCTAGTCGGGCCTCACTTTGCTAAATCTGTTTCATCTCTGTGTTTGTGTTTTCATCTTACTCACAGTCATTATATGTGGGGGGCTGCCTTTTCCTTTGGGGAATTTCTCTGAGGCAAGGTAGGCTTATTTTTCTGTCTTCAGGACTAGCTAGTTTCTCAGGCTGTGACGAGGCGCCTAGGTTCTGGTCAGGAGCGCTCCACGGCTACCTTTAGTGTGGTTTGATAGGATTAGGGATTGCGGTCTGCAGAGTTCCCACGTCTCAGAGCTCGTTCTATTATTTTGGGTTATTGTCAGATCACTGTATGTGCTCTGACCTCCATGTCCATTGTGATTCTGAATGGCCTTTCACAACAGTACAGGAAGTCAAAAGTGCTAATGATTCTCAATAGAGGGAAAAAAGAAGTTCTGAGACCATTTTTTTTTCTTTGCACTGTGTTTTGTCTTTTTTTCCCCCTAGACATTTGGGTGGTTCAGGACACAGGTGTAGCAATGGACATTAAAAGTCTGTCTTCATGTGTGGATCAGCTCACGGCAAGAGTTCAAAATATTCAAGATTTTGTGGTTCAGAATTCTTTGCTAGAACCGAGAATTCCTATTCCAGATTTGTTTTTTGGAGATAGAACTAAATTTCTGAGTTTCAAAAATAATTGTAAACTATTTCTGGCTTTGAAACCTCGCTGATCTGGTGACCCAATTCAACAGGTTAGGATCGTCATTTCTTTTTTGCGCGGCGACCCTCAGGACTGGGCGTTTTCTCTTGCATTAGGAGATCCTGCATTGAGTAATATCGATGCGTTTTTCCTGGCGCTTGGGTTGCTGTACGATGAGCCTAATTCAGTGGATCAGGCAGAAAAAAATTTGCTGGCTCTTTGTCAGGCTCAGGATGAGATAGAGGTATATTGTCAGAAATTTAGAAAGTGGTCAGTGCTCACTCAATGGAATGAATCTGCGCTGGCAGCAATATTCAGAAAGGGTCTCTCTGAAGCCCTTAAGGATGTCATGGTGGTATTTCCTATGCCTGCTGGTTTGAATGAGTCTATGTCTTTGGCCATTCAGATCGGTCGATGCTTGCGTGAGCGTAAATCTGTGCACCATTTGGCGGTATTACCTGAGCTTAAACCTGAGCCTATGCAGTGTGATAGGACCTTGACCAGAGTTGAACGGCAAGAACATAGACGTCTGAATGGTCTGTGTTTCTGCTGTGGTGATTCCACTCATGCTATCTCTGATTGTCCTAAGCGCACTAAGCGGTTCGCTAGGTCTGCCACCATTGGTACTGTACAGTCAAAATTTCTTCTGTCCGTTACCTTGATCTGCTCTTTGTCATCGTATTCTGTCATGGCATTTGTGGATTCAGGCGCTGCCCTGAATTTGATGGACTTGGAATATGCTAAGCGTTGTGGGTTTTTCTTGGAGCCCTTGCAGTGTCCTATTCCATTGAGAGGAATTGATGCTACGCCTTTGGCCAAGAATAAGCCTCAATACTGGACCCAGCTGACCATGTGCATGGCTCCTGCACATCAGGAGGTTATTCGCTTTCTGGTGTTGCATAATCTGCATGATGTAGTCGTCTTGGGGTTGCCATGGCTACAAGCCCATAATCCAGTATTAGATTGGAAATCCATGTCGGTGTCCAGCTGGGGTTGTCAGGGGGTACATGGTGATGTTCCATTTCTGTCAATTTCGTCATCCACCCCTTCTGAGGTCCCAGAGTTCTTGTCTGATTACCGGGATGTATTTGATGAGCCCAAGTCCAATACCCTACCTCCGCATAGGGATTGTGATTGTGCTATCAATTTGATTCCTGGTAGTAAATTCCCAAAAGGTCGATTGTTTAATTTGTCCGTGCCTGAGCACACCGCTATGCGCAGTTATGTGAAGGAATCCCTGGAGAAGGGGCATATTCGCCCGTCATCGTCGCCATTAGGAGCAGGGTTCTTTTTTGTAGCCAAGAAGGATGGTTCGCTGAGACCTTGTATAGATTACCGCCTTCTTAATAAGATCACGGTTAAATTTCAGTACCCCTTGCCATTGTTATCTGATCTGTTTGCTCAGATTAAGGGGGCTAGTTGGTTCACAAAGATAGATCTTCGTGGTGCGTATAATCTGGTGCGAATTAAGCAAGGCGATGAATGGAAAACTGCATTTAATACGCCCGAGGGTCATTTTGAGTATCTCGTGATGCCGTTCGGACTTGCCAATGCTCCATTAGTGTTTCAGTCCTTTATGCATGACATCTTCCGAGAGTACCTGGATAAATTCCTGATTGTGTACTTGGATGACATTTTGATCTTCTCGGATGATTGGGAGTCTCATGTGAAGCAGGTCAGAACGGTTTTTCAGGTCCTGCGTGCTAATTCTTTGTTTGTGAAGGGATCAAAGTGTCTCTTTGGTGTGCAGAAGGTTTCATTTTTGGGGTTCATCTTTTCCCCTTCTACTATCGAGATGGATCCTGTTAAGGTCCAAGCCATCCATGATTGGACTCAGCCGACATCTCTGAAAAGTCTGCAAAAGTTCCTGGGCTTTGCTAATTTTTATCGTCGCTTCAGCTGCAATTTTTCTAGTATTGCTAAACCATTGACCGATTTGACCAAGAAGGGTGCTGATGTGGTCAATTGGTCTTCTGCTGCTGTGGAAGCTTTTCAAGAGTTGAAGCGTCGTTTTTCTTCTGCCCCTGTGTTGTGTCAACCAGATGTTTCTCTTCCGTTCCAGGTCGAGGTTGATGCTTCTGAGATTGGAGCAGGGGCTGTTTTGTCACAGAGAGGTTCTGGTTGCTCAGTGATGAAACCATGCGCTTTCTTTTCCAGGAAGTTTTCGCCTGCTGAGCGAAATTATGATGTGGGCAACCGAGAGTTGCTGGCCATGAAGTGGGCATTCGAGGAGTGGCGTCATTGGCTTGAAGGAGCTAAGCATCGCGTGGTGGTATTGACTGATCATAAGAACTTGACTTATCTCGAGTCTGCCAAGCGCTTGAATCCTAGACAAGCTCGTTGGTCATTGTTTTTTGCCCGTTTTGTCTTTGTGATTTCGTACCTTCCGGGCTCTAAAAATGTGAAGGCGGATGCTCTGTCTAGGAGTTTTGTACCTGACTCTCCGGGTTTGTCTGAGCCGGCTGGTATCCTCAAGGAGGGAGTAATTGTGTCTGCCATCTCCCCTGATTTGCGGCGGGTGCTGCAAAAATTTCAGGCTAATAAACCTGATCGTTGCCCAGCAGAGAAACTGTTTGTCCCTGATAGGTAGACGAATAGAGTTATCTCTGAACTTCATTGTTCGGTGTTGGCTGGTCATCCTGGAATCTTTGGTACCAGAGAGTTAGTGGCTAGATCCTTTTGGTGGCCCTCTCTGTCGCGGGATGTGCGTACTTTTGTGCAGTCCTGTGGGATTTGTGCTCGGGCTAAGCCCTGCTGTTCTCGTGCCAATGGGTTGCTTTTGCCCTTGCCGGTCCCAAAGAGGCCTTGGACACATATCTCTATGGATTTTATTTCTGACCTTCCCATTTCTCAAAAGATGTCAGTCATTTGGGTGGTCTGTGATCGCTTTTCTAAGATGGTCCATCTGGTACCCTTGTCTAAATTGCCTTCCTCCTCTGATTTGGTGCCTTTGTTCTTCCAGCATGTGGTTCGTTTGCATGGCATTCCAGAGAATATTGTTTCTGACAGAGGTTCCCAGTTTGTTTCGAGGTTTTGGCGAGCCTTTTGTGGTAGGATGGGCATTGACTTGTCTTTTTCCTCGGCTTTCCATCCTCAGACTAATGGCCAGACCGAGCGAACCAATCAGACCTTGGAAACATATCTGAGGTGCTTTGTTTCTGCTGATCAGGATGACTGGGTGTCCTTTTTGCCTTTGGCTGAGTTCGCCCTTAATAATCGGGCCAGCTCGGCTACCTTGGTTTCACCGTTTTTCTGCAATTCTGGGTTCCATCCTCGTTTCTCTTCTGGACAGGTTGAGTCTTCGGACTGTCCTGGTGTGGATACTGTGGTGGACAGGTTGCAGCAGATTTGGACTCAGGTAGTGGACAATTTGACCTTGTCCCAGGAGAAGGCTCAACTTTTCGCTAATCGCAGACGCCGTGTGGATCCCCGACTTCGTGTTGGGGATCTGGTTTGGTTATCTTCTCGTCATATTCCTATGAAGGTTTCCTCTCCTAAGTTTAAACCTCGTTTTATTGGTCCGTATAGGATTTCTGAGGTTCTTAATCCTGTGTCTTTTCGTCTGACCCTTCCAGATTCTTTTTCCATACATAACGTATTCTATAGGTCATTGTTGCGGAGATACGTGGCACCTATGGTTCCATCTGTTGAGCCTCCTGCCCCAGTTTTGGTGGAGGGGGAATTGGAGTATATTGTGGAGAAGATTTTGGATTCTCGTGTTTCAAGACGGAAACTCCAGTATCTGGTTAAATGGAAGGGTTATGCTCAGGAAGATAATTCCTGGGTTTTTGCCTCTGATGTCCATGCTCCCGATCTTGTTCGTGCCTTTCATGTGGCTCATCCTGGTCGGCCTGGGGGCTCTGGTGAGGGTTCGGTGACCTCTCCTCAAGGGGGGGGGTACTGTTGTGAATTATGTGGCAGAGTTCACTCCTGTGGTCACAAGTGGTACTTCGGCTGATTCTCTCTGGGATCTTCCGTTTGTGGAGGAAAGTGGTACTGCAGCTTCTGAGTTTCCTCCCTCAGGTGATCTGGTGAGCTCCTTAGCTTCTTCTCTACTTAACTCCACCTGATGCTTTGATCCATGCTTCCTGTCAATGTTCCAGTGTAGGACTTGTTTTTTTCCCTGGATCATTCCTGTGGCCTGCTGCTCTGCAAAGCTAAGTTTTGCTTATGTTATTTTGTTGCTATTTTTCAGTCCAGCTTGCTTTATTGGTTTTTCTCGCCTGCTGGAAGCTCTGAGACGCAGAGGGACCACCTCCGTACCGTTAGTCAGTGCGGAGGGTCTTTTTGTCCCCTCTGCGTGGTTATTTATAGGTTTTTGTGCTGACCGCAAAGTTATCTTCCCTATCCTCGTTCTGTTCAGCTAGTCGGGCCTCACTTTACTAAATCTGTTTCATCTCTGTGTTTGTGTTTTCATCTTACTCACAGTCATTATATGTGGGGGGCTGCCTTTTCCTTTGGGGAATTTCTCTGAGGCAAGGTAGGCTTATTTTTCTGTCTTCAGGACTAGCTAGTTTCTCAGGCTGTGACGAGGCGCCTAGGTTTTGGTCAGGAGCGCTCCACGGCTACCTTTAGTGTGGTTTGATAGGATTAGGGATTGCGGTCTGCAGAGTTCCCACGTCTCAGAGCTCGTTCTATTATTTTGGGTTATTGTCAGATCACTGTATGTGCTCTGACCTCCATGTCCATTGTGATTCTGAATGACCTTTCACAACAGGGTCCTCTCTCTCTCTCCTGTAGAGTATAAGCTCTTATGGTCAGTGGTGTCCTCTCTCTCCTGTAGAGTGTAAGCTCTTATGATCAGTGGGGTCCTCTCTCTTCTGTACAGTGTAAGCTCTTATGGTCAGTGGGGTCCTCTCTCTCCTGTAGGGTGTAAGCTCTTATGATCAGTGGGGTCCTCTCTCTCCTGTACAGTGTAAGCTCTTATGGTCAGTGGGGTCCTCTCTCTCCTGTAGAGTGTAAGCTCTTATAGTCAGCGGGGTCCTCTCTCTTCTGTACAGTGTAAGCTCTTATGGTCAGTGGGGTCCTCTCTCTCTCCTGTAGAGTGTAAGCTCTTATGGTCAGTGAGGTCCTCTCTCTCCTGTAGAGTGTAAGCTCTTATGGTCAGTGGGGTTCTGTCTCTCTCCTGTAGAGTGTAAGCTCTTATGGTCAGCGGGGTCCTCTCTCTCTCCTGTAGAGTGTAAGCTCTTATGGTCAGTGAGGTCCTCTCTCTCCTGTAGAGTGTAAGCTCTTATGGTCAGTGGGGTCCTCTCTCTCTCTCATGTAGAGTGTAAGCGCTTATGGTCAGCGGGGTCCTCTCTCTCTCTCTCCTGTAGAGTGTAAGCTCTTATGGTCAGTGGGGTTCTCTCTCTCTCCTGTAGAGTGTAAGCTCTTATGATCAGTGAGGTCATATCTCTCTCCTGTAGAGTGTAAGCTCTTATGGTCAGTGGGGTCCTCTCTCTCCTGTAGAGTGTAAGCTCTTATGGTCAGCGGGGTCCTCTCTCTTCTGTACAGTGTAAGCTCTTATGGTCAGTGGGGTCCTCTCTCTCTCCTGTAGGGTGTAAGCTCTTATGGTCAGCGTGGTCCTCTCTCTCCTGTAGAGTATAAGCTCTTATGGTCAGTGGGGTCCTCTCTCTCTCTCCTGTAGAGTATAAGCTCTTATGGTCAGTGGTGTCCTCTCTCTCCTGTAGAGTGTAAGCTCTTATGATCAGTGGGGTCCTCTCTCTTCTGTACAGTGTAAGCTCTTATGGTCAGTGGGGTCCTCTCTCTCTCCTGTAGGGTGTAAGCTCTTATGGTCAGTGGGGTCCTCTCTCTCCTGTAGAGTGTAAGCTCTTATGGTCAGCGGGGTCCTCTCTCTTCTGTACAGTGTAAGCTCTTATGTTCAGTGGGGTCCTCTCTCTCTACTGTAGAGTGTAAGCTCTTATGGTCAGCGTGGTCCTCTCTCTCCTGTAGAGTATAAGCTCTTATGGTCAGTGGGGTCCTCTCTCTCTCTCCTGTAGAGTGTAAGCTCTTATGGTCAGTGGGGTCCTCTCTCTCCTGTAGAGTATTAGCTCTTATGGTCAGTGGGGTCCTCTCTCTCTCTCCTGTAGAGTATAAGCTCTTATGGTCAGTGGTGTCCTCTCTCTCCTGTAGAGTGTAAGCTCTTATGGTCAGTGGGGTCCTCTCTCTCTCCTGTAGAGTGTAAGCTCTTATGATCAGTGGGGTCCTCTCTCTCCTGTAGAGTGTAAGCTCTTATGGTCAGTGGGGTCCTCTCTCTCCTGTAGAGTGTAAGCTCTTATGGTCAGCGGGGTCCTCTCTCTCTCCTGTAGAGTGTAATCTCTTATAGTCAGTGGGGTCCTCTCTCTCCTGTAGAGTGTAAGCTCTTATGGTCAGTGGGGTCCTCTCTCTCCTGTAGAGTGTAAGCTCTTATGGTCAGTGGGGTCCTCTCTCTCTCCTGTAGAGTGTAAGCTCTTATGGTCAGTGGGGTCCTCTCTCTCCTGTAGAGTGTAAGCTCTTATAGTCAGTGGGGTCCTCTCTCTCCTGTAGAGTGTAAGCTCTTATGGTCAGTGGGGTTCTCTCTCTCCTGTAGAGTGTAAGCTCTTATGGTCAGTGGGGTCCTCTCTCTCTCCTGTAGAGTGTAAGCTCTTATGGTCAGTGGGGTCCTCTCTCTCCTGTAGAGTGTAAGCTCTTATAGTCAGTGGGGTCCTCTCTCTCCTGTAGAG
Source organism: Ranitomeya imitator (assembly GCF_032444005.1). Classification (NCBI taxonomy): domain Eukaryota; kingdom Metazoa; phylum Chordata; class Amphibia; order Anura; family Dendrobatidae; genus Ranitomeya; species Ranitomeya imitator. The sequence goes on from NC_091282.1 coordinate 1,194,558,288, forward strand.
TGTAAGCTCTTATGGTCAGTGGGGTTCTCTCTCTCCTGTAGAGTGTAAGCTCTTATGGTCAGTGGGGTCCTCTCTCTCTCCTGTAGAGTGTAAGCTCTTATGGTCAGCGGGGTCCTCTCTCTCCTGTAGAGTGTAAGCTCTTATAGTCAGTGGGGTCTTCTTTCTCTCTTCTCCTTCATGTATATTTTTAAAACAATTACAAGCTTTCCAGTATTCAAACTTGTGCAAATGTATTCATTGCAAGTAAAATTTTCTGGAACAATTTGGTGAAGCCAGCGAATACTAGTCTCAAAAGATCTGCTCATCTCTAAAAATGTCTTATTTTTTATTACCTGTATTGTTCGGTTAGTGTCCCTTGACAATATTCCTGGAAAAATCAATAGAGTTCAAAAATGTAATTTTCAATAAATATTTAAAAACATATTTGCTCTAAATAAATAGTATAACTTAAGATGTGTAAACACATAGAAACTAAATGTCAAAAAATAACAAAAAATGAAACCTATTAGTCAGTATCATATAAAGCCACTAGGGGGAAATATTGCCTAGATGAACAGAAGGAAGACTTTGTTTCATAGGAGAAAAATGTTAGTTTTGCCTTTAAAATTGTGACTGTTAAATTAAGCCAATAAATTAGAAATGGTAAAATATATGTTCTATACAAATTTCACTTTTGAGACTTATGAATTGCAATTTGGTGAATAAGAAGTCATCTTTTTTTATAATTCTTTGGAAATAATTGATAATGATTTAACCTTTACATTGTGTTCTTGAGACAGTTTTACACAAAGTAACCCTAATTGTGTACATACGCATGCTACATTTATACCACTGAGCATTTCCATTGGAATTTTCCTGAAATTACATAATTGTTTCAAAACATAGTCAAAGCAAATTTGGAAGGCAAGAACATTTCTTAGGACATTTTTATCCACATTTATTTTTGCTGTGTACAACTTAAAGTATAAACTGTAATGACAATATTTACTTAATGGATTTTGTTCAGTTGTAATTTAGTTTAATCAGTAAAAAAAAATCCAACATGACATAATAGAAAACTGGATAAGCAAAGTTTCGAAGTTGACAAAAATGGGGGTTATCTGATTAATTAATGAAGAGGATTGTTAAACTAGAAGCTAAAAGCTAAATTAAAAAATAGTTTTGAAAAAAGCATAATGCTTTTAATAAGCTATTAATAGTTTAATTAATATAAATTATTAAACGGTAAGTAGTGTGTATATAAATATATATATATATACAGTATATATATTTATAGTATATAAAAATAAAAATAAAAAAGAATTAACAAGAAGAAAAAGACATTAAAAGTAGATAAAATATACATTTATAAATTGTTAACTCTAAGAATTAAAAGAAAACACATTAGTTTAACTCATACAGAAAACTTGAATTGCAATTATTTTATTTTAGCATCCATGCTAACCCTATTTAAAAATTAGAAACATTTTATTACATAAATATTACTTACACGTATAGTTTTCTAAATTATAATATAAATATATATTATAAAGTTTATTTCTAGACATATTTTACCTCCTATTTTTTTTTTTTAAATCTAACCTATTCTGACATCGTAAAACTAACTATAAACCATTATTTGCCTAGTTAGATCCCATTTCTATAAAAATAGCAGCAACAAGTTCTCATTTTACATAAGGCTCCTGCAAATTATATAAAAAAAAAAAATTAATCAAAATATATATTTAATAGTTTTAAAACTTCATATTCCACTGATAATTGAAATGTTTTTAGAACTCGGCCAAAGAGAATATTTTTTTATTTTCCTTCTCCGCTTATTTGATTGTATACATTTTAGCTTATTTTACAACTGAATAAACCAGATTTATTAGTAACATTCTGGGTGACATAAACTGCGTTTTCCAAGTGATGTATTAAGTTTCAGCAAACCTGGCTGAGTGCGCGAGGTATAAAGTCAGACCCGGTAACAATTAAACACAGGAGTGGATGAATCAGAATATATTTTAGCTCCAAAGCAAAATCATTACGAAGGAGCCGCCAATAAGCCGTTTTTATGTGACCTTTGTTTATAGGCATTAAATCACAGATAACGCTGTTGATATTCTATTGGGAGTTAATGGAATTAGTGTTACCTGCCATTTTGTACGTTTATCTTTGACTTTCGAGATATCCGCTGGCGCTCGGCAGAGGTTAGAAAATCTCAATAGAATTGTATTTCTATTTCCTAGCAAAGGAAATTTCATTTTTTACTGCAGCAAGGTTCATTTCCAAGAGAACGCTTTTTAACAAATGTAAATGTTAAAATTAAAAAATAACATAAAATGTAAAAGTCTCCGTCAATAATTAATCATAATTCAGAAAATAAATATCATAACAAAATGTAATTAAATTAAGTAGCTGAAATAAAATATATTGAGATTTGATGTATTTGTATTTTTTTTAGTATTTACTATTAGTCAATGTTTAGGTTTTTCACATCACATTTAATTTATGTCATATAGTCATCTAAAGTATAGCATTGTAATGATATATAGAGAGATAAGAGATAGATAGATAGATAGATAGATAGATAGATAGATAATAGATAATAGATAGATAGATAGATAGATAGATAATAGATATATAAATAGATAGATAGATAATAGATGGATAAATAGATAGATAATAGATATATAAATAGATAGATAATAGATAGATTGATAATAGATAGATAGATAGATAATAGATAAATAGATAGATAGATAGATAGATAGATAGATAGATAATAGATAGATAGATAGATACAGTAGATAATAGATGGATAAATAGATAGATAGATAATAGATGGATAAATAGATAGATAGATAGATAGATAATAGATAGATAATAGATAGATAAATAGATACAGTAGATAATAGATGGATAAATAGATAGATAGATAATAGATAGATAGATAATAGAATAAAAAAAAGTTGAACCAGCACTCCATATGGCAATTGTAAGGTGCTGTTTATTGGCCCATGTGGCGACATTTCGGTCCCGGATGCAGACCTTTCTCAAGCCTAATACATAATAGATAGATAGATAGATAGATAGATAGATAGATATTAGATAGATAGATAGATAGATAGATAGATACAGTAGATAATAGATGGATAAATAGATAGATAAATAGATAATAGATGGATAAATAGATAGATAGATAGATAGATAGATAATAGATAGATAGATAGATAAATAGATAGATACAGTAGATAATAGATGGATAAATAGATAGATAGATAATAGATGGATAAATAGATAGATAATAGATAGATAAATAGATAGATAGATAATAGACAGATAGATAAATAGATAGATACAGTAGATAATAGATGGATAAATAGATAGATAGATAATTGATAGATAATAGATAGATAGATAGATAATAGAATAAAAAAAAGTTGAACCAGCACTCCATATGGCAATTGTAAGGTGCTGTTTATTGGCCCATGTGGCGACATTTCGGTCCCGGATGCAGACCTTTCTCAAGCCTAATACATAATAGATAGATAGATAGATAGATAGATAGATAGATATTAGATAGATAGATAGATAGATAGATAGATAGATAGATAGATACAGTAGATAATAGATGGATAAATAGATAGATAAATAGATAATAGATGGATAAATAGATAGATAGATAGATAGATAGATAGATAATAGATAGATAGATAGATAAATAGATAGATACAGTAGATAATAGATGGATAAATAGATAGATAGATAATAGATGGATAAATAGATAGATAATAGATAGATAAATAGATAGATAGATAATAGACAGATAGATAAATAGATAGATACAGTAGATAATAGATGGATAAATAGATAGATAGATAATTGATAGATAATAGATAGATAGATAGATAATAGAATAAAAAAAAGTTGAACCAGCACTCCATATGGCAATTGTAAGGTGCTGTTTATTGGCCCATGTGGCGACATTTCGGTCCCGGATGCAGACCTTTCTCAAGCCTAATACATAATAGATAGATAGATAGATAGATAGATAGATATTAGATAGATAGATAGATAGATAGATAGATACAGTAGATAATAGATGGATAAATAGATAGATAAATAGATAATAGATGGATAAATAGATAGATAGATAGATAGATAGATAATAGATAGATAGATAGATAAATAGATAGATACAGTAGATAATAGATGGATAAATAGATAGATAGATAATAGATGGATAAATAGATAGATAATAGATAGATAAATAGATAGATAGATAGATAATAGACAGATAGATAAATAGATAGATACAGTAGATAATAGATGGATAAATAGATAGATAGATAATTGATAGATAATAGATAGATAGATAGATAGATAGATAGATAGATAATAGAATAAAAAAAAGTTGAACCAGCACTCCATATGGCAATTGTAAGGTGCTGTTTATTGGCCCATGTGGCGACGTTTCGGTCCCGGATGCAGAGCTTTCTCAAGCCTTGAAAGAGCACCTTACAATTGTCATAGGGAGGGCTGTTTCAACTTTTTTTTATTCTACCGTACTTAAAAGGTTTGGTATATACCCATGAGACTTTGCACTCAATTTTTGCTGTGTTGTGCTTAAATTCTTTTTTTCTAGATAGATAATAGATAGATGATAGATAGATAGATAATAGATAGATAGATAGATAATAGATAGATAGATAGATAGATAGATAGATAGATAGATAGATAGATAGATAGATAGATGATGGATGAATGGATAGATAGATAATATATAGATGATAGATAGATAGATAGATAGATAGATAGATAGATAGATAGATAGATAGATAGATAATAGATAGATAATAGATGGATGGATAGATAACATATATAGATAATAGATAAATAGATAGATAGATAGATGATGGATGAATGGATAGATAGATAATATATAGATAATAGATAGATAGATAGATAGATAGATAGATAATAGATAGATAATAGATGGATGGATAGATAACATATATAGATAATAGATAGATAATAGATAGATAGATGGAATATAAAAGATAGATAATAGATAGATAAATAATAGATATATAACAGATAGATAGATAATAGATAGAACGATAGATAAATAATAGATAGATAATAGATAGATTACTAGAGAGCTAGGTAGATAATAGATATATATATAATATTAATATTAGATAGATAATAGATGTATTACATTTTCATAGATGGATATTTTTATATATAATATATATATATAGATACATGTATAGATAATAGAGATAGATAATAAAATAGATACAATATAGATAAACAGATGTGCAGACAGTGAGATAATAGATGTAGACAGATTAGTGTTCTACATTCCTGACTGCACCTCTCTATTCTTGGTGCGGGATCTCGCTGGAGTCGCGGTGTGCTGTCCCGGCTCCTGTCATCACTCCATTAGTGCCTTCAGCAAGGTTCACAGACCAATTCAGAAAATACACCTGAACAAGCATAACAAGAATGATTATTCCTAATTGTGTTTCGAGCAAATGTTTCTCTTTAAAAACACAGCAACTTAACGGCAAAAGGAAAGATATCACACTTGTGAGATACACAGCAAAGTAACACTGGCTCCTTTCAAAGAAAACGACACGCCGTGCAATGTCAGCAATCCGCGTGTTTGAACATCAAGTCACATAAGTGACAGAACTCTGAATATATAAACATACAAATCATACAATGTAGCCACCCAAATTTCTGCACACAAGCTGCAGACATTATTCTTGCTTTTTTCAGACGCTTTTTTTTTTTTTACAAATAAAGATATTGTGGAAAAGTCTAAACTAACACAATATAATAGAATACAACATAATACAATACAATGTAATACATTACAATACAATACCACCAAATATAATGCAAAAATAGGTATTTTTATTTTCAAACTGAAAGAGAGAAGTTAAAGCAATGACTGATTTACACTTTTCCATTTCTGCTTTATTTATTTACTTGTGACTTTTTATATTTTTCTTCTTGTATGTGGTTTATTACAATTATTTTATTTTTTTTTTTTATTATTATTAGGAATGACATTTTTATTTTAGTAAATAGAACAGTTCAGAGCAATAAAGAGCCTGCTGTTAGAATAAATACAACTTTTCCCGTTTAAATAATGCAACACATTGAATTTTTTTTTTAAATGAAATACTTTTTTTTTCAATACCCTGATATCACAGTAACACACTAGTTCTCATGTTCCCTGGTGTTTTGAGTCCTTATTATAATGTCCACCTAATAGAGGGGAGGTGAGCACAATCTGACTTTCGTGCTCTCATTTTTTTGGCGAGCCTACACAAGAGCAGAATCACCCCGCTGCCCGTGTACCTGAGCATTTGCGATCCTCTACACCGGACACATTAAGGGTCCTTGTTAGAGGGAATCGAAAGATCGCTAGGTCGTGACATAACATTTATATAACAGCAGTATCTGTACAAAGGAGCTTCAAAATAACCAATTAAAAGCACCACATGGCATGCATCCAAACAATAAATAAAATAATATTGCGTTTTATAACAAACCTTTTAGGGAAAATATTACAAATATTCTCGGAGAAGCTACAGCAAAAGATTTAGGGAACATTCTGACCCTTAGTTCATAGTGCGTTTGTGGTGGACTCTTTTTGGCATAAGTTTCCTAGTGTGTGTATCGAGGATATGTAGCTGAACTGAAAACTGCTCGATGTTCCAAAATAAAAATGCATTTGCATTATTCATGTATACTGTAGGAGAAGTGATTGACTAAATAATGACATTCTTTTAGAACATTCACATTCATCTGGACAAAAGTAATTAACCAACATTCTGTAAATCTTATTAATTACTCTTCTCTCCTGTTTGATTCTGTGGACTGGTGCAAACGTCGTATCAGCTATCGACTCTGTTCTCTATTGACCTCAGAGTAAAGGAAATGTAGGGAAATGGTTTTGTCTCTCAAAAAAAAAAAAAAGAAATGTATTTTTATCATCTATCTACCCATATTTCTAAAGTAGTGTAAAGACCAATGTACCTTGGGTCAAATAAAAAAAAAAGGAGTTTGGTACCATGTTAGACAATAGAATCTTGTAGTTATGATATCTTTTAATGGCCAACAAAAATAAAATATATTTTGTTACAAAGCAAGCTTTCGAGACTTCTTCGGTCCTTTCCTCAGGCACGGTGTAACAAAGTTTCTTACGAAACACAAATAGATGCACACAGGAAAAATAAATGAATAAGTACATATCCTCTTTTCGCTGTTGTTGTTTTACCTTTTTTTTTTCCTGTGTGCATATAGTTTTGTTTCTTCAGAAACTTTGTTATATCGTGCCTGAAAAAAGGACCCAAGAAGTCTCGAAAGCTTGCTTTGCAGCATCATTTATTTTATTTTTGCGAGATATTAAAAAAATGCCTGGAAGAGTTTTGCTTAACATGACGGTAAAGCAGGAGCACAAAAAAATGAATTGTTAGTTAGCCATCTCTTACTACTCCAGTTTTATTTATTACACCACTGTCTTATTTTTTTCTTATTGTTGTTTCCTTGTCTTGTATTGTTTCCCTACCTGTTTTTCCAGATTGGAAAAATACAAAAAAAAGTTACTTTTTAAAGATCAGTTTGTGATAATAACTTGGGACACTTCATGGTTTATATTGACGGTATAAACATAAACTAATATTTAAGAGGTAAATTGGAGAGGCTGGATTTTGATTTTAATTTTTAATACAGCTTTTTTAACTGGTATATTGGTAGGAACTTTGGGTTCCACAGTAGATATACAATAATTCACTTCTTAGAATTAGCATTTGCTCTGCTTAAGGTCTTTAGTAACTAGAATTATCACCTCTTTAGATAAACACTGGTTGTAAAATTAAGGGCTCGTTCGCACGACCGTTGTTATCGATCCGTAATAAAAACGGTCAGATCAGTGACCAATGTTGATTAATAGGGCAGTGCAGACGAATCTGCGACTGAAAACAATTGCAGCATGCTCTAGTTTCTTCCATTTATCAAATGAGGTCCATGCAATTCTATTGGTGCATGAAAAGAACTGGATGCCATACGGACTGGAGCGCCCTGTTTTTACGCATACATTGCAATTCTGTATCATTGGAAAGTGTAAATGGTCCAGTAAAAAATGGATTGTATACAGACACATAGAGTAATACACATACGTGCGCACATAAGTGTTATAACACATTATAACACTATTATACTTACATTATAACACAGAAGTGAGGAAAAAAAGGTCCCACTTTTCTGAATGAAACTCTGAGCAATTTTTTATAAGCTCATTTGAACCTACCCTAACACAAATGTTTTGGCCTTTCTTTACCACTGGTCATTTACTTGATGACCTGATAATCTTCTATTTCTTAGCAGTCCTAACTTTGCCGTAGTAGATATCAATTCTCCATTCAGTGACCTCCTGTTAATACACTGCTCAAAAAAATAAAGGCAACACTTAAACAACAGAATCTAACTCCAAGTAAATCAAACTTCTGTGAAATCAAACTGTCCACTTAGGAAGCAACACTGATTGACAATCAATTTTTACATGCTGCAAATGGAATAGACAACAGATGGAAATTATTGGCAATTATCAAGACACACTCAATAAAGGAGTGGTTCTGCAGGTGGGGACCACAGACCACAGCTCAGTACCAATGCTTCCTGGCTGATGTTTTGGTCACTATTGAATGTTGGTTGTGCTTTTACATTCCATTTTACAGTGGCTCAGGTAGTGCAGCTCATCCAGGATGGCATATCAATGCTAGATGTAGCAAGAAGGTTTGCTGTGTCTGTCAGCATAGTGTCCAGAGACTGGAGACACTACCAGGATAGTCCAGTACACCAGGAGACATGGGGGAGGCCGTAAGAGGGCAACAATCCAGCAGCAGGACCGCTACCTCAGCCTTTGTGCAAGGGGGAACAGGGGGAGCACTGCCAGAGCCCTGCAAAATGACCTCCAGCAGGCCACAAATCTGCATGTGTCTGCATAAACAGTTAGAAACCAACTCCATGAGGATGGTCTGAGTGCCCAACACCTAACAGCCTAACACCATGCAGGATGCTTGGCATTTTCCACAGAACACCAGGATTGGCAAATTCGCTACTGGCGCCCTGTGTTCTTCACAGATGAAAGCAGGTTCACATTGAGCACAAGTGACAGAAGAGACAAAGTCTGGAGTTGCTACGGAGAGCGATATGCTGCATGTAACATCCTTCAGCATGACCGGTTTGGCAGTGGGTCAGTAATGGTGTGGGGTGGCATTTCTTTGGAGGGCCACACAGTCCTCCATGTGCTAGCCAGAGGTAGCCTGACTGCAATTAGATATCAAGATGAGATCCTCAGACCCCTTGTGATGCCATATGCTGGTGCGGTTGGCACTGGTTCCTCCTAATGCAAGGCAATGCCAGACCTCATGTGGCTGGAGTGTGTCAGCAGTTCCTGCAAGGTGAAGGCATTGAAGTTATGGACTGGCCTGCCCGTTCCCCAGACCTCAATCCGATTGAACACATCTGGGACATCATGTCTTGCACCATCCACCAATGTCACGGTGCACCACAGACTGGACAGGAGTTGACAGATGCCTTAGCCCAGGTTTGGGATGAGATCCTTCAGGAGACCATCTGTCGCCTCATCAGGAGCATGCCCAGGCATTGTAGGGAGGTCATATAGTCACGTGGAGGCCACACACACTACTGAGCATCATTTCCTTGTCTTGAGGCATTTCCACTGACGTTGGATCAGCCTGTAACTTCATTTTCCACTTTGATTTTGAGCCTCATTCCAACTCCAGACCTCCGTGGGATATTATTTGTGATTTATGTTGATCGTGTTTAGGTTTTATTGTTCTCAATACATTACACCATGTAATGAATAAAGATTTACAACTGGAATATTTCTAGGATGTGGGATTTTATTGTTCCCTTTATTTTTTTGAGCAGTGTATTTTGAAGGGCTTGTGTTTTTTACACAGCAGCCACTCTGTGAAGCCTTAGCTCCATTCACGCCCCCTTAGGAAGCCACTCAAGCGAAACGCACATAGGGGATTGGGCTGGTGTGCTGCCTGCACACAACTAAAGGATGCTTACCCTTTATAATTTGTAAATGAAGTCTCTATACTTGTGTAACTACTGCCATTTGGGATTTTTTTTGCATGTCTCTTTACTCTGTGTTTGGCATAGACCCTCTGATAATTGGATAAGCAATACAGCTTTATGATATGTTGGTATAGCCTTTAATACATGATTGTTGTACAGTATATGTAAGATACTGTTTTGTTTGTATGAGACTTGAACCCATGTGAGATAACATATGTGTAGTTACTTGGCTACTGCCCCTTTATTTATATATATGACACCATTTTTTTGGCTGTTTCAAGCCTGTTTGTGGGATCTTTTCACTGAGTTAGCAAATATGACCGCTTGCCTTTTTAAATATAATTTTCAATAAAATTTACAACTTTTAAATGGACTCTTGGATCTCCATTTCTTATTTAAGCAATTATAAATACCTTCTTTCTCTACCTCTATGCTGCAAATTAAAGTCATAATTTTACAACAGCATTTTAGAAAATTTGGCCAGGAAATGACCACAACTCTTAAAAGGAACTTGCTACCAGCACATTAGTGACTAAATGTGTAGTCCTGTATAGGCTTGTGTCCGACAATTAAAAACATACCTTTTTGGTATTGATCCCTATGTGCTGTTCTAGAGAAATCACACTTTTAATCATTAACTTGCAAATTAGACTGTATGTACACAGGGAGATATCAATGCACTTGGAGCCCATTGCTCCTCTTCAGTTTCCACCCCCTATGCCTGATTAACATCTCTGACCCCAGGACTCTCTGCTAAGTGAATGTAGCCCCTCTTCGTTTGATACACAACTGATAGCTTCCCTTTAAAAGAAAATCTGTCAACAGATTTTTGCTACCTGAGAGCAGCATAATGTAACTCTGATTCCAGCGATGTATCACTTTCTGGACTCCTTGCTGTAGTTCTTATAAAATCACTGTGTTATCAGCAGGAGATTATTACTAGAGGACTACTTGGTTTAACCATGCACACTACCGATTTGTACCTTTCTGCCTAGGCAGAGGGTACACGGAAAGCTGCCAATTAGTTGAGTGGGCGGGGTTATACAAGGCTTAATATTCAGAGAACTGCTAGATTGGCAGCAGATAAAACAGTTTTTAATCAAACCGGAAGTACCCAGTAAAGACATTGATACATAACTAGAATCAGGGTCCCTGGTGACAGTCTCCTTTTGAGCTATTTTTTGGAAATACTTTGAGAGTATCTCCCTACTTATCTCCCAAGATCTCAGCTCTCAAGATTACAATCTGCGCATCCATGGAAGGTGCGTGGGTTCCAGACTTTCAGAAAATGTTGGCACTGTGGAACACCCCTTCCTGCCAGCTTGGGGTCGCAATGTAGCCTAACTCCTGTCTCCACCGAACACCAAACTCATACCGGCCTGGGGCAGCCTACAACATTGCCCTACTTCTAACTCTGCCGCCTCCGCCACCATCAGCTTCCTGCAGCAGCGACCCTGCCTCCTTGGACCCCGCTCCACCGCCTCCCCCCCAAGTAAGCTACAGTATAAGCAGACTATAAGATGCACCACCATTTTATTAAAAAAAAAGGTTTCCTATTTCCCCCCCAAAAAAATTGAGGTGTGCCTTCTAATCTGGTGCATTTTATAATCCGCAAAATTCGGTATATGCCTCTGCATAGGCATAAAGCAGTATATTTTGATGATATCATTCATTTATTTAAAAATATTAATAAATATATAGTAATCAGTTTTTTGGTATGTCATATTTAGTGTTGAGCATTCCGATACCGCAAGTATCGGGTATCGGCCGATATTTGCGGTATCGGAATTCCGATATTTTTGTGATATCGGGAATCGGTATCGGGATTAAGATTCATGTTTAAAATAAAGAATAACCTTCGATGACGTCGCGGCTTGTGATTGGTCGCGTGAGCGGTCACATGACGCTACCGCGACCAATCACAATCACATCGAAGGTCCTTAACGCGCTCATTCTTAGGAAGGGAAGCATGGCGGTTGCAGCGGTGACAACCAGGGCGCGTCCGAGGGTAAGTATATCAATATTTTTTATTTTTATTCTTTATTTTACACATGAATATGGATCCCAGGGCCTGAAGGAGAGTTTCCTCTCCTTCAGACCCTGGGAACCATAGAGGAATACCTTCCGATATTTGTGTCCCATTGACTTTTATTGGTATCGGATATCGGTATCGGCGATATCCAATATTTTTCTGATATCGGCCGATACCATCCGATACCGATACTTTCAAATATTGGACGGTATCGCTCAACACTAGTCATATTAGAAAATATAGGTGTTCCCTATCCAGTATCCCCTTCTCTTAGCCAGATCTATCTTTAGAGAATCCAGCGTGTCCATGGATAACACAGATATTCTTTATTCCAGTGAGTGCGTGCTGCGGCAACACATCAGGTAAATTGAACAATTTGAAGACAAGGTTATTTTTGTGCTTAGGGGGGGCAAATTTTTCATTTTGTAACATTTCGTACATGTATTTTATTACCTGACATTTTAGATCCTATAGAGAAACTTATGTAAAAAAAAAGCGAGAATTTTCAGTAAAGAATTTAAATCGACATATGGCTCCAACTTTTCACAGCATTTTGGCAAAGCAAAAATGGTAATAACTTTTCCATAGAAAAAGTAATACAATAATTTTTTTAATGAAAAGTACAATTACAAAAAGTATCTATAATACCATTTTTATTTCCATACAGTGATTATCAAATATTATGTTATAATTTCATTGTGCAGCTGTACAGTGGCAATTATTTCCGCTTTATTTGGAATTTTGGGACTTAACTTTAATAAAATATCTTTATTGTGAAAAAAAAGTGTTATTTTTATATTTTTTACAGTTCTATATTTTTTTTTTTCTAATTCCAAGGAGGATCTTAAATTATAGTTTTTATTTTTTAACTAAAGTTTCCTAGTAATTCCTATTGAATATATCAATACACTAGCCAACATACTGACGATACAGAGGCAGTTATAATTATTGTCTGAACGTTCAACAAGTGGTGTTAAGTGAATAACACTTACAAGTTTTTCTCGGAGCTTTATGAGTTGGATCAAAATATATATCCACTAGAAAAATTTCCTAGTAAATTAATAGTCAAAATTAAGTAAAATATCTACTATATACAGTAAATATTAGAGACCTAATAAGTCTAAAATAGTATTATATGTATATCTATATATATAATAATTACAGATGAGTGAATTGATGTGATGCAAATAGAATTAGAATTCAATTATATGAAATTCACAGTTCCTGGAAAACTCAATTTGCTATTTGATTTGCACTAATTGCCAAAAAATATTACCTTTCCTTTTTTACTCATTGCAGAAGATTGCATCAGTCACAGAATCATGACATGATCTCGTGTGCAACTGCACAGGCTTCCCCATAATGCCTTGCAGCTATCACATCACATGGTATAATGCAGCCAATCATGAGGGACTATCATGGACTAATCATGAAATGCGGCAGCCATTTTAGAACGCTGAGAGGACATCAATGCTCACAGCTCAACAAAAGAGATAAGAAGATAAAGCCGCAAAACAAACATTTGATAACATTGAATAAATATTCCATACAGTAATGTGTTGTAAAACTGCAGCACTGAAAAAGATGAGAGTAGCAATCTGTGAGTACTACAGTGATTTATTTGCTAGGATGACAGAGAGATAGGAGAGGTGCTATCAGCAGTTCCAGTGTGATTGATCAGTGATATGGTGTATCTGGCACCTGTCTATTCCATTTGAGTTACAATTTCATTCTTAATGCACTAAAAGCATAAGTAAGACAACGCAACAGTTTAAAAAAAATCATGAATAAGAGTCAAAGGGTATATGACATTCCCTAATAAATTCAGATAAACCTAGAATACTGTATGTAACCGTTCCATACCCTTCAGAGAAAAATGGGTTATTAAAAACTGGAGAAAGAGGGCTAGGGTTAGAAGATTAGACTAAAAGGGCTACAACCCTGTCCCAAAACTTGAGCACCTTGGAGGTAATTTAGACAGAAAATAGTATTCGAGACCTCTGTAAAGGGGTCAACCAGAGTAGGGGTATCAGGCTTCCCTCTCAAGGGTCGCCCCTTGCTTATCTTTTTTGTGATGGAATCAATTAAGAGCGTATGTCAAAAGGGATGCCTTGTTATATAACGTAATGTCTGGTAATGCCATCCCAATTAAGTATTTATAACCAAGCCTAGGTTTAGAGCCCACTAAAACAGAGTTGATGAACCTAGATTTCAGCTGCATGAAGAAAAGACTGGGCATGTGGATAGGAAAGGCTTGCATCAGATATAGGGCCCTTGGGAGGATATTCATTTTTATGCCATGTTCACATGTTGAGCATTCGGTCAGCAATTTACATCAAATTTGTAAGACAAAACTAGGAGTCGAACATTCAGAGGGAAAATATAATAGAAACACGTCACCACTTCTGTATTTATCACCCACTCCTGGTTTTGGCTTACACATACTGATGTAAAATACTGAGCAAATACTGAACATGTGGATAAGGCCTTTGTGAATGCATTCCCTCCAACCATGAAAAGGGAAGTTTATTCCAAATATCCAAGTCTGATTTCATTTTTCTGAAGTTGAGTAACAATATTTAGGAGGTAGAAGTCTTTGTGGTTTGTTGAGATCCGATATGTAATAGCCCGAGAAACCCATTTAAAAAGGAATAAGCCTTTCAGACAAGACAGTACTGGATTGAGAATATTAATCCCTTCACGCATATGGCATACATTTATGTAATATGTCGTGTCCCTGCCCTTGATGTGGGATCACATGCTGTGCCTGCATCTTTCTCTGCACATGATGTCTGATTTAATCCATCATCATGTGCCTTTTACAGCTGCAGTTCAGTGGTGCTGTGCCCAGAGCTGTTAACCAGTTAAATCCCGCTGACAATCACTGGCAGTAGAATTTAATACGCGACCAGTGGAAGCACGTCATTAATCCCACCCATTGGCACTCCTATCATATGATCGCGGGGCACTGATGAGTTGTATGACAGCCGTGGGTTTGATGAAGACACTCGTGCCTGTCATTACGATACTCATGTGATTACCTGCTTGTGCCTGGCAATCATAGGAGATTGTGAATTCTGCTATACATAGCACAGGGGAATGAACGATCACAGCTTCAAGACTTCTAAGGGAACTATTATCTATATACATACTTGTCTAAGGGGTACTTCCGTCTGTCTGTCCTTCTGTCTGTCATGGATATTCATTGGTAGTGGCCTCTGTCTATCATGGAAATCCAAGTCGCTGATTGGTCGCCGCAAAACAGCCACGACCAATCAGCGACAGGCACAGTCTGGATGAAAATGGCCGCTCCATACTCCCCACAGTCAGTTGCACTGGCCGGCGCCCGCTCCATACTCCCCGCAGTCAGTGTCCCCGGCGCTCCGCTCCCTACAGTCAGTGTCCCCGGCGCTCCGCTGCTTACTCCCCGCAGTCAGTGTCCCCGGCGCCCGCTCCATACTCCCCTCCGGTCACTGCTAACACAGGGTTAATGTCGGCGGTAACGGACCGCGTTATGCCGCGGGTAACTCACTCCGTTACCGCCGCTATTAACTCTGTGTGTCCCCAACCTTTTACTATTGATGCTGCCTATGCGGCATCAATAGTAAAAAAAAGTAATGTTAAAAATAGTAAAAAAACAAAAAACCTGCTATACTCACCCTCCGTTGTCCACTGAGAAGCTCGCGCCTGCCGCCCTCTTCCTTTCCCAGCGATGCTTTGCAAAATTACCCAGAAGACCTAGTGGTCTCGCGAGACCACTAAGTCATATGGGTAATTTCGCAAAGCATCCTGGGAACGCAAGATGGCGGCAGCCGCGTGCCCATCTGCACAGCGCTGTTGGATCCCAGGAGGCGGAGAGACAGGACACTGAGGAGCAGCGACAAGAATGGTGAGTATGTTCAACTACAAGGGGCCCTCGGATCGTTAGGTGAGTATGTTTATTTTTTATTTTTTTAACCTGTGACATACGTGGCTCGGTAATATACTACGTCACTGGGCAATATACTACGTGGCTCTGTGCTGTATACTACGTGGCTGGCCAATATACTACGTTGCTGTGCAATATACTACGTGGCTCTGTGCTGTATATTACGTAGCTGTCCACCAAAAAACAACTGCCCACAATGCTGGTTATAATACAACAAACTTTATTATTATCATTACATAAACAACTGATAAAACCACAAACATAAAGAAAGGGGTAAAGTACAGGAGGAAAAAAAAACCTGGTGGGTATGGCTACTAAGGAAAAAGATGGACTATGCATAAAGTCACTCAATAATATTAATCTATAAAGACATATCCATATATATAGAGAAAGAAATATATATAGGAAAAGTGGGCAGCAGCCATCAGGCAATGTATAGACATAAATATAAAGTCCATTCATATAGTAATTACATAAGTTAAATAATGCTAAGGCATAAAATATCATACACCTGAGTGCGGCTGCCCGCCGTACCTAACAGAAGTAGCAAGCAGAGTCCGCATATAATGAATAATTAGCAGGTGCCTACCAAATACATACCAGGGCTCGATGGGCAATATACTACGTCGATGGGTAATATACTACGTGGCTGGGCAATATACTACGTGGCTGGGCAATATACTACGTGGCTGAACAATATACTACGTGGACATGCATATTCTAGAATACCCGATGCGTCAGAATCGGGCCACCATATAGTATAAAATATCTTTGCATTCAGAAATGTGTGATCTATCAAAAAATAAAATAAAAAATAAAATAAATTATTCCAATCAGTAAACAGCTTAATGAAAAAAAAAATCAAAACTCCAGAATGAAAGTTTTTTAGCTGCCGCAACATTGCAATGACAGGTGATCAAAACATCTTATCTACCCCACCATGGTATCAATAAAAGCGTGAGCTCAAGGAGCAAGGAATGAGCCCTCACCCAGCCCAATATCCTGAAAAATGGAAACGCTAAGGGTCTTAGAAAGTGGCAAAAAAGCTAAACAGTTTTTCAGGCAAATTTCCGGAAAAAAAACTCACCTTTTAAATAAAAAAAAACTACACATGTTTTGTGTCGGCGTACTCATACTCAGAGAGAAAATCATGTTGGATTTTTTTTTCCCGTACTCCGGTACACTATCTGGTAAAATCAATAATGCAATTCAAAAGTACAACTTGTGCCACAAAAAAACCCTCAAATGGTTACTTGACAAAAAAATAAAAAAAAGTTATGGCTCTTGGAAGAATGGGAGGAAAAAAACAAAAACAAAAAAAAAAGAAATTTGTTTCCGGGTGAAAGGGTTAATATAAGGCACCTTGGATTTAGGGGTGTTTACTTTGTTGCTGCTAAGTTCTCCAAAAGTCTGAAATTCTAATAAAATATTAGGGAGACGTATTTACGGGTTAGAGATGTACATAAGCAGGTCATCTGCATAAATTCAGATTCATGATTTTTGCTACCTGTTAACAGTCCGTGAATAGAAAATTTTCCTCTAATGGCTCTTTCTAAACATTCAGTCACAAGTATATAAAGTAATGGGGACAGGGGCACCCTAGGTGTTAAGTTTTAGGTCCATGAAGAATGAATCACAGCAACATTGGGAAGTAACTTGTTTTTTTTTCATAAATTGTGTGTAATCTTTACATGTAATAAATATCTCTTACGTAGTTTTTGTATTTTTTTTATTTTTCCTCTGCTAAAGAATGATTGCTGCATTCACTTAAAACCCCAATATCATGCTCTAATAAAATTCCCAAATATTTTTCAATAATATTCATGTAAAACTCTTTAAAAAGTATTAATTTGATATTTGAAACATTAATCTACCTTTAAAACACATACTTCAACTATTCGGATGCCCGCTGTAAATCTTAATCTGCAACATTAAAAATTAATTGCTTTCAGGTCTATTTATTTAGAATATTATGGTTAGAGCCTCCATCTATTTTATTTGGAGCATTTTACTTGGATTAAGAAATTAACCCCAAGATTTTTGCGGGATTATATGAATAAGATCCTTAGTGCTGAAAAATGTGGAAAGCGTCCAACTAGCAGCTGCATGAGGGGGTGTCCCAAAATATGACTTTTTGTGGTGGATGTAGGGCAAGATTTTGTTAGTCTTAGGTTTTCTTTCTTAGCATATGACAGGCTCCCAAAATTAGATGGGTTTGTAATAAATCATGCAGTAAATAAGATACGTATGTTGACTATTAGAAAGCAAATAGTAGAGTTATTGGGCAAAAAAATAGAGAAGAAGAAAGCATAAAGGCTGATTGTTCCATATTATATAGCATAGTATTTTATAATGATATGTGATTTTTTTTTATAGAGAGATACATATGGCATTTTGTTAGCTTTTTTGTGATCAGGCAGATCGTTCGGTCGCTGCTTGAAATTCCAGGAGAAAATTAATTTCCTGCTCATGGGGCTTACTAATAATTCACTTTCCTACGCCTGTGGTCCGTGCCAAAATGGGTATGACACTATATTTTATACACGATGCATCATGGGCCAGAACTTGAGGATGACCATCCATTCTTGTGTATATCAACTTTATATGTTGCTTTTTGTGTCTATCCAGGTATACAGGAAACATAAAGTCAGAGTTTCATTCCTGGTTCACCTTCTACAATTATGTGAGATAACGATGATGAAAAATAATACTACAGCAAACTTTTCTGCTCCCAATCTTGGACAGGACGCAATCGTTAGTTTATTCCCAAATACTCCTTATATTCACCAAAAATTATGATGATGGTTAAAAAATATTGTAGTCATTGAAGCCAATGATTTTTTGTTTGAAAAAATGTTTTTCCTTTTCTGACAAGCCCAGCACAGGATGTCAAACCTACACAGGGTCCCACTGGGGAAATCTACTTTGGTCAATGCTCACAAGATACAAATTTATATAAAAAAATTTGAATAGTTTCATAGTTTTTAAGGTTGAAGGTAGACATAAGTCCATTGAGTTCAACTTATAACCTAACATGTTGATCTAGAGTAGTGGTTCACATCCTTTCTTATCTTAAGAGCCACGTTCAGCTAGGATAGAGGGTCATAGTCTACATCCAGAACCCACTCGTGCAGTGTCATCCAGCTCTTGTTCTTCCTCCCAGAGTCCCCATTACCGGTATAATGACAGTCAAACCTTCCACACAGAAATCACTGAGAGGCAGTATATCTGGATTTAAGGGTTCCCACCTTACCTACTTTCAGTATTCTTCCATGAAGCACTCCCAACATATTATCACATCCAACTTCAGGCTCTTGCAGTTCCATCCTTTACTAAAGCTTGTATATACTCATCCAGACCTGCTCTTCTGTGTGGGGCTACTCATAAAAGTCATCAACTGGAAACCTATTCTTCATAGCTGTGTGCTAGACCTGGTGCTAATATACAGAGCTGACAGACAACCAAGAGCCATGCATCATGGGTACGCAAGCCACATGTGATTCCCAAACCACAGGTTGGGGACCACACATCTACAGGAAGTCAAAACCTCAATGAGATAGAAGCTTATTGCCCCATATGAGTGGAAAATTCCTTCCGGTCTCCAAGTACACAGAATGTAGTCCCCATAACCTGCAATATTTTTCAAGAGTCCAGGCCCACATTGAACATTTGTAGTGAATAATCATTACAACACAGTGAGGCAGAGAGTTACACAATCATACTCCTCTTACAGTAAAGAATCGCCATCTGTGATTGTGATTAAACCTTCTTCCTTCTAGATGTTGAGGATTCCGCCTTTAGAAATCATTTGGACAATCTGTTCTGCATATATTTTCTGTTCTGTCATACATTTTTATACTGTAATAAGATCACACCTAAGCCTTAGTTTTTCCAAACTGTATTATCCCAAGTTTGATATCCTGTCTTGTTACTGCAGTCCACCATTCCCTTAATAACCATGGTTGCTTTTCTCTGTGTAAGGGGAGCCTAGGCCGTAGTTGTGGCCAGCAATGATAGCTGCTGGAGCGCACCCTGGCCACCCGACACATACATACAATGTCCCCTTTGCAGCATACCTTCTCTAACACTTTCAGTGTCCCATCTGGTCTGTGTGGTTTCACTCCTGCTGGTTCCACATAAATAGAGACAGAGTCCAGTTTCGCCTTGTAACAGACAACTTTACTTGATTTCCTTTGCAGCACATCCAGTTCAGTTACAGCAATTTCACAGGGAACATCACAGTACACATTCTTGTCTCTCCCTGTGCTTTTCACTACTTCTTCTAGAATGCTCCCAGGTCGTACCTTTTCATCCGGTACTGCAGTGTTTCCTCTGTCCAGCTTCACTACCTTTAGGATTTCTCCTGTCCATTTCGCAACAGACATAAGGGTATCTGCCCATGGAGTAAGCTAAGCTGCCACATCTTGGTGCTGCTATGCATTCCACTATTGCTTCTTCTTCCCAAGGCCTGGATGTCTGGGCTCCCAGCTTCCAATGTTATAGAGCCCACTGTGTTGCCCGGACTCTAAGGCCCTACTGGACCATTTGGGCTCCCTGGGTCCACTGGGCTGTATACAATGTGATGATGACATGTCACTCCTCTATAAATTATGGTGCTCAAAAGAAAGGGGCAACCACTCCCCTAATTATAGTCAAAAAAATGCTTTTGGCACTCAAAGAAATCTGTGTTTTTTTCAGATTTATTTTTTATGATGCAATATACTTCCAAGCAAACAACGTAACGTTTCGGTCATAACATTGACCTCCATCAGACTGGAATGTGCAAAAAAGAAAAAAATCAGTCACATAATACAGATTAAAACTCATCCATATTAGAAACAAACATGTTACTATTGGTACAACAAAATAGATAAAGATCACAAGTAAAAATACATAATAAATCGTGGCTGTTACTCCAAGTTATATAATTGAAAAAACGCTCGCTGTGACTACCTTCATAATAATTATATATGAAAACTTAGTATGAAAGTTTATTGAGTGACAACATGAGAGATGTATACAGGATAAACCAAATGGATCAGTAACAAAGTCACAAATACCACTAGTAAGCAGACTAGAAAAACCTTACCCAAATGTGAGTTAGAAGTACCGTAAATGTATTCAAGATATCATCTGTAAATAATAAGAAAATTCCTATGTAAAAATCCATAGCCACTGGTAAAGATGCATAGTTGCATAATGGTACTTCTAGGTAAAAGTAACGCTACATTCAGAATGTGAAATAAAGTGCTTACCAGTAATTAGAAATATTTCCTGCAACCCAGCACTGTGGAAAATAGGTAAAGGACCAAAGAGAAAAGATGCCATAAGTGAGCCATACATATGTATGTGTATTTATAGTGCCTGGGCCGGAAATCGGGTGTTAAAGATGAAGTGGTAGCGTCCTTGAGATGCTAGTGGAACGCAAGTACGCCGTCCCCATCTAATGTGTAATACGTGGTCAGTCCTGCTGCAAAATGCTCCTGTGCGAAAAACCGGAAGTGCGTGATCGGGATCCCCGGTGAAACCGGAAGTGCTCTGTTGAAGCGCTTGATCAGCGTGAAACGGACGTCGTTGTTCCCTGCTCACCTCCCGTTCACCTGCACTCCCTCGGACCGTGAAGCTGTAAATCCTCATGTCTTGAATAAAAGCATTGGACCACTACAGGGTGAGTGCTGCCGCATTTTTCTGCTCTTAGTCATATGTACACAGTTGTTTTCCATGCGAGCACCCCCTGCACTGAAGGCTGATTGCTGTGAATCATCGCCGCTGATCTGCTGAAAGATAAGGCTGTGCAGCTCGACCTTTTTTTTTTTGTCTTGGCTATCCTCTGTGATGTCAACGGTTTAGAGGATAATTGTTGCGTCGATTGAGCTGGCTGAAGAAGGCGTTGCGGATAGCCTCTCTGTACAAACTTCTGTTTCATTTCATTTAGACGTTGTATATGTGTTTCAGGATTACTTACTATTCTCCTCACTGCTGGAGACATATCTCACATCTCTGGACCCCCACAGCTCATACCTCCTATAACTACCCCCTCCTATCACTCCCTATCCAACATGAACTTCCGCAATCTTTCCAACATAAAACCCGTGCCTCTGACGCCCACCCCCCTGCTCCCTCTCTCTGGAGCACTCTGGAATGCCCGCTCAATCTGCAATAAGCTTCATGTGATTCACAACCTTTTTCTCTCCTGCAACCTTGCCTTCCTTGGCCTCACAGAAACATGGCTAACACCCTCTGACACCGCCTCCCCTGCTGCGCTGTGTTACGGAGGCCTCCACTTCACCCACACCCCTCGACCCGGCAACAAACATGGTGGAGGAGTGGGTCTTCTCCTTTCTTCAAACTGCACCTTTAACCCAATCCCACCTCTTCCCTCCCTTATCCTCCCCTCTTTTGAAGTCCATTCTGTCCGCATCTACTCTCCCTCCAACCTCCAAGTGGCCATCATATACCGACCTCCGGGCCCGGCCACTGCCTTTATTGACCAATTCTCCACCTGGCTTCTTCACTTTCTCTCTGCTGACATTCCCACCATCATCATGGGTGACTTCAACATCCCCATTGATACCCTTGAGTCAAAAGCCTCCAAACTTCTGTCCCTTACCTCATCATTTGGACTTACTCAGTGGTTCTCTGCAGCCACCCACACGGATGGGCATACACTAGACCTGGTATTCACCTGTCTCTGCTCTCTATCTAACTTCACCACCTCCCCTCTCCCTCTATCCGACCACCATCTGCTCACCTTCTCATCCCTGTCCTCCTCACCAGTCATCCATGTCCAGCAACATGCGCACCCACGCAGAAACCTTGCACACCTAGACACCCACACACTCTCTGACTCCATCCTACCACTGGCATCCATATCCTCACTCCACGACATAGACACTGCCACTGCTTTCTACAATGCCACTCTCGCATCAGCTATTGACACGGTTGCCCCGCTCGTCCATGGCAGAGTGCGACGTATCAATAGACAACCTTGGCACAATAACACCACCAAAAAGCTCCGGCAAGTGTCCAGGGTTGCGGAGCGGCGTTGGAAGAAAACATACTCGCAAGATGACTTCACTGTATTCAAACAAGCAACACTCGCTTTTAAATCTGCACTCACCTCTGCTAAAGAGGCCTACTTCACAACCCTTGTATCTTCCCTATCCTACAACCCCAAACAGTTATTCAAAACCTTTAACTCCCTCCTCCGCCCCCCACTGCCCCCTCCAACCTCCCTCATCTCTGCTGAGGACTTTGCCACACACTTTAAAAATAAGATCGACCAGACAAGGCAAGTCTTTATTGTTCAACCACCACAACCCCTTTGTATACCAGACCAATGCCCAAACCCCATAACCTCCCTATCCAACATCACTGAAGGGGGGCTTAATTGTCTCCTCTCCAAATCGCACCTCACCACCTGTGCGCTCGACCCCATCCTATCCCACCTCCTCCCCAACCTCACCACCACACTTATCCCATCCCTAACCCACCTCTTCAACCTATCACTAACTTCTGGCACCTTCCCCTCTGCGTTCAAACATGCCACAATCACGCCTATCCTTAAAAAGCCAACCCTCGATCCAACTGCTATGTCCAGCTATCGCCCAATATCGCTGCTCCCATTCGCTTCCAAACTCCTGGAGCAGCATGTCCATGCTGAACTCTCCTCCCACCTCTCATCTAACTTGTTGTTCGACAATCTACAATCTGGTTTCCGCCCCCATCACTCAACTGAGACTGCCCTGACCAAAATCACTAATGACCTACTTACCGCCAAAGCTACTGGACAATACTCTGTACTCCTCCTTCTAGACCTGTCCTCTGCTTTCGACACAGTTGACCACTGCCTCCTACTACAGATCCTCTCCTCCTTTGGCATCAAAGACCTCGCCCTATCCTGGATCGCCTCGTACCTTTCCAACTGCACATTCAGCGTCTCCCACTCCCATACTACCTCCTCATCCCACCCTCATAGTAACATAGTAACATAGTTAGTAAGGCCGAAAAAAGGCATTTGTCCATCCAGTTCAGCCTATATTCCATCATAATAAATCCCCAGATCTACGTCCTTCTACAGAACCTAATAATTGTATGATACAATATTGTTCTGCTCCAGGAAGACATCCAGGCCTCTCTTGAACCCCTCGACTGAGTTCACCATCACCACCTCCTCAGGCAAGCAATTCCAGATTCTCACTGCCCTAACAGTAAAGAATCCTCTTCTATGTTGGTGGAAAAACCTTCTCTCCTCCAGACGCAAAGAATGCCCTCTTGTGCCCGTCACCTTCCTTGGTATAAACAGATCCTCAGCGAGATATATGTATTGTCCCCTTATATACTTATACATGGTTATTAGATCGCCCCTCAGTCGTCTTTTTTCTAGACTAAATAATCCTAATTTCGCTAATCTATCTGGGTATTGTAGTTCTCCCATCCCCTTTATTAATTTTGTTGCCCTCCTTTGTACTCTCTCTAGTTCCATTATATCCTTCCTGAGCACCGGTGCCCAAAACTGGACACAGAACTCCATGTGCGGTCTAACTAGGGATTTGTACAGAGGCAGTATAATGCTCTCATCATGTGTATCCAGACCTCTTTTAATCCACCCCATGATCCTGTTTGCCTTGGCAGCTGCTGCCTGGCACTGGCTGCTCCAGGTAAGTTTATCATTAACTAGGATCCCCAAGTCCTTCTCCCTGTCAGATTTACCCAGTGGTTTCCCGTTCAGTCTGTAATGGTGATATTGATCCCTTCTTCCCATGTGTATAACCTTACATTTATCATTGTTAAACCTCATCTGCCTCTCTCTGTTGGAGTCCCCCAAGGCTCTGTTCTAGGACCCCTACTCTTCTCAATCTATACACTTGGCTTGGGACAACTCATAAAGTCCCATGGATTCCAGTATCAGCTCTATGCTGATGACACTCAGATCTACCTCTCTGGCCCAGACGTCACCGCTCTGCTGTCCAGAATCCCAGAGTGCCTATCAGCCATATCCTCCTTCTTCTCCTCTCGCTTCCTCAAACTCAATGTGGACAAATCTGAACTCATCATCTTTCCTCCATCCCACAAATCTTCCGTACCTGACCTATCTATCGCAGTCAATGACATCATGCTTTCCCCCGTACCCGAAGTCCGCTGCCTCGGAGTAACCTTCGACTCTGCCCTGTCCTTCAAACCACACATCCAAGCTCTTTCCACCTCCTGTCACCTCCAGCTCAAAAATATCTCCAGGATCCGTCCTTTCCTCAACGGTCAATCTACTAAAATGCTTGTGCACGCCCTCATCATCTCCCGCCTTGACTACTGCAACATCCTTTTCTGTGGCCTCCCTGCTAACACTCTTGCACCTCTCCAGTCCATCCTTAACTCTGCTGCCCGACTAACCCATCTCTCTCCTCGCTACTTCTCCGCTTCCCACCTCTGCAAATCTCTTCACTGGCTCCCATTCCCTCAGCGTATCCAGTTCAAATTACTAATACTGACCTACAAAGCCATCCACAATCTGTCTCCTCCATATATCTCTGAACTAATCTCCCGATATCTTCCCCCACGTGATCTCCGGTCCTCCCAAGACCTCCTTCTCTCCTCCACACTTATTTGCTCCTCATCCAATCGCCTCCAAGACTTCTCCCGAATATCCCCCATCCTCTGGAACTCTCTGCCCCAACACGTCCGACTATCAACCACAGTCGGATCCTTGAGACGGAACCTGAAAACTCATCTCTTCAGGAAAGCCTACAGCCTGCACTGACACCGCTGCCGCCTCATCACTATCGAAGCTACTGCCTCACCAACACCGGAGCTCCTGCAACCCTCAACCTACTGTCTCCTCCCCCATAATCCTGTAGAATGTAAGCCCGCAAGGGCAGGGTCCTCGCCCTTCTGTATCAGTCCGTCATTGTTAGTTTGTTTACTGTATGTGATATCTGTAACTTGTATGTAACCCCTTCTCATGTACAGCACCATGGAATCAATGGTGCTATATAAATAAATAATAATAATGATAATATTCTCCGGACTCTCTCAAACTGAGATAAAGGGATCGATTTCTTGACGGCCTTGGGGTGACAACTTTGATAAAATAATAAATTGTTACAGTCTGTAGCCTTAATATAAAGGTCTGATGTTAATTTACCATCTTGATCTTGTAAGATCTTTGTGTCTAGATAATATATCTCATGTTTGTCAAAGTTAAGTGTAGAGGTTAATTCAGGCCAAATCCCATTAATCTCATTGAAAAATTCTATTAGTACCGTGCCATAGACAAAAAACGTCATCGATATATCGACGCCATAATAGGCAATGAATTTGAAATAATCTGTTTGAATAGATGTAATCAGATTCAAAACGGGCCATCAAACAATTTGCATAGGATGGGGCCACATTGGACCCCATGGCTGTTCCCTGGGTTTGAAGATAAAATTGGTCTTCAAACATAAAAAAATTCTTTGTAAGGACAACCTCCAAAAGTTCCATAAGAAAAGAAATTACTTCATGGTTCATAAAAGAATCCTCCAGCAACCTCTTCATAGCACTTATGCCCTTCTGATGTTGAATAGACGTATATAGATTATTAACATCTAATGTGACCAATAAAGTGTCCTCGGGTAATTTATCAAGATTTCAGATGAGCTGTAAAAAAGAACCTGTGTCTAATAGAAAGGAAGGGGTACTCTTAATTAACAGTATTAGAATTTTTTCTAATAATATTGATAGGGGAGAAAGGATCGAGTCTGTCGACACCACAATTGGTCGTGTCGGGGGTTTATCCAACCTTTTGTGGATTTTCAGCAATACATAAAATATTGGAATTAAAGGATTTTCCTTGGTTAGAAACTCCTTTGTCGTTCTATCAATAATGCCTGCTTGTAACGCTCTCTCCAGAATCGTCGATATTTGCTCTCTAATAGATGGAGTAGGATTATTAGAAAGTGGTTGATAAATTTCAGTATTTGTAAGTTGAGAATTAACCTCATTTTTATAGAACAAATAATCCATTATGACAGTGGCTCCCCCTTTGTCAGCGGGTTTAATTATTAGGTCTTTATCATCTATCAATGATTGTAATGCCCTCCTGTCATTAAGCGTAAGATTCGGTCTAAAGGTAAACTCCCCTTTCATGATGTGTTTGGTATAATCAGATACTTTCCTATCAATAAGTGTGATAAAAGTCTCAATAGGATGGATATTTTTCGGAGGTGAAAAAGTACTTCATAAATTGAGGCCCAGATCAGTCAAATTAATTGATGTTGGTTGCGTAACAGGTACAACTGTATGATCAGTATTATTAAAATAAGCCTTAAGACGTAAATTCCTGTAAAACCTCTGCAAATCAATCTCTAATTGGAAAGTATTGAATCTATAAGTGGGGCAAAAAGAAAGACCTTTTTGTAATAAACTTAATTGTGAGTTATTAAGACATTTGGAAGAAATGGGCTGTATAGGCTCCCTGACCCTACTGGGCTGTCTGGGATCCCTGGTCTTACTGACTAAAAACCAGGAAGCTTACTATCTTATCCCATAGTTGGGCTCTCCTATTTTAACTATTTATTATACTAAGCTTCTATTCCTGTCCTACGATCCCCCAGCTCTAATGGATAACCTTGGTACTGCACTCTCCATATACACTAGCAGCATTACAATATATAACCATGTACACAGGGTGGTACATGACATTATATATAATACCTACATGAGAAAAGAAAGTGGAGCATCATGTGATCTTGTGACTCCCCTTGCATTTCACCCTTCTTTAATAATGATCGTCCCCGACCATATAGTGCTTAAAAACTCTAAAATTTACAGCAAAGCACTTCACGCAGGGAGGCAAACATACGAACGAGGTAGACAAAGGCCTTTTACGCCTCATAAGAGTCTATTTTTTCTTAACAGGTGCCTGGTACTCAGTCCGCCAAGTAGCACTTTCAGTCCAAGGAGGAGCCCCGATCCCGTCCATCTACAGGACCCGAGCACATGCACAGTTTAGTAGAATCAAGCTGGACCTGTTCAAAAAGGCCTCCAGTCCTTGAGGGCTTCCCTCACTCATTTGTGTGAGGTACGGCCCCTTTAAGAACCATGTGTGCTGCACTTGCCTAGAATAAAGTTCAAGTTAAGCATCTTAAAACACATTTATAGCAGCCATGCACACAGTTCGTCCTTAGTCCACGGGTACGTACCACCTCTAGGTTAGTGTCCCGCAAGCCAGCAGGGGAAACGTAACAGGTGCGACAAAAACTTGGGGAGGGGAAAAGAAAATAACGCTGCTCAACATTTTACCATGGCCCTTCCATGGGACGCAGAACAGTCCCATTTTCATACTGTGCAACG
Organism: Ranitomeya imitator; assembly: GCF_032444005.1. NCBI lineage: Eukaryota > Metazoa > Chordata > Amphibia > Anura > Dendrobatidae > Ranitomeya > Ranitomeya imitator. Next base: position 1,194,586,694 of record NC_091282.1, read on the forward strand.
AGCACTATTTTCCTTTTCAGACATCACTTCAGCATCACGCGTCTATTGTCACTCCACTCCACATCGGGCTCTGCGCCCTGTCTCCAGTAGAAGACCCTGCAGCCGCAGGCATCATGTTTTCCTGCCGTAATGACAGGAGTGGGGCAGAACTTGGTCGCTCAGTGACCGGGGAACAGGGGGTCGATTGTGCCTCTTTCAGACCTGCATATAACTCCTGGTGATAATGTGACAGGCTGAGGGGTGGGGCATTGCCAAACACTGACAGGCATTCCAGGACTTGGGACCGAGGTTCACTCACCACCATCATGCTCCTGCCACTCCAGCATCCCGGCCGTGACTGCTCTGCGACTGCCAGATCCCTCTGCAATGGCAGCTGCGCACTACAGAGTAGGCTCGCCTTCCGGCTCATCAGTCTTCTCCAGCTCCCAACGACAATGTTCCAACTCCGGCAGCTGCCAGTTCCACTCCTCGAAAGGTCCTGGGAATCGGTCAGTCCAGAATTCATCAGCGACTCCCCTCAGCCTTCTGAGTTGGGTCTTTTCCTCCGTAACAGGCTCTTCTGAGGAAGCTTCTTCTTCCAGCTCACATCCTTCCAGATCGCCCACCTCCTCTGGTTCAGCTGCACACGAGGCATTCTTCTGGATCCCACCCATTCCAAGGGAGTTTGGAATGAAACTCAAAATCAAAGTGGAAAATCAAATTACAGGCTGATCAAACTTCAGTGGAAAGGCCTCAAGACAAGGAAATGATGTTCAGTTGTGTGTGTAGCCTCCATGTGCCTGTATGACCTCCCTACAATGCCTGGGCATGCTCCTGATGAGGCGGTGGATGGTCTCCTGAGGGATCTCCTCCCAGACCTGGACTAAAGCATCCGCCAACTCCTGGACAGTCTGTGGTGCAACGTAACATTTGTGGATGGCGCGAGAGATGATGTCCCAGATGTGTTCAATCGGATTCAAGTGTGGGTAATGGGTGGGCCAGTCCATAGCTTCAATGCCTTCATCTTGCAGGAACTGCTGACACACTTCAGCCACATGAGGTCTGGCACTGTCCAGCATTAGGAGGAACCCAGGGCCAACCGCACCAGCATATGGTCTCACAAGGGGTCTGAGGATCTCGGTACCTAAT